>NC_137070.1:2782244-3179744 GCF_032717465.1 Coenobita brevimanus | reverse complement strand
GATGTTGTCACGAAGCACCTTGCAGTGTCGCTTGGCGCCTCCCTTGCCCAGACCCTTGCCGCCTTTGCCTCGACCAGTCATAGTGTCTACAGCTGCTGCTACTGCTCAGACCCAGTAGTGAGTGTCCACTCAGCTCCCAGCACCAACAATGATGACGACCCCGCTTGTTTTGTTGTTGTTGTTTGATATTTACCCACACTTGGTGGGGCACGGGCAAACTAAGAGCCCGTCAGAGAAAAGCCTTAAAAAAAAAAAAAAAAAAAAAAGCAGGATCAATGCCTGAGAGAATTACCGAGGAATAGGGTAGTCCCGCACAGTGCGCAAAATTCTCTGAAAAGATGCATTGCCAACAACCTGAGCTGCATCAAAGACGTCATCCCCAGTACGAGGGAAGCCTCCGCCAGGACATGCAAGAAGCAGTGCTGTGGCCGGACAGTCTAGTAAGTAATGGGATAAAGGGTCGGCAGACCTTGCATAGCAATGGGGGCATGGGTCAGGCTCCAAGCCGGCAACCTGGCGGTAGCACAGGAAACCTAAGCGGAGACAACTAATCTTAACTAGGATAAAGTTGGGTAATCCAGTTGGTATCGGAAGAGGTGAATAAGATGTGGCTGCCGCATACCAGGCAGCCGAGCGTGATCCCTCGGCAATACAGAGTTCATGCTCATCCTTGGTACGCCTGTAGATAGTGGCATACACCTCTGAGAGGACTCGGGTGGCACAAGGGCGAAGCGGAAATGTGACAGCAGGGAGGGTGCTAGCCACACGTGTAGTTGTATCTGCCAGTTCGTTCCCCCAAACGCCAACATGTCCAGAGACCCAGTGAAAAATCACTGAGCCACCACGCTGCTGTATGAATGACGAAATAGTATATATAGCCGTGAGTAGGAAACGGTGAGATGTAAGCGAAAGAGACTCCAGACACTGAAGGGCAGAGAGTGAGTCAGTGTGCAGAACAACTCGCTGATGCTGATGCCGGTAAGCATGACACGATCCCGCTCGCCGACCACCCTTATATAACCCAGCGTCGGTCGTGCAAGTACGAACCTTATCCATTTAACCTTGATTTCAGGCCTAGGCCCCACCCCACCTCCCAGGAGGCCAATCCTAGAGAGGCGTCGTAGCCAGGTCACGCCACAGGGCATGCCAAATTTTGCAAGCAAACCAGGAATGGCATCGAAAAAGCATGAACAGTAAGTCACCGCCATGTACATCACACGCCGACCACTCACACGCCGCCAGTCCGGAGGCAGGAGACATAAAAAGCCGCTGCCAGGCGAGGCGCGCCAACACTCTCGCTCCTCTCACAGCTCCCTCCTCAGTCGCGCGCCATGGCTCGTACCAAGCAGACTGCACGTAAGTCTGCTGGAGGCAAGGCCCCTCGCAAGCAGCTGGCCACCAAAGCCACTCGCAAGTCCGCCCCTGCCACCGGCGGCGTCAAGAAACCCCATCGTTACAGGCCTGGCACTGTGGCCCTGCGTGAGATCCGTCGCTACCAGAAGAGCACTGAGCTGCTTATAAGGAAGCTGCCATTCCAGCGTCTTGTCCGTGACATTGCCCAGGACTTCAAGACTGACCTGCGCTTCCAGTCCTCTGCCGTCATGGCTCTGCAGGAGGCGTCCGAGGCCTATTTGGTCGGTCTCTTTGAGGACACCAACCTGTGTGCCATCCAGGCCAAGCGTGTAACCATCATGCCTAAGGACATCCAGCTGGCCCGCCGCATCCGTGGCGAGCGCGCCTAAAGCGAGAGGCCCCCCACTTCCATCGAAAGAAATCTCGGCCCTTTTCAGGGCCAAAACCCTTCTTCAAAGAGAGATGATGACAGACCCTCAGTTTAGGTT
The DNA here is from genome assembly GCF_032717465.1 of Coenobita brevimanus. Lineage (NCBI taxonomy): Eukaryota > Metazoa > Arthropoda > Malacostraca > Decapoda > Coenobitidae > Coenobita > Coenobita brevimanus. The sequence goes on along the minus strand of NC_137070.1, from coordinate 3,177,903 downwards.
TCCATGTATCAGCTCTTACGCTTTTCCGCAGCGAAGCATGCTCTCACACACACATACAGACGAATGAACTCCATTACTTACATACATGCATGCATTCATTCTTTTTTTTTCTTTTTTTCAATCATTTACCTTTTTTTTTTTTGAGGGGGGGGGAATACTTGCCTATTCGTTTATTTCTTTGACTGATCTGTTGTTCACGTCGCAGTTTTTGTTGTCGTTATTTGCCAGTTTCTTTTACTGACTCAGCGATTCACTCACGCCCTCATAAAGGTACACAGGTTTGCACAACGAGAAAGTCATTCCCGCTGCATATTAGGAGATGCTCTCTATCCGTCATGAACGCAAGAGGAATGCTTCAGTTACTATGCTGGAAAAAAAAAAAATTGAACCCATCGATTTTCGCCTGCAGTTGTGCGTGTGTATGTTTATACTGTACGTATGTATTTGTGTGTCTTTGTGAGCATGTATGTCTGTGTGTACGGACGTATGAGCACACACACACACACACAGACGAATGAACTATACTTATATACTTACATACATGCATTCATTCATTCATCCTTTTTTCAATCATTCATTTACTTTTTTTTTTGTTTTGGGGGGGAGAAGGAACTTACCTATTCGTTTATTTCTTTTGTTGATCTGTTGTTCACGTCGCAGTTTTAAAAAAGGTGAACCTGAACCCATCGATTTTTACCTGCAGTTGTGCGTGTGTATGTATGTAGGTTGTATGTTTATACTGTACGTATGTGTATGTGTGTCTCTTTGTGAGCATGTATGTCTGTGTGTACGGACGTATGAGGGCTTGTGTGTATGTGAGCATGACTTAGTGTGTACGTACATGTGTAGGTCACTGCGTACATAGTATAAATGTATTTGTGCACATGTGTTGTTGTATGTACCTACATATTATAGACTGACATGAATAGGCATGATACGATGTCATGCATGTATTTACTGTACGCCTGTTGAGTGTGTTGGTTGTGTGTGTGTGTGTAGATATTCGCCCCGCACATGTAGGGGCACGGGCAAACGCCCGTCAGGGAAATGGCGGAATCAAGCTCTCGATTCAGAGCAAAGCGGGAACAGCAGGCTGAAGGACGAGGGGGAGCGGGAACAGCAGGCTGAAGGACGAGGGGGAGCGGGAACAGCAGGCTGAAGGACGAGGGGGAGCGGGAACAGCAGGCTGAAGGACGAGAGGAAGGCGGCAGGGGCAGGGGAAGGTGCGATGATCGGTGGAGAAAAACGGCTGGGCAAAGAAGCACCTCAAGGCTGCTCATCAGAGTCGGAGACGTCTGTATACTCGGAGTCGCGATCTATATCCTCATACAACTCCAGCTCCCCCGAGTCCCTAAGGTGAGGTGGAACGCCTAAAGGGGAGTCTTGAAGGACCAGGCTGAAAGCTAGAGTTAAGCCGCGTTCGAACCTGGCGGCGAGGAGCTCACGAGCATCGTCTGACTCGGCAGAGGATGGCAGAAGAAGGGCAGGTGAGAGGCTTGCAGGCGGCGGATCGGTGGTGGAAGTTGTGAGATCAACTCCCTCAGCAGCAGGTGGAAAAACGGGGGAGGAAGGGTCCTCGGCGTCGCGGTGGTCGGGCGAAACGGGGACGGCAGCCCTTTCCCCCTCGGCTGCAGACGGCAAGGCGTGGATCTCAGCAACGGTGGTGATGGTGTCAAGCTCCATGGCTGTGATCAGTGCCGGGTCGGTAGGGGCAGAGACAGACGAGCCAGTCGCCCTGTTGAGGGGTCCGTCCAGGCACAGCCGTTTGCGCGGTGTACGGCGGGGCCGAGGTGGAGGTCGCCGGGACTTGGGCTGCGCAGGAGGCCGCCGGAGACGACGATCTGGGTGAGGGGCTGAATGTGCATCTCCGACAAAGCTCTGGGGGATGACAAGTCTTGGTAGCCCGTTCTCCTCAAAGATCTGAGGGAGGAGAATGTGCAACAGAGCCTTATCACCCCCACAAAAAGCCTGTGCCGTAGCGACGCATATCGAGACTAGGAGATTAGTCTCCCCAGAACACCCAGGATCATGAGCCTGGTGTCTCTGGGCCGTGGGGCGCCGCCGTGCATGGGCAGGGCCCTGCACAGCAGCACCTCCCGGCCCAGTGACATCCGTAGCCTCGGGACCCTTGGGTGACTGACGGAGCCGAAACTCCACAGCCTTACCCTCACCAAGAGAGCGCTGAAAGTGTCGGGGGTTAGGTGCAACGATCCGGAGACTGTGCACGAAAACAGCACAAGTGTCCCGGCGCTTGATGAAGCCGTACCCAGACTTCAAGCTGAACCACACCACCGAACCTGTGATCTTCGTGGCTCCCGGCGGTCTAGAACTACTGCTGGATGCCCCCCTCAACGGGTCGTAGGCGGTGGCAGTAGAGCGCTGGTCGGGCATAGCTGGGAAGGTCTCACTAAGGCGGCAGTGATCCTCCTCCTACGGCTGCTAGACCGGAACTGTGTGTTGGTTGGTACAGGCGGCTTAAGAAGTGCCGGCGGAGTATCCAGAAGTTTTCGGTCAGCGATAGTGTCCATACTCTTCCTTATATCTGTACGAGGTGAAACCTAATATGTAAAATTGTTACAAAAAACAATAAATCCATGACCAGTTAGTTATCTGTATATTTCAAAAATATTGTAGGAAGCAGTTGGTTCGTTACGATAATAGGAATTCCTAAACGGAACTAAGTGATATTTCACAACTGTCGCTCAGGGAGAGTAGGGAATAAATATGTTGTGGAGTTCAAATCTAGCCAGGTAACAGACAGTGATGTTTGGGTAGCGTAAGACTGAACAAAAGGGAGCTTCAATAAACATTGGAAATGGATAAATATTATTTAGAAAATAATTTCCGTTACAATTCTAGGGAATAATTTAAAGTCATTTATTTCCGTTTCCAATGTCTCCATGGACGACGACAGAAAGCGGGAAGGAGGCTTAAGCCAGTAAGCTATTTTACATGTTTCGATCAACACGCACGAAAGGAGATAACATTCACTCAAGGACATGCAGTTAATACACTGCCTTTGGCCAGTTTCCCATGAAGAAAAATCTCAGGATTATTTCATATAAGACAGAGGGCTATCGGTGGGGAAAAAAAAAAAAAAATCGAAATCTGCCTAGATTAGAGTCGGAGCTCCTTGGAGAATGCTACCTTCTGTCAGTGTCTGATATCCTCAGTGCATAATCGATTCGCAAGAGTAATAAAATGCAGAGGTTCATAAACAAATCATTGAGTTCAAAACTTCCGAATAAGCATTTTCTGTCCAGCAGGACATTAAAAAAAAAAGAAAAAAAAGAAAAAAAAAAAACATTGACTGGGAGTTATAGGCGTACTGGCCACCGCGCGCGAAGTTAATACATTTCACATTCATTCAAATCGGGAAAGATAACTAAGTGTTACCATCTAATATATCACTGCCTCCTGTTATTCATTTTACATCCTTATTTTCGCGATATAATATATACGTTATTTGGCATGACGTGATGAAGGCATTGAATGTTTACCTTATATTCGCTGTTTTCATAGAACGTATGGCAGTGGAGAGTGACCGAAGCAATCTGAAACTGTGCCGTCACTTCTTGGGGCGACGGTACGTTGTTGTTGGTTCTTCAGATGAATAAGAAGGCCCGCACGCCCATATTTACTCTTTTATTTTGCCTCTATTGTTTTAACCCCTAACCCTAGTTCAAAACATTTCGATTGTGCCTACGTGCCCATCCCAAACCACCGTTGCCGAAAAAAAAAAAAAAATCTATCTATCTATCTATATACCTAGGCTGCTTCCCCCAAGGAAAGGGAGGTAGCCGAGACAGGACGACACACTCTCCATTTACGCATCCATTTAAACACATTCATTCACATCTTAGCCCCAAAGGGGAGAACGGACAGATCCTCACCGCACCACACCGCACAAGGGTCAACTGCGCAATGCAATCAGTGACATCCGCAGCAGGGCCCGACAGCAGAGCTGGTTTACCCCTGCCACATCATAACATACCCATCCCCTTACCCGCACCTGACCTGACTAGCTGATCAGACCAAATGCGGGAGAATATCCCCTCAGGGCTGCGTCATCACTTATTTATTCACAATTTCTCTCCATTTATTTCTGTCACGCACAGCCACTCTTCCTTGCTCGACAGACATCCCTCTCGCATCCAGCGCTCTCTTCACACTATCCATCCATCCTATTCGTGGTCTTCCTCTCAGCCTTACACCTCTCACATCAGATCTAGTTATCTTTTTCACCAATCGCTCATTATCCATTCTCTCCATATGCCCAAACCATCGCAACACCCTCTGCTCAACTCTACCAGCTATCTCCTGAACAACTCCAGTTCTCCTTCGCACTTCATCATTTCGCACCCGATCCATACGCGTCACTCCACACATACTCCTCAGAACCCTCATCTCCATTACATTCAAACTTTTCCTCTCTGCTACACCCATATTCCATGTTTCAGCCCCATATAATGCAGTCGGTACCACAACACCCTCATACAGCCTTCTCTTTACATCCATTCTAAGCGAACGACATTTAAACACTTTTTTCATTCCTCCCAGCACCTTTCCTACTTCATTTATTTTAAACTTCACTTCTGCATCTATTCTTCCATCCACAGCAACATGTGACCCTAGATATTTAAAACAATCTACCTCCTCAAGCAACTCACCATTCAAAACTATATTCATCCCCCTACCATCTATCAACCTCGTACACTTCATCACTTTACTCTTATTCTCATTTACTTTCAAATTCCTCCTTTCACACACCCTTCCAAACTCCTCTACCAACTGTCTCAATCTCTCCTCTGAATCAGTCACCAGTGCAGTATCATCTGCAAACAGCAGCTGCTTCAGATTCCAATCTCCACCATCAACATTTACCAGACTCAGACCACCTAAAACTCTTGCATTCACCTCCCTTACAGCACCATCCATGTAAATATTAAACAACCAAGGTGACATCACACATCGCTGTCGCAGCCCCACTCTCACGGGAAACCAATCACTCACAGCATTTCCCACTCTTACACATGCTCTACTATTTACATAAAAACTTTTCACCCCTTTTAGTAACCTACCATCAAGTCCATACAATCTTAAAACAGTCCACAAAGCCTCCCTATCAATTCTATCATACGCTTTCTCTAAATCCATAAATGCCCAAAACACATCCTTGCCTTTCGCTAAATACTTTTCACACACTTGTCTCACAGCAAACACCTGATCAACGCATCCCCTCCCTCTCCTAAAGCCACACTGCTCATCACTAATCACTCCCTCTGTACCCTCTCTAACTCTCATAATTAACACTCTACCATACACCTTACCTAGAACACTCAACAGACTTATACCCCTAAAGCTAGTACATTCATACTTATCACCCTTGCCTTTATACAACGGGACCACACAAGCACTTGCCCAGTCAATTGGCACCATACCTTTCTCAAAGCACACATTCAACAATCTTACTAACCAGTCAACAATAGTCACTCCACCACCCTTCAGGCATTCCACAGCACACCCATCCATACCTGCAGCTTTCCCTGTTTTCATCTCCTTTACTGCCTTCTCCACTTCCTCCTTCGTGATCAAAGAATCATTCAACTCTCCCAACACATTTATTCCTTGCACCCTTCCATCCGCCACAATCTCAGCAAATGAAAGGGAAAAAAAAAAAAAAATAGCTGATAAACCAGAGTTCCTGAGAGGAAAATTTGTAAGTCTGTCTTTCCCCTTTTTATCGAAAATCTTGTGGTTCCGATTGGAGCCGGAAATGTTGAAATGGCCAAGAGTGTAACTTCTCTACTTTGAGGAGGTGTACTTGGTGACAGCCTTGGTGCCTTCAGACACGGCGTGCTTGGCCAGCTCGCCAGGGAGGAGCAGCCTGACGGCCGTCTGGATCTCCCGGCTGGTGATGGTTGAACGCTTGTTGTAGTGTGCCAGGCGTGAAGCCTCTGCAGCAATGCGCTCGAAGATGTCATTCACGAAAGAGTTCATGATAGACATCGCCTTGGAGGAAACGCCGGTGTCAGGGTGGACCTGCTTGAGCACTTTGTAGATGTAGATGCTGTAGCTCTCCTTCCTCCTACGCTTCTTCTTCTTGTCTCCCTTGGCAATGGCCTTCTGGGCCTTGCCAGCCTTCTTAGCGGCCTTTCCGGAGGTCTTGGGTGGCATGGCGTCGCTGACGAGTCAGACGGTACTACTACTATGTGCACGGTGCGGGAGCGAGCGAGAGACTGAGTCGACATGGGGGACGCAATACAATACAATACAATGACGTATAGAAAAGGGGGGGAAAGGAAGGAAGGTAAAGAATGATTGTGTATATGTGTAATGAGTGTAATGCAACCAGGACGACGACAACACGTGGTGGCAGGAACTAGGCCTTAGTTTTATCTCCCGGCCTTACTGAGAGATCAGGTTCCTGGTTGCATTGTGTAAGGTGCATTTTTTTTTTTTTTTTTTTTTTTATAGTAGGAGAGGAAGAATTTAGACTAAGAGAAAGAGTGTCGGGGCTTAACCCAACGTGCGTGTGTTTGGTGTTGGGGAGGGGGGGGGGGTCTCGCACGTGCACAGTGTTGTTACTTAAGGGAGGGAGGAGTGAGTCGCTACGGCTTTCTCTGCCAAGCATTGGCTTATTGGCTGCCTCTCAGGTTCATCTGATTTCCGGCTCCAGGAGCCTGGGTAGGATAATAGGATAGGGGTGTTGGGTAAGGTGTTGTAGCCCTAGGGGGCTTGGGTAGGGGGATAAGGAAAGGGGAGGGGTGGAGGAAGGTGGTTATCTTGATGGGGTGGTCAAGGTCGGGGTCTGGGGTGCTGGATATGAGGATGGCGTGTGAATGCGTGGCTGCCGTGATCTTGATAGTGGGTGTAGGGGTGGTTTGAGTCTTAATGAGTTGCTGGGTGTGAATTAATAATTAATGAAAGGATCAATAATAAATAAATTAGTGGTAATTAAGTAAACAATGGGGTTGGTGCAGGTCTTGCGTCAGGGTGGAAGAGGTTGGCTAGAGGTCGTGTGGGGGGTGTGATCCGGGTGAAAAAGTCGATGAAGTCAGTGTGAACGTCGGTGAGTTTGGTGATTTGTTTTTGTTGTAGGTGGTGAAGGTAAGTGTTGATGGGTGGAATGTTGGCGCGTTCATGAGAGTGTATGTTGGTGATAAAATCATCCCATCGTATGCTCAGTGCCCAACGTATGGCTTTATTTTGAACTTTCTGTAAATTTAGAATGTTGCTTTTGGCCGAAAGAGATAGACTTAACGGTGAATACGTGAGCAGTGGTCTGATCAGTGCTTTATACAAATGAAATTTAGTTGATGGTGTTGCACTACGGAACCGGTATATTTGTGTTAGTGCAGTGCCAGCCACGCCTGCCTTACCTCGTATGTGATGATGAAATTTGAAGTTTTTATCGTATGTAAGACCAAGTACGGTGCAAGTATTCCTAATGGGAATGGGAACGCGATCGGGATCACGCGAATTTAGAAAAAGTGGGCGGGGATTAGCTGATTTAATACGAAAATATGTTACTGTGCATTTCAAGGGATTCGCTTGAATTCGCCACTTCTGCTCCCATCGTGCAATTCGATCCAGCTCTACGCTCGCTTTGTTCGTAATTCCGTCAATTGTCGTTGATCGTACAAGTTGAGTAATGTCGTCTGCGTATTGAATGGTGAGTGAATCGTCATGTAGTGGGGTGGGGATGTCATTTGTGTAGAGTGTGTAGAGGGTGGGTGCAAGGACGGAGCCCTGAGGTACACCTGCGTGAAGCAATATTACAAATGACCCACGTGGGAAAGCAGATATCTTTGCTAGTACCTTTGCAAGAAACTCTACCATAGATGATACCAGCCAGAATGTCTCAGTACTGGAACTTGATTCTCCCGAAATTGCCCCACTTAAAATACAGACAAGATTTGTAAAATCCATCCTAGACAATTTACCTACCAACAAAGCTCCAGGTCCAGATGGAATTCCGCCAATTGTTTTGAAAAAGTGTTCCCCTGAACTTGCCTCTGTCCTAGCTAAATTATTCAGACTATGCATACGTACTTCTTTATTCCCAAATTCATGGAAAGAAGCCAATATCCACCCAGTTCCGAAGAAAGGAAGTTCGTCTGACCCCTCCAATTACAGACCAATAGCTATCACATCTTCTCTTGGTAAGGTATTTGAAACTTTAATTAATAAGCATATTGTTAAACATCTTGAATCCAACAACTTAATTAATGATAGACAATACGGTTTTCGCCACGAAAGATCCACCATTGACATACTCAATCTCTTAACTCATACCATCCATCAATCAATTGATCTTTTTGGAGAAACTCATGCAGTAGCTCTTGATATCTCTAAAGCTTTCGACAGAGTATGGCACCGTTCCCTGCTGTCCAAACTCCCTTGCTATGGACTAACGTCTTTTGTTCCTTTGATTTCTTCTTATCTTAGTGACAGGAAAATAAGAGTAAAAGTAGATGATGTATATTCGAATTTCCACTCAATTAACACCGGCGTGCCGCAGGGATCAGTTCTGGCGCCAACCCTATTTCTGGTACATATTAATGATCTCTTATCTGTCACTCACAATCCCATTCACTCATATGCAGATGACTCAACACTACATAGTTCATTCACACTCAGACATCCATTTACAAAGTCTAATATCTCTACCTCTCAACTCAATACAGCCATCTCCATAAATGAAGATCTATCTACAATCAGTGAATGGGGACAAAACAACCTTGTCTCTTTTAATGCTAGTAAAACTAAATATATACAGTTTACCAATAGACAGATATTGCCAGACTCGTACATTACCTTCAGTGCTACTAATATTCCCATCTCCAAAAGTATTGAAATTCTTGGTGTCTCACTTAACAGTGCCCTCAGCTGGACCTCTCATGTCAGATCACTTGCTAAAACCGCCTCAAAGAAACTTGGATTATTGTACAGAGTCCGTAACTTCTTCGCCGATGAGCAGTTAGCTATAATTTATAAGAGTCATGTGCGCTCTCAGCTTGAATATTGCTCACCCTTGTGGAATGGTTGTGGAGAGGTTGCATTAAGGCAACTAGACAAAATTCAGAATAAAGCTGTTAGAATCATTAACAACCCTGCCATTACATATAAACTACCTCCCCTGCAAGTAAGAAGGAATGTTGCCTCCCTTGCATTATTTTACAGATATTTTTTTGGCAAATGCTCAGACGAAGTTGCGTCCATGGTGCCACCTCTCCATGCCTTCCCTCGTGCTACACGGGCATCTGGTAGCGCTCATGACTGGAATGTCACTCAACCATATTGCAGAACTTCTGCCTATCAGAATTCTTTCATTCCCCGAACTGCATCTCTCTGGAACTCGCTTCCCCAGAGTTGTTTTCCTCCAAATTTCAACCTACAACTCTTCAAGTCTAACTGTTACAGATATTTTATGAACAGAGGACACCAGTAATCTGGTGTATGGATTATTTTTTTTTCTCCATTTGTTTTTCCTTCCTCCGTTCTGTTAAAAAAAAAAAAAAAAAAAAAAAAAAAAAAAATTGTGCGGTTGTCTAGAAAATTGCAAAGTAGTTTTTTAATGAGTGAAGGGAAGTTGAATTGTTCGCAGATTTTGTACTTCAGGCCTGCGTGCCAAACAGAGTCAAATGCACGTTTGACGTCACGAGTAATAAGGGCTGTCTTGTATGCATTGCGGATGTTTTGGTTGATATGTAAGTAATTGGTGATGATGTTTAGGGCGTCCTGTGTGGATCGTCTAGGTCTGAAACCAAACTGTCTGGGGGAAAGAAGGTTTTCGTCTTCTAAGTATTGCCGTAATCTAATGTTGATGATTCGTTCGAAAGTTTTTCCTAACACTTCTAGTAAACTAATGGGCCTGAAGTTTAAAGGGTCTGTTGTTGTCTTGTCTTTTTTAGGGATTAGAGTAGCTGTCGCGATCTTAAACGAGTCCGGAAAGTAGCCGGATGCCAAGGCAGCGTTGTATAAGTGTGTAAGTGCATTTATGAATGTGTTTGGGAGGTGTTTGAGTATGTGATGTCCGATGCCTGTGGCACCCGGCGCCTTCTTTGGAGTTCTAGCGAGCATAGACTTGACTTCTTCGACTAGTATGGGAGCAGTGAGGGGGTTATGTATGTCTAGATTATTTATGTGTATGTTTGCGTCTGGTGTGATATGTTCGTGGAGAGTGTGAAGGTGTTGTTCTATATGTCTTATGTGACGTGTTGCGGCAGGATGAGGAGGGTTAGGGTGGTATACTTGTTGCCATGCGTTTTTAAATGTGTTTGTGATTTCCCTGGGATCTGTGATTTCTCTGTTGTTAGCAATTAATTTTCTTACTCTAGGTAAGTTACAGCCCTTGAGTCGGCGAATGTGTTTCCAGAATTCCCAGGGTTTAGTTTTCCTGTGTTGTTGTGCAGTTTGTATGAGGCGTCGCCAGTGTGCATTGTGGTCGGATTCAAGGCTATTGATTACATGTGTCCGAAGATGTGATAGGTCGAACCGTACTTGGCCTAAGTTGTTTTTGTTTAGTTCAAACCGACGACGGTAACACACTAGGAATCGTTGTGTTCGTATGGATGGTATGAATGTGTGTATAGGTATGTGTGTGGTTGTGGGTATGGTAATGTTGGCAGTGTTGAGTATGCATGTGTGTAGGTATTTACATTGTTCTTCTATGTCAGTGTGGTGTTTTCCCTCATAGTCAGTGGTGTATTCTTGTTCTGAAAGGGTTTGTGTAAAGGCATCCCAGTCTGCATGTAGGTAGTCATAGTGTGGTGTACTGGGGATCAGGATCGGGTTGGTGGAGATGGACATTATGATGGGGATGTGATCAGACCCAGACATGGGGCCGGGGGTGATGTGGTGATGAAAAATGTTAAATGATCTGTTGGTGAAGATGAGATCTGGCTTACCTGATCCCCTAGGTGTAAATGTTGTGAGAAAATCAGGTCCTAGGAAATTTAATCTTTTGTGTTGGTATATGGTGAACATTTGTCTTCCATGATTGTTGGTTGTGCTGTGTTGGAATGTCCCGTGTTGTGCATTTAGGTCTGAAATGAATAGTGTTGGTGCAGTGTTGTTGAAGAGTCTGTTTATGTCTGTGAAGGGGATGCCAGTGTTGGGTCTGGTGTATGTGGTGGAGACTATGAGGGGGCCAAGAGTAGTGTGTGTTTTAACTGCAAGGAAATGTCTGTGTGTCCATGTTGTGATGAAGTCGTGTTTAATTGTGCCTTTAATCATGATAGCAACTCCGTCGTGTGGACCCTCGTCGGTTTGAAGTGTAGTGTAGCCATAGTGTTTGATTTTTCTGGTGTTGTTGGTGCAAGTGCTGTTGAGTAATATTATGTCTGGGTCGTGTTCGTGAATGAGTTGAGTAAGTAGGTGCCTGTTTGCGTAATAGTGTCTAATGTTAAACTGGATGATTTTAAGCATGATGGTGATCGTGTTGAACTGAGTCTGAATGGGCTATGTATGTGGTATTTGTGGGTGAGGCAGGGGAGAAGGATGGGGTTCTCTTTTTGGGAGGGGGGGCACTGCGTTTTCTGGAGCGTGATTGATGAGTGTGAACTGAAGGGGAGAGGGAGGAGGGGGATTCGGGAGAGTCAGCTGCCTTGCGTTTGCAAGAGACGCTGCGATCTCGATCGCAGGTGAGGGGGGTGGTTGGGGTAGGTGGAGGGGGCATGGGGTTAGGTTGGTTAGGGGTTGTGCTGGTGGAGGGAGATGGGGTTGGGGGCTGGGTGGTTTGGTTAGGATGACGTGAATCAGCAGGAGGAGGGATGGTGGGGGGGGAAGATGGGAGTGCTTTTGAGGATGCAGGAGTGGGATGAGGTTTAGGGTGAGTGGGTGTGGTGGGTGGGTTGGAAGTGCAGGGGGATGAATGAGAGGTGGAGGGGATGGGAGGGGGTAAGGTAGGAGGGACTGAGGTGTTGCCAGTTTGCTGTGAAGGGGGGATGAAGATGTGGGGCGATTTCTTGGCTGTGTGCCATGAAGGGGGGATGACAATGGTGGACATATTGTTGGCGGCTAGAGCATCATTGATAAGGGATGCAAAGGGCACATCAGAGTACAGAGCTTGGGCTAGGGCGGACATGACAACTGCGGTAACGTTGGGGGGGAAGGGTGAAATGGAAGATGGACTGGGAGGGGTGGTGTTGGTGGGTGTTGGATGAGTGGTGGGTGCTTGAGTTTGGGGCTGTGAGTTCTGAGTGGCTTGGGCATATGACATGGTGGATGAAGTTTGTTGGGGTGCTGTGTATGATTGAGGCGTGTTGATATGCTGTGCGGGCTGGCAGTTAGCCCTTAAGTCCTTTAGCAGATTTTTTCTAATAGGGCAGTTTCCGGCGATTGCAATGTGTCCTTCGCCACAATTGATACATTTAGTAGTAGTGCTAGTGCAGTTTGTATGGAAATGACCTTGGGCAGAGCACTTTGAGCATATTTGAGTTTTTTGGCATGATCGAGTTGGATGCCCATATTGGTAACATCTAAAGCATTGAGCAAGATCAAACCACTGTTCGAGTCTAAGGTTGCTGGGTGGGATGATTGTGTTGAACGCTTTGACACCGTGTGAATGAAGTTTCTGTACCTCTTGAGGTGAAGCACAGAGAATCTTGATGTTGTTTGAATTGTCAAAGCGAACAATGTGGGTGGCGTGAATGTCGTTTTTCAGGGACAGTTCAGTCATGAGGTCATCATCGGTGTGTCTGAGAACATATTTGGTAACATTACGGGCAATTATTGTACAGGCAGCTTTTAGCTCAGGAGTTGAGATCAGTTCATATCCAGCCTGGGAGTATTTGGGCAGGTTACTGGGGGAGAGGTATGAATCTAGACGAGTCTGAGAGGCCAAGGTGATCTTAATGATTTTATCTTTTGCACTAGAAAAAAGGTTAACAAAGGGAGTTTCAGTGATGCAAAAAAAGGTCTGACCAGGGTCTGAAGGCAGGGAGGGGAGGGTACATTTAAACTTAACTGAGAAAGCCATCATTAATCAAGGGGGAGGGAGGGGGAGAGTGTAGCGCATGACGTTAATAAAAGAGGGGGAAGAAACCAATCACCACACTTTTGCATAGATCCCGGGGTGCAATGGGTGTGCAGGATGAGGTGTTGGCGCCGTTACCCTGATCACTAAACTTGTTGTGAGAGCAGGGTGGTTCCAGATTGTTAGGACCGAAGTCCTAACCAATCTATCACCAGCAAGATGGGAAGGAAGTAGGAGAACAAAAGGCAGAGTCTCTCAGGTGCACGGCTATATCTCCTGGACCCCCGTCTACTGTTATGGCCGTGGCCCCAACAAGGTAGTGGGGGGGTCCCGGAAGTATCTCCGAATTCACAAAAGAGCAGGGGTTAGTAATAAAAGAGAAATTAGAAGAAGACAGGAAAAGAGGTAGGAGGAATAATGTGAGTAAATTTTATTATGAGGTGATGAATGGGTGAAGTTTATGAAATGAGGTGATAAGTGGGCGGGTAACACATGCCGACAAAGTCGTTAGCAGCTGATAAGGCAGGGAGTCACAGAGTGAGAGCTGAGCGAGCGAGCGGTCGAGACACGCGTGCTTCTGGCTGGGCGTCGTCACCAAGTGATGGGGGACGCGCTTGCTGAAATCCTTATATGTGATTGCTGCCCGATCGCAGCCCGGCTTCTGCCTCCTTCCCATTCGCGGGTGGGATGGGGGCGGATCGGGAAGACGGGTATTAAAGGGAAGGTCGCGGACGGGTGACCACCTCTCGCCGAGGCAACACCTCCACCGCTGTTCCCGGCGGGACCAGCTCTCCACAGCAGCCGCACCAGCCAAGGGGCGGGCCTGTCCTCTCCACCTTCGGGAGTGCCCCGGTCAGCCCATCAGGAGATGTAGGCCGTCCGCCCTTTCCATGGCCGACCGCCATTCCTCCGATACTACCTTGACCGGGGTTGTGCCCCTTGCGTCCACCAGGACTGGGCCTACCCTCCACGCCACCACCTGCTGCTGTGGAGAGCTGGAGCGAGTCCGATGGGGGTTGAGGGCAGAGTTCGGGACTTCGACCTGAGCTTCGGCGCCCTACCATCGGCGCCGGTTTGTCTATCAAGCTCTCGTCCCTCTCTGCCCTCCGTTAACATCGAAGCAGCCGGCCGCGAAACACCACCGAGTCGTATGGGGTCATCCACCTGAGCCTGCCGGCGCCCTCTCTATCGGCGCCGCCCTGTCTACCGCTCACGCCCCGTTGTCTCCTCCATCATCGGGCTGTTTTTTCACCATCGCCTCGTTCCCTTCCTCTGCCGCCCTTGCCCTGTCTGCACGTCGTCGTCCCTGCTATGCTCCATTTTTGGAGCTTTTTTCGCCTCTTCTGCGACGGGCTCTTTTGTTTGCCCGTTCCCCACCACGTCGTGGGGAGAATATCAACAACAACAACAACGACGGGTGACCGGACTCTCCTCTTCAGTTCTGGCCTAGCAGTCGTTGTGACAACACCTCTTCCCCTGTCTCCCAGATACTGAAACGCGGATAGCTCTTACCGTAGACTTTCGCAGTCGTTTTTCTATCGTAGCCAGATCAAGCTTTCCTCACCACAGCGTTCAGTGATCTCGTGTTTTTCTTTTTTTTTTTTTTTCTGTTCCGATATCAGCTGCTTTTCCAGCTGCCACCTTAGAGTCCCTGCCGTAGTCCGACGCCGAACCCTGAAGGAATACCGTTAGGGTATCTCCATGAGGGGGGGGCCTTAGAGGCCTGGTTATAGGAGGCGGCAAGGGTTGGCTCTGTTAGGGCTAGGTTAGGCAAGACCCTCACGGGGCAGTGACGGGGTCTCCTGCGTCGCCCTTTAGAGGGCGGGGAGTTAGGCCCCCCCGTTACTGTAGGGAACTGCCGGATTGCAGCTGATAATTTGTTTATTTTCTTGTTTCTCTCATCGCTCTGTTAAAGTATACACATAGGTTCATGCACATACATTCATGTATATTCGAAGTATACATGGGTGTATGAGTATGTACATGTTTGTATACTAGAAATGAGCCATGGATAAACAACTGAATAAATAAATACCTAAGTATATATATATATATATATATATATATATATATATATATATATATATATATATATATATATATATAATTTTTTTTTTTTTTTTTTTTTAGATCACTCTTTCGCCATGAGCTCCGACGTTCAGCGAGCCGCACCCACTTCGGAAGCAGAGTCAGCAGAGGCTCCACCCACATCTCCCAGAAAGCGCTCCTCTGCTAAGAAACCAAGACTCACTGGCCCAGAATACGACTGTGACGACTTCTTTTCCTCCACTCCTGCCATGGAAACCGAGGATCTCCCTGCCGACCAACCCGGACCTGATCCAGACCTTACTGACAACGCCGCCTCGCCCTCAGTTCCTGAGCACACACCCCGATCCGCCGCCACCCTGGCGCCCTCAGACACTGATGACGGTTTCACCCTTGTCACAAAAAGAAGAAGGCAGGAAAAAAGACTCAACCACCTGTCTGATACCAACACCTCACATCCTGCAACCCACCACCCCCGTACCCACCCACAAGCATCCCACCCCGTTACAGACACTACCAGAGCTCCACCCCAACCACACTCCAAACTCCCAGCATTCCTCATTGCTCCTAACGATGCCTTCCCCATGACCTACGACATAGTCACTGCCATCGAGACCGAGCACCCCCACCTCAAATTCAAACTTGAAGCCACTAAAAACCTGAATACCATCATTATTCCCCTTGACGAAGCCACCTTGCATGCCCTTAACGACTTGAACACTGTAGCAGGCAAAACCATCGATCTAAAGAAATTAGACCCAAATCTCGCAACACGCAAATTTGTCGTACAGCGCTATCCCCTAAATTTTCCCCTACAACCCGTCCTCAACCACATCCAGGTGGAGACAGCCCAGCGGTGCGAAGTCAGGGGGGAACCCACCAGACAGGTACTCATCACACTGAGAGGCCCTATCCCACCAAACCTCAATTTAAACTCATGGGGCACTTTCGACCTTCGCCCCTACACCCCAGAACCACTTCAGTGTTTCAACTGCCAAAGGTTTGGACACCACCAAACAAGGTGCACCCGCCCTCCGACATGCGCCATATGCAGCAGGCGCCACCCCACGCAACAGTGCCTCGACAAAATCAAGGCAAAGCAACCCGTCATAGCCAAGTGCCCAAACTGCCAAGGGAACCACCATGCGTGGAACAAGATCTGCCCTGCCCGGAAAGAACAAGTTCAGAGGGGCATCGACAGGGAGCAACGCTGGGTCCAAGAAAGGGTAATAACATCACCTGCACCACCTGGAAACTTCACATGGGGTCAGCAAACCACCACAGCCCCTCAAGTCCTCACACATGCAGACTTTCCACCCCTACCATCAGACAAGCAGATTCCCCCAGAGACCCATCACCGCCGGCTGAGCCCACCAACCCATCAAACTGCAACACCAGCTCTGTCCTCCCAACAGCCCCCCATCACACATCCAAAGCTGGACACTGGCACTCAGACCGAATCCGAGGTCTCCACCCAAACCCCCCCTCCTGCCCCCACACTGACAACAGACCACATGATAATCACCAAAGACGACCTCCGAGTCCTAGGTCAGCAGTTAGGCGAAGCCATTGCAATCGGGATCGCCCTACAGATAGGCCGCCCCATCAACCCAGAACCAATCCTCCTGATTGCCGACAGAACAGTCAACGACTGGATGGAAAATCCCCTACCCCCCGACACCTCCAGCTCAGATCTACTGTCCACCACCACCCCGACACAGACAACAGAGCAACCCACCACGACCCCCACCACTACCGAACACACAACCCCCCACAGCACACTCCGTACACACAAACACAAGCAGCCAGCACCACAACCCTCTACATGTCCAGCCCCCGAAAACCCAAGGAGCCGATCTTCATCCAAAAACAGATCCCACAAACACGCACACAGCGCCCCCACAGACACAAGCAAACCAACACACACTACGAACAAGTCACCACACAGACAGCGCTCACGATCCCCCATACTGACACCCACAGACACAGAGAAATAACAAGTTCCCTCCCTTCTACTCACAGTCAATCACGCCCCCCCTCCACCTCAAAGCTTCGTATTCTACAGTGGAACATCCTCGGTGCAACAGGTAAGCGCTCCTTGCTGGAAGAAGCAGCACACCAAGACCATATCGACATCTTCCTCCTCCAGGAGACGCTACTTACCGAACACCGCCCACTACGTCTACGAGGCTTTAACACCTTCCTCCTGCCACGAGCCCACGGAGGCCCTCGGGGGTGTGCCATCCTGGTGCACAACCACATCCCCACCTCTGCCATCGACCCCCTCCCAACCTGCGGCGGCTCCATCGAACTCCAGGGAATCACCATCACCCTCGCAAATGGCCATCTCAACATTTACAACATCTACCGTCCCCCCACAGCCGAAGCAAACCTCGGGGAGCTCTTCACGCTCTCCACCACCGAACAGATTTTCATCGGTGGCGACCTAAACGCTCACCACCCCTGTCTCGGCTCAAGCAGAATAGCAAATGCCACCGGACGTCACATCGCCGAGCTGCTGGAAGACATACCTAACATACACGTCCTCAATGACCCTCAAATTCCAACCCACTTACATGGCGGCAGGCTGGACCTCTCCTTTGTCTCCTCAGATCTTGCCACCCTCACAAAATGGGAGGTACACCCCACCCTCACCTCCGACCACCATGCCATCATATGTACCATTGACGTGGCTGTAATTCCCAAACCCCCCGGGCCCCCACCCAGATGGAACACCAAGCAAGCCAACTGGGCCCTCTTCTCCTCCACACTAGAGGAACTAACTTCCCATACTTCCCCTCTCGACCTCGATGAACACGCTGCCTGTCTGACAGATGCCTTCCGTGCCGCCGCTGAAACATCCATCCCGAAAACCACTGTCCCTCGAGTCCACCACAAAGACCATTGGTTCTTTTGCGACAGAGTGCGCGAACTCAATCACCGGCTTAACAGGGCAAAAAAGCTGTACAGAGCCCACCCCACACCTGAAGCACTCCAGTACCTGCAAGCAGTCATCAGTCATTCAATAGCAGAGAAAAATGACATAAAGGAGAAGTGGTTGGAGTGGTGCCAGTCGCTCGGGGCTTATTCAAAACTTGGGGACATATGGAAAAAATTACGAGCTGTCTCGAACCCCCGCCCTGCTCGGCCTCCCTCACACCCGGATCCACAAGGCGAAGCCGAAAGGCTGGCTGTAACTTTTGCCCACAGAACCTCTCCCAATCAACTCCCAGAAGGCACTAGACGCCGGCAGGAAGCATTACACGAGACAAGATCAGAACTCATCCTGGCGAACAAGACCAGCCCAGCTGACACTGACCACCTCTTCACCATTCATGAGCTTAATCAGGCCCTCAAGTCCAGTTCAGACACCGCCCCAGGCCCCGACGGAATTACCTATTCTATGATTGACAATGCTGGACCCACAGCCAAGTCGGCCTTTCTAGACCTTATCAACCACTCGTGGTCTCTGGGCAAGCTCCCCACACAATGGAAACAGGCCATTATACACCTCATTCCAAAACCACACGACCCTACAACTTTCAGGCCCATCTCCCTCCTAAGTTGCCTAAGCAAAACTGCCGAGAGGATGGTCCTAGGGCGACTCGGCTGGCACCTCCCTGCCCCTCACAGCCATATCTTTGCCTATACCAAGGGCAGAGGGACTGCAGAGTGCCTGAGTTCCTTCCTCTCGGAGTTACGCGGTGGCAAAGGACTGGCCGTCTTCATCGATCTAGAAAAGGCTTTCGAGCTGGCATGCCCTGAGGCTATCCTGGCAACCCTGGCAAGCAGGGGTGTTGGGGGCCGCCTCCTTGGCTGGATCGAAAACTTTTTCAACGCCTGAGAAGTGGCAGTCCGCTTCCAGGGTCATACATCATCAGCACACCACCATACAAATGGTACTCCTCAGGGCAGTGTAATCAGCCCCACCCTGTTCAACACTCTCGTAGAACGCCTCCTGCAAATCGACCTCGGTCCTGGGACACGGCTGCTATGTTACACTGACGATATCACACTAGTTATTCACGGCGGCCCCTATCACACCAAAGCTCAAAGAGCCATATCCAAGCTCTATCAGGGATGCGTCGAACTAGGGTTGAAAATCAATGCCACAAAAACAAAAGCCCTACCCATCGGCATCTACCCCCCCAAAGACAAATTATACCTCGGTACAACAACAGTAGAATACGTCACCACCCATCGATACCTGGGGGTGATATTTGACCACAAACTCTCCTTCCAAGCAGAAGTCCAGCTCCTCAGGGAGAGAACCAGGCTGCGCCTCAGTGCTCTTCGAGCCCTAGCAGGAAAGGGAGGGGGTGCCTCGTACAAAGGTCTCCGTCTGTTCTATGTTCAGGCCATCAGGTCCATAGTGGATTACTCTGCCCCAGCCTTACCAACCATTGGCCCTCCATTAATCAAGAAACTGGAAGTAATCCAGAATGAGGCCCTGCGCACCATGACTGGCTCCCCAATGTGGACCCGACTTTGCAATCTCCGTATGGAGTGCAATATTGAATCCCTACACCTCCGCATACAAGCAAAAGTCGCAGGCCTCGCCGCCAAACTTGCCTACATCTTATCCCCTCTTCCTCTCCTGCCACGGCTCAGAGCCGCATCCAACCTTCACCCCGAGGTATTATCCAACAACTGGGTACACTCTGCTGCACGTGCCATTCACACCTTTGAACTCAACCCATTCATTACACAAGCCTCCAACACACCCAGCTCGTCCTACCATCCACAACCACCGTGGAACACCCCATTGTTAAATCTCCTTCTCCCTCACTCACCAACCAAAGCCCAAACTCCCACCCAACAGCTCCGTCAGGAGGGCCTCCAGCGTATAGCCCTCCTCACTCCACTGAACTCCACCACCTACTACACTGACGGCTCCGTTGCTGCACCGAGAGCCGGTGCTGCCTTCGTCTGCGGAGACAGAACATGTGGCTTTCGCATCACCAACGGAGCCTCCACCCTACAGGCTGAACTGACTGCCATCTCAGCCGCCCTTTCAGATGCCCTTGCCAACGCCCCTGCATCCACAGTCATCATCCACACAGACTCTGCAACTGCTATCCACACGCTTCGACGATCCCACCATACCGACAACATCCAATTAACCTCTGACATCCTAGCCACCGCCCAAAAAACCCACGACACTGGAGGATCAATCACCATTCACTGGGTCCCCAGCCATGTTGGCATAGCTGGAAATGAAAAAGCTGACAAGATCGCAAAGAGTGCCACTGAACACCCTCACATCGACATCAACATTTCAACTAGCCTAAGCCACATCAAGCGCACCATAAAACAGAAGGCGCTCATTCTCAACCGCGAAGATCACCAAGTACACGTACAACTGGGCTCACCTTCTGCCACGTGGTTTGCCATGGCCACACAATACAAGCCACTTAAAACTACCAAATCCATTGACAACAAAACACTTACGCGCCTACACCATCTTCGCCTGGGATACATGTGCCGGAGTAACCTTATCACCACAGATAACGACCCCACCACTGAATGCTCACACTGCAAAATGATCACGCCCTACCCACTCCTGCATTACCTCCTCCGCTGCCCAGCCACTTCCCACATCAGAACAAGCTCCCAATACCCAAACCCCGACATCCCTCGGTCCCACACTGCAGCAAAACCTGAAAGCACACTTAGAAACACTGCCGCCACAGTTGTTGCCACCTCCCACCTTCCCACTCTTATTGAAGTAGTGCGTAGCACTCCCCCTCCAACTTAAAAAAAAAAAAAAAAAAAAAAAAAAAAAAAAAAAAAAAAAAAAAAGACAACAATTACTCTCAGCCCATAACCCACCAACTGGGCTAATATATGGCCCGGTCCCTTCTACAGGGGGGGAAAATCTTTGAACGAACGAACGACGGGTGACCGCATGACGCATCATCCTTCTCCCAGCACTTGCAGCGGTAACATCTCTCCCCCAGTAGTCAAACTTGGAATCATATCTCCCAAGCCTTTAGCGCTGCTATCTAGGCGAACTTGCAGTTAACATCAGTGACTTTGTCTCCACGTTCCTTTTCTACTTTGTCAGCTGGCATTCCGGCCTGCCACTTAGAGTCCCTTGCCGTAGTACGAAGCCGAACCCTGAAGGGGTACCGTTAGGGTACTTCCACGAAGGGGGGCCTCAGAGGCCTGGTTATAGGAGGCGGCAAGGGCGGCATTCTGTTAGGGCTAGGTTAGGCAAGACCCTCACGGGGCAGTGACGGGGTCTCCCACGACGCCCTCTAGAGGGCGGGGAGTTAGGTCCCCCGTTACTGTAGGGAACTGCCGGACTGCTTGCTGACATTTGTTTGTCTACTTAGATTATTTATTTACTCAGTCCCGTACATATAGACACATAGGCTTGTGTACATGTGTACATTTACTGATGTACATGTGTATGTTTGTGTGTGTGTGTGTATATAAGTAATTAAGGAAGGGGTAAATAAATATATAATTAGACAAATTATATATATATATATATATATATATTGTATATTAATATACATATATATATAGAGAGAGAGGGAGACTTTTTCCTGACATTTACTGTCTTAGATTGTTTATTTATTCCGTCTCGCACATATATATGGACACATAGGCTTGCGTACATGTGTACATTTACTGGTGTACATGTGTATGTTTGTGTGTATGTATATGAGCTAAGGAAGGGGTAAATAAATATATAAATAGACTACATGTTTGAGCCTGAGACAACTGTTGCCAGTCAGCACATTCCTAATGGAGATATTGAACTTCGCAAGGTTCACTTTGCGGAGGGCAGTGGTCATCCAGCCTCACCATTGCGTACCCGACCTCAGGTGCGGCGGGCAACATCTGCCAGTGGAGATGTAATTGTAGAAATTGAACCTAGTGAAGAACTGGTGTTTAGAAACTGCAGCATTGGAGCTACTGCCTGCATCACTCTCACCAACCCTACAAACATTGCCATTGCTTTCAAGATCAAGACCACATCACCGGAGAAGTACCGAGTGCGGCCATCAATGGGTGTGATGGAGCCAGGTGGAGGACTAGATGTTGGGGTGAGCGTCAGTGAGCAGCTGGCTCCAGCAACTCTGGTCAGGGACAAATTTCTGGTGATGGTTGCACCAGCATCATCCACAGACCTCAATTCGCAAGAAATATCACAACTCTTTAAGGTTGTTAGCAAAGATGAGTTGTTTGAGGCACGACTGAGAGTTGGAGTGTCAGCAGCAGACAACACCCCTGAAGGTAGCACTTCCTCAGCTGTACAAGCTTCTCTCACCCCACAACTCCTTTCCAAGATTGACCAGCTGCTGTTGCGTCAAGCTGGTGTGGAGGAGCAGCTGAGATCAGCCAAAAAACTTGTGTTTGTGATGCTGATGGTAATGGTAGTAGTGCTGGTGTTTTTAGTGGTAGCTACGAACAACATGACCTCCAGCCTCATCATGCACTCAGCCACGACCATGCAAGCTGCCAGTGCACGGGCTGGAGCAGGACTCCCAGCAGGCACCAACTACCAAGAATTATAGCTCCTTCAGTCACTGAATTCATACCCTTCTGATGACTGTGACTTCACCTATAGTCCTTGTAAGTATAATACCGGACTTTTTTTCCCCCCCATAAAGAAACACTATATTTGATGTAAGGTGTTGGTAATATTGCACTCCTGATTGCTTAACATTTCTCAAATTTAACAGAATATTCTTTAGTTATTTGAAGAAAGTAAACAAGAATGCTGGAGTGTACAAGCATATACAGTAGTAACTGCTTATGAGTGGTTACTGGTATGTTATGTTCAAAATTTGTAGTAAAACATCAGCACAAGTTTGCAACACAGTTATCTCAGGTTGGACAACACTGTTTATATTTTCAGTATTAATGAACAAATCACTGCTTGTTTTGTTTCAGCGTAGGTCTATTTTATTTAGGGTTCACCAAGGTTACTATTAACTTACTAGCCATGTCTGAATTATGGATGGAGCTGTCCTGTTTGTATGTTATAGTATTTGTAGAGGACATATATATTATGTACTTATGATTTTCCTTTGTGATTCATTTGGGTGCAGTTATATCACTGATACAGTACTACATAACATTTATATAGGAAGAGATTGAGTTTTGAAATGTGTACTCATAGACTATTATCTGTGTCTTATTGTGAGCTTCTTTCAGGGTGAAATTATATTTCTTGTAAGTTTTCAAATATTGATAAAAAATACCATACAGGTAACTTTTTCACAAGGTTAACATTCATGAAAGAGCCATATCCTAATTTAGTGGTCACTGCATTTCATATTATGCCACACTTATTTTAATACTGCATGAGTAAGCATTACTTATATATTTAGAAG
Organism: Coenobita brevimanus; assembly: GCF_032717465.1. Taxonomy (NCBI): domain Eukaryota; kingdom Metazoa; phylum Arthropoda; class Malacostraca; order Decapoda; family Coenobitidae; genus Coenobita; species Coenobita brevimanus. Next base: position 3,154,524 of record NC_137070.1, on the reverse strand, counting down.
TTAATCACTGCCAAAGTAGCATGAACTCAGCTAGTGTCTATCTACTTATCCTTTCTGTGCGTGGTGCCATATTTCCACTGTCATCCTCTGCACAGCAACAAAAGATTTCCATTTAAGTTTAGCCAAGCTTAATTGCCATTTTGTATTCCATCCTAGACCACCACCTTGCATATACTACCTACCCAGTCCATTCATGGTATTCATGGTCTAACTCTCATCATCGTATCTGGTTCATTACACCACTGTACTGTACTGACATGTTCTTCCCTTTTGGTGTTTTGATGTTCCCCATATGCTCAGCTTGACCAAACCACCATACTGTATATCACATGATAGTTCCTGTACCTTTTCACTCATTCAAATTTCCATCATCCCCCAAATGACTTTCACGGACACGATAGTACAGTACGTTTGTTTTTCATAACCTTTACTTGCAGCCATCAAGTACCATAGTACAGGAATGCAATAGCTTTATAAACAGTGTTGATTTATTTACACTGTAAAGGACATTAAAGCGAAACTAGAACCATTACAGTAAGTTCTTTACCTTTTTAAAACACTCAGTTTTTTGTGACGTACAAAGTCATCACTTCTCATCATGTCCTTTTTTTGCTTTGGCATGCTCTAAACCCCTTCACTCCGGTGATATAATGCATTATCTGTTTAAATTTTGCAGTCTCTTAATAATTTTATTCACCGTAGGAGAGACTTGTCACGCTGGACAGATTTCATATAGCCTTCATTAACCTGCTCACTACTAGGGGGCTCTCCCAGGTTGATGAAATTGTCTGATATATATAATACATCATAATACATCATAGGTGTCAAGGGGTTGAAGTCAGATACTCTGCTGGATAAACATAACTGGATCATGTAAAATATACAATACTTGTATACTGTACATAGTCTGATTTATCCAGTGATAGAATGTTCTTTATTTACCTTAACCTCTTCAGGCAAGATGGGTTCTGTATTTACCTTAACCCCTCAGGTGGATTGTGGCATTTTTAAATTTTTATTATTGTTTTTATGACAGTATACACTCAATATACAGAACCCTCTTTTAATGAATTTCAGTTTTAACGGCCACCTTGAACTGGCTGAACATAATGTTCATTTAACGAATTTTATTTGGTAAAAGAATGGATGCGTGGGAAACACTGACCAGCGTGGCATGACAAACAAACATAGATTTATCCAAGGCTTACTTGCAGTCTTTATTTGCAGTGCAATTACTTCCTGAAAGGTAAGGAAAATAAGGTAATATTAATAAGAGCATTTATTGAGAAAAATAGCCATGTAGACCCAGCTGTATATTTTTGTACATGAGTTTATGGCCAAACAATGCTCTGTAAAAATCTTTGTTCAGTAAAAGCCAGGACGTCTGAGAAATTACTGAACTGCATGGTGTTCGGCTGTAACAAGCTATCGGCTTTAACATCACGTCTGATACTATTTACTGTAGTTTGTTATATCGAGTGTACTGTTGTTATTATTATTATTATTATTATTATTATTATTATTATACTATAATCATATAAAGCAACGTTGGGTCTGGTTAGTACTTGGATGGGTGACCGCCTGGGAACACCAGATGCAGTTGGCATCCCTACGTGTGAAGTGGGGATGGTGGAGGATTAGTGCCCCTCCCTGTAAAACAATTAACTCTAAGCCCTTGGCCACCCCGTTTGGGATACATGGCGTCTGGCAATGAAAAAATATATATATATATATATATATATATATATATATTGTATATTATTATACATATATATATATATATATATATATATATATATATATATATATATATATATATATAGAGGGAGATTTTTGCTGACATTTGTTTGTTTGTCTACTTAGATTGTTTATTTATTCCGTCCCGTATATATATATATATATATATATATATATATATATATATATATATATATATGGGCACATAGACTTGCGTACATGTGTACATTACTAGTGTACATGTGTATGTTTGTGTGTGTGTGTGTATATATAAGCTAAGGAAGGGGTAAATAGATATATAAACAGACAAACCATATATATATATATATATATATATATATATATATATATATATATATATATATATATATATATATATATATTGAATATTAGTATACATATATATATATATAGAGAGAGAGAGAGAGGGAGATTTTTTCCATGCGTGAAGATGGCGAGAGTTAAAATTAAACACTCCCGCCCTAAACTCCGGAACACCCAGATTGGACTGCTACAGGTCCTGGCTAAGTTTGAAGTAGCCACTTTGAAAGTGTTTCCCACCAATGATGCATTAATCATACTGACGGCAGATGACTCGAATGCTGACAAGATCTTCTCAGAGGAATGCACTCGAGATCTCCTGGCCAATGATTATGAACCTGTCCTTCCCCCACAACTGCGCTCACGTAAATCCGTCATCCTAAGAAACGTAGACAACATCATCTACGACAACAATGAGGATGACATCATGCAAGAAATAACCTGCAACAACACCTTCATACGGGAGGGAGACGTGGAGAACATCTACAAGTTCCCACGCTCTCACAACATCAAAGTAACATTCAAACAGATTGCGCAGGCAAAGAAAGCAACTGAGGCAGGACTTAAACTGTTCTACCTCAGCATTCCTCACTACCAAATTGAACAGGAACAATTTATCCCGATCATGACCTGCTACAAGTGCTATGCAGTCGATGGACACTCGGTAAAGGACTGCCCCAAACCCCGAGAGTACAAAGTATGCTCCCTCTGTGCCAGCACAGAGCACAAGTACACACAGTGCACCTCAAGCACAAAAAAATGTGTTAACTGTGATGGTGAACATGGAGCAACTGCCATGTCCTGCCCTATAAGGAAAAAAGCGGTGCAGGAGAAGAAAAAGTCTATTGCCCAGTTGCCTGAACAGCAAGCTGGACAATCAAGAACTTACAGTACAGCCGCTGCAACAACAATCAACAGCAACAGCACTACCACTAACTCACCTCTACCAAGCCTCACAGTCCCGCCCAGTACTATTCTGTACTGCATGTATGAAGCACATATGCTTAATGCAACATACCCTGGGACTTATGCTACTCACCTAAATAAAATGTTCCAAGACAATGGAATTCCACCTGTCAAGGCCCCAAGCAACCCACCCTCTAAAGCTATCCAAAGCAAAACCAATGCAGCTACCACCACACCCCCTACTGCCTCCCCTCTACTTCCCGCCTTCCAGACTGAGTCTTCAACCCTCACCACGCCCTCAGAATCAGCAATCACCGACAATGAACCGATGGGGAATCCCCCCATCGTCACCCAATCGCACCCCACCACCCAGGTAACAGTTGAATCAATCAGCGATGAAAACCCGACCCCACCATCGCCCTCTAAGGCAGAAAGCGCCACTTCCAAAGCTACTCTACCGTCACAGAACGCAGAGTATATAACCGATGCCTCCACTTCAGAAGAAGACGAAGAGACCGACGAATAAGAAGTCAGTGCCAGTGAACTAGGAGGAGTAATAATCTACAGCCTCGAATCCCTCCAAGATAATAAAACAAAACTAGATAGGCAACAAATAGCTGCGCTAACAATCGCATCACATGTAAAAATCGAATATGGCAATGACAACCTTTCAACAAAGTACGTGTACAGTCTGTTCATCCAGAAAAGGGTTGACATCAACTCGTGCCAGTTCAAGGTTGCGAAACCCGGCTTCTTTAACAAATGCCATAGTGTATTCCTCCGCACTGACAGACTTAGAAAAAACCCTACTCGTACTGTTAACAAATAATGGAAACGATTAAAGTAATTCAACATAACGTCCTCCACTGGCCGACAAACAAACGAACTCTAACGACGATATACCAAACTATAGCACCTGACGTCGTTCTCATCAACAGCCACGGAGTTGAAGACAGTGACAGTATAAAAATCTATGGCTACACTGTCCACAAACGTAACACCAGTGGTGAGAACGGCGATGGCTCAGCTATAGCCATCAGACACGGACTGACATACAGACTAGACGATGACTACATTACAGACATGCTCTCAATCACGCTGCAAACCACGACAGGACCACTTAAACTAGCAACGACTTACATTCCCCCACGACGACCATTCCTACCCTTCCCCGACTTTCACAAACTACTCTATGACAACGACCCTGTATACATACTGGGCGACCTAAATGCCAAACATCCAGCCTTGGGAGACAATTATGACAATACAGTAGGACGAAACCTAATGACATTCATTAACGCAGGCACAGCACTGCATACTGGCCCCAACTTCCCAACCTTAATCCGCCATAATAGTGCCACATCACCTGATATCATCATCACCAACAACCGTGCCCATCATCACACCTTCTCTCAACCCGGCCCCTCTAACTTCATCAGATCACATACCCATCGTATTCACCATCTCCACCTCACCTATACATATCCCTGCCACACCCAGACTCAACTACAGACAAGCTGACTGGGACCTTTTCAGAAGGACCTCTGACGCCTCCTTCCCTGACGTTCCCTCCCTTGACAATCAGACCCTGGAACACATAGACTCTGCACTTGAGCAGTGGCTTAAAGCAGTGGATAATGGCATTAAAACTGCTATCCCTACAACAGCATTTAAAATTATTAGAACACAAAGACCTTCCCCAGAACTGCATGTACTCCAGACTCACTACACAAGACTGCACAACCTTGCTGGACGACAGGGACTGACATACGACCAATACCAAGATTATCGACAGCTCCAAAGAGACATACAGACACTGTGCAGACAGCTCTGCAATGACCAATGGAACCTTAAAATCACCCAGCTGACAGAGAAATATCCTGACCCAACCAAGTTCTGGCGAGAAGTACGTCTTCTCAAAGGAACAGACAAACGACCCACCCCTTATCTGATTGACCACCAAGGACGTAAAATACATGATACCCAAGGACAACTGACTCTTTTCACCAACCTATGGCGTGACATTTTCCAAATATCTGACGATGAAAATGACGATTTTGACGAGGACAACGAACGAATGGTCCTTCACTGCCTCAATGACAACAGAGACAGAATCCTCCCCCATGACACAGCAGACTTCTCCAGACTAACGAACAACCTTCTCACTAGACGAATCACAGTAGACGAACTTAAGACAGTAGTCACAAAAACGAAGAACACGGCCCCAGGACTGACAGGCATTAACAAACAAGTTATCATGGAATGCTCACACTCCATGATAGAAAGACTCATCGACATTTTCAACGCCTCCCTGTCCGCGGGATACTTCCCTGACAAACTTAAAGAAGCCGTAATAGTAATGATACCTAAGCCAGGAAAGACTGACACGACACCTGAGAACTATAGACCAATCTCACTGCTCGAAGTACCAGGAAAACTGCTTGAAAGGATCATTAACAGAAGACTCCGACTTTACCTAGAGACAAAGAGACTCCATAACCCCAGACAGTACGGCTTCAGACCACAAAAAGACACAAACAAAGCCATAGCCCTGACTTACGAGACTATCGCCCAGACCCTGTCGAGACGGGAACAGTGCTGTCTCGTCCTCAGAGACGTAAGCAAGGCCTTTGACAAGGTCTGGCATGAAGGACTCAAATACAAACTATTACAACTAGAACTCCCTACCATCCTCGAGAAGTTTTTATGCGACTTTGTGACTGACCGCACCGCAAGAATTAGACACAAGGACCAGTTAGGCGACGTTATACAGCTCGACAGTGGGTTGGCACAAGGGAGCGTCCTCTCCCCCACCCTATACATTCTTTACACTAGACACCCCCCCCCCTACCTCCAGACTGCCTGGACATAATGTATGCTGACGACGTGACTCAAATAGTGACTTACCAAGGACGGTCCAAACTCATGATGGCCAGCAAAGTAGCCAGAGAAATCACCAGAATCAGTGATTATGAGAAACGATGGAAGATCAGGACTAACCAACAGAAATTTAAAATAATTCCATTAGCACAAAAATATATGGAGGAAATCATTGTAGATGGTGAGCCACTTAACACAAGCAACGAGGGTAGCCTGTTAGGCCTCACAATAACTCAGGCCGGGATCACAAAACATGTAAGGGAACGAATATGCAAGGGGAAGGCAGCACTGTCCACCCTCTACCGTTTTAAAACGCTAAATAGAAAAATAAAAAGCCACCTCGTTAAAGCCTACATTCTCCCTTTGCTAGAATACCCTCCTGTGCCACTGGACACTATATCAAACACCCAAAAACTAAAACTACAAAGAGTATTAAACAAAGCTCTGAGATTTGTCGAAAACGACCATCACCCCTTCAACTATATCACAGAACAATTACACAGCATGCACAAAATAGCTGCACTAAACATCTGGATGCACAAGAGGGCAGGAAAAATCTGGCAAAAACTAGAAGAGACCAGAGACCCAAATTACGAGAACATCACCAACAAAGAATACGGGAGGATGCATAATTGGTTCCCCAGCTCCCTCTTAAACAGAAATAGACCGCCACCAAACCCAATTTATACGTCCCTCTAACGACAACCGATCTCATTATATAATAACTAATAATACAAACGGCAGCAAGGAAGCGAAAGACCACGTTACCCTATATCCCATACACCTGCCGACCTTGAACTGACCGCACCAGACCACCACTACTGTCAGGAGGCAGTCGCACTGCACACTCATTCCCTGCCCACTCCTGAGTGAATGCACTCCGTCGTCCGTTGTGCTAGCTCCTGAAACCAAAATGTAAGGAGCTGTCACATCTGATGGCGGGTTTGTGAACGTGGAGTGGGTTGGGAATAGACATTGCCCATGCACAGCCTATGCCTCGTGCACCCTGCTGAGTGCTATGGGGAGGAAAGATAATTTCTATCCTTCCCCCCCCCCCCATTTTCTCTAATACTAAAACTCCTCCTTTCCATGACTACAGAGCCTGTGAAATAGAGAGCAGCAACCCACCAAGACAGCAGAACCCACCAATGCCACAGAGACAGGCACCACCCTTAGTAGTGCCGGGGGTACAAACTATGGCTCTTCACCTTCATCGATATATCTACTCTTGTCTGCACATACACAGAGTGACCGCTGTATAGGACCAACAGGAACACAGCATACACAAAAAATAAAAACTAAGCCACAGCAATGGGGACGGCCCCCAATCTTTATACCTCCGACTGTCCTTCATATTTCCCAACTTAATCTCTTCCAATCTCTCCCCCTTTTTTCCCCCCACTTTTCTATGACGAAGTGAAGTGAAGAAGTGACCGCTTTCGCTCGTCAGTTCCTGCCCAGCGCTCGTAGCAGCAACATCTCGTCCCCAGTCTCTGGATAGTGAACTTTGGATTACATTTCCTAAGACTTTCTCGTCTATCGTGACTATTTCACAGTTACCCACCGACTGTTCTGGCTCATTTTTCTGTCTCATTTTGTCAGCTGGCTTTCCGGCCTGCCACTTAGAGTCCCTGCCGTAGTACGAAGCCGAACCCTGAAGGGGTACCGTAGGGTACTTCCATGAAGGGGGGCCTTAGAGGCCTGGTTATAGGAGGCGGTAAGGGTAGGCATTTCTGTTAGGGTTAGGGTTAGGTAAGTCCCTCACGGGGCAGTGCTGGGGTACTCTTCGTCGCCCTTTAGAGGGTGGGAGTAAGCCCCCCCCGGCACTGTAGGGAACCGCCGGATTGCTCGCTGACATTTGTTTGTTTCTTTAATTTAATTGTTTATCTTCTCTTATTCATATATATGTGTACATAGGCGGACGTACATGTGTACATTACTAGTGTACATGTGTATGTGTGTGTATGTATATGTGTACATGTTAGTTAATGAGGATGTAAACAAATAAATAAATAAACAAATTACATATATATATATTGTTTTACACATATATATATATAATTTTTTTTTTTTTTTTGAGCCATGAACACGTCTGATTCCCACCGCACCTCCGACCCAGAGGATGGGTCAGCAGACCCTCCACCCTCTGCTACTAGTCTGCGCTCCTCTGCCAAGAAGCCCAGACTCACTGGACCAGACCACGACCCTGACGACTTTTACTCTTCCTCCCCGGCCATGGACACTGACGACTCTCCCACATCTGACCTCAACCCAAGCCTTAACCCCACACCCTCAACTGATGCAGCTGCTGCCACAAGCCAAGCACCCACTAACTCTCAGGATAACAATGACGGCTACACCCTTGTCACCAACAGGAGGAAGACTGCAGGCAAAAGGAACAGAACACCAGCAGGTAACGCCACTGAGAACACCCAGAACCGCTCCACCCCTGCTGCACCGTGTCAAGACAGCCGCCAGCACACCACCGACTTCACCAGAGCCCCCCCAACCAAGCACCCAGCATTCCTCATATCCCCAAATGACGCCTTCCCCACGCCCTATGATATGGTGGCAGCCATTGAGACAGAGCTCCCCCACCTCAACTTCAAGCTAGAGGCAACTAAGAACCTCAACACCATCCTTGTCCCTCTAGACGAAGACACCTACGAAACACTTGACCACACCAACACAGTTGCAGGCAAACCCCTCCAACTTACAAAACTCGACCCCAACCTCTCCACCAGGAAACTAGTCATCCAACACTATCCCTTAAATTTTCCCATTCAAGCCATCCTCAACCACGCCCAAGTAGAAGAGGCCAAAAGATGCGAGGTCAAGGGAGAACCCACCAAGCAGGTTATTGTCACCCTTCGAGGACCCATCCAGACAGCTCTCGACCTCAAATCATGGGGCACCTTCAACCTGCGCCCCTACACCCCAGAACCCCTAAGGTGCTTCAAGTGCCAAAGATTTGGACACCACCAATCCAAATGCACCAGACCCCCAACGTGTGCCATTTGCGGCAACCGCCATGCCACCCAACAATGCCTCGACAAGCTCAAGGCAGGGCAGTCCATCACAGCGAAATGTCCAAACTGCCAGGGGAACCACCATGCGTGGAACAAAGCTTGTCTGGCCCGAAAGAACCAAGTCCAAAGAGGCATGGCAAGGGAGCACCGCTTGATCCAGGAGAGGGCGGCCTTGATACCAGCACCACCAGGAACATTCACATGGGGCCAGCAGAACACCCCCACTCCCTCACACCCTCACATCCTAACCCAGACAGACTTCCCTCCACTGTCCACAGGCACTCGACAGCCTGCAAAGTCGCTGCATCAGAAACCATCAACACTAACACATCACAGCACCACCCCAACCTTGCCTCTCCCCCAACAAAGACGCCATTCCAATGCAAAACAGAACACCAGCACTCAAACGGAACCAGAATCCTCCACTCAAACCCCAACTCCAACCCCCACTGCACCTCCTGGTTGCATGCTGGTCACAATAGAGGGCCTCCACCAACTTGGGCAGCAACTAGCCGAGGCCATAACCACCACTCTAGCAATGCAGCTCGGCTGTCCCCTCAACAAGGAAGGAATATCCCTTGCAGCCACCAGGGCCATCGACAAATTTGTAGAAAATCCCCCACCGGATTGCCACGTCGAAGCTCCTCAGCAATACAACACCCCTCAGACACAAACACTGGCTCCCCAAACAACAACATCCGTCTCCCCAGCCAACTCACCTCTGAACACAGCCCCACAAATACACACTCAGCCAGCACCACAAAACCGCTTGAACCAGGAGCCAAGCGAACGACGGAGCCGATCCCGGTCGAGGGAAGGCAGGACAAAACACATAAGCCGACACAGCTCCTCCAAAGACACTCACAGGCACACACAAAACACAGACAAGACACCACACAGACTACCCTCACGATCCCCCATGCCCAGCAAAGACAAGCGCAAACCAACGCAAACCACCAAGGAGACGCCACACAGAATACGCTCGCGATCTCCCATACCAACACAGACAGACATGGATGCAGAGAGCTAACAATCTCCCCTCCCATCCCTGACAAACAACAGCAGCCCCCTCCCACCTCCAAGCTCCGAATACTCCAATGGAACGTTCGAGGTGTGGCCTCCAAGCGCTCCCTGCTAGAGGAAGCAGCTCACAAAGATAACATCGACATCTTCCTCCTCCAGGAGACGCTCCTCAGTAAACAACGTTCACTCCGTCTGCGTGGCTTCACCACCTTTTTCCTTCCTAAGGCAGTTGGAGGCCCCAGGGGCTGTGCCATACTTGTCCGTAGCCACATCCCCACCAGATCCATCAACCCTCTTCCAACCTGCGGTGACAACACTGAACTTCAGGGCATAACAATCACACTGGCAAATGACAGCCTCCACATCTACAACATCTACCGTTCCCCAAGCACCGAAGCCAACCTTGAAGAAGTGTTCACCCTCTCCAGTTCCTCTCAAATATTTGTCGGAGGAGACTTCAACGCCCACCACCCCTGCCTCGGCTCGACATCAACAACAAACGCCACCGGTCGCCACATAGCTGAGCTGCTACAAGAGGTACCCAGCATCTCGCTCCTGAACAACCCACAAACGCCAACTCACAAGGAGGCAGACTCGATCTCTCTTTCGCCTCCTCTGGTTTAGCGAACCGCACAAACTGGGAATTGCACCCCACCCTCACCTCTGACCATCATGCCATCATCTGCTCCATTGATGTCGCTCTCCTTCCCAAACCCCCTGGCCCCCCACCCAGATGGAACACCAAGCGAGCCGACTGGAACCTTTTCTCCAGCACACTGGAAAAAACAACATCATTTCCACCTCCAGTTGACCTCGATGACCATGCCACCCTCCTCACAAGTGCCTTCCGCATAGCGGCCGAAGCATCCATCCCCAAAACCACTGTGCCAAATGTACACCACAAAAACCACTGGTTTTACTGTGACAGAGTGCGGGAGCTCAACAGGAGGCTAAATAGAGCCAAAAAACTCTGTAGGGCTCACCCTTCCCCAGAGGGCCTCCGTTACCTTCAGGCAGTGATAATGCACTCCATCTCTGAGAAAAATGACATCAAGGAGCAAAAGTGGACAGAGTGGTGCCAATCCCTGGGGGCCCACTCCAAACTGGGTACCATATGGAAGAAACTGAGAGCTGTCTCCAGTCCCCATCCCATTCGCCCACCCTCTCACCCTGACCCACAGGCTGAAGCTGAAAGACTAGCCTCCACATTTGCACAAAGAACCTCCCCCACTCAACTCCCAGAAGGCACCAGGCGACGGCAGGAGGAACTGCACCAAGCCAGAGCAGACCTCATCACATCCAGCAAGACCAGCGCAGCTGACTCAGACCATCTTTTCACCATCGATGAGCTCAACCAAGCCCTGAAGTCTAGCGCCGACACAGCCCCAGGCCCCGATGGCATCACATACTCTATGATCTCCCACGCTGGCCCCACTGCCAAGGACGCCCTCCTAGACCTTCTAAACCACTCCTGGCACCTTGGCAAACTCCCCAGCCAATGGAAGCAAGCCACCATCCACCCCATCCCAAAGCCACATGAGCCCAAAGCCTTCAGACCCATCTCTCTTCTAAGCTGCCTCAGCAAAACAGCTGAGAGGATGATCCACAGACGCCTCCGCTGGATTCTCCCCACCCCCCACAGTCACATCTTTGCCTACACCCAGGGCAAGGGAACAGCGGAGTGCCTGAGTTCCTTCCTCTCAGAGTTGCGAGGTGGCAAAGGACTTGCCGTCTTCATCGACCTGGAGAAAGCCTTCGAGCTGGCTTGCCCTGAGGCCATCCTCGCCACCCTGGCGGGCAGGGGGGTGAGGGGTCGCCTCCTAAGCTGGCTCAAGAGCTTTTTCGAGGGTCGAGAAGCGTCAGTCCGTTTCCAGGGTCACATTTCAACTGCACACCATCATATCAATGGTACTCCACAGGGCAGTATACTCAGCCCCATCCTTTTCAACACACTGGTTGAGTGCCTCCTACATACCAACCTAGGCCCTGGTACACGCCTCCTGTGCTATGCAGACGACATAACCTTAGTCACACAGGGTGGCCCCTACCATGCAAAAACCCAGAGAGCCCTAACCAAACTCAACCAAAAGTGCACTGAACTTGGCCTTAAAATCAATGCCACCAAAACCAAAGCCCTACCCTTCAGAATACAAGCCCCCACAGACAAGCTACACCTTGGCAACATTCACATAGAGTACGTCACCACCCACCGGTACTTAGGGGTCATATTCGACCACAAACTCTCATTTGAACAAGAAGTCCAGTACCTCAAAGAAAGAACAAAACTTAGACTCAGCGCCTTAAGATCCCTGGCAGGAAAGGGAGGGGGAGCCTCATACAAAATTCTTCGCCTCTTCTACATCCAGGCAATCAGATCGATAGTGGACTATGAAGCCCCAGCCCTACCAACCATTGACCCAAAACTTGTCACCAAACTTGAAGTGATCCAAAACGACGCCCTACGCACCATGACTGGCTCCCCAGTGTGGACCCGATTATGTAACCTCCGCCTAGAGTGTAATATTGAGTCCCTACACCTTCGCATAAAGGCAAGAACAGCAGGCCTGGCAGCAAAGCTTGCACACTCTGCCTTCCCCCTCCCTGTCCTGTCACGACTTACAGCCGCTTCCAAACTCGACCCTGAAATACTGTCAAACAGCTGGACACACAGTGTCGCCAAAGCCACTCACACGTTTCAAACCAGCTGCTTCATGCACCAACCTCCCGACCTGCCAAACACAACCTACCGACCACCACCACCATGGAGCCCCCCACTACTAAAACTCCTCATCCCACACTCTCCAGCCAAAAGTCGAACACCAACACAACAGCTAAGACAAGAGGGCCTTAAACGCATAGCTTCCCTCACATGCGCAAACTCCTCCACCTACTACACTGATGGGTCCATTTCTGCACCGAAGGCAGGAGCAGCTTTCGTGTGTGGTGAAAGGACCCAAAGCATCCGAATACCTGACGGAACCTCCACATTACAAGCTGAGCTGGCAGCCATCTCTGCAGCCCTGTCTGACGCCCTGAACAACGACCCAACAGCCAACATTATCATTCACACAGACTCCACCACAGCCATACACTCACTAAAAAGACCCACCCCAGCTGACAATGTCACACTGATCAGCAAACTCTTAAACACTGCTCAACAAATATGCAATGCTGGGGGATCAATCACGATTCACTGGATCCCCAGCCATGTCGGCATTGCGGGGAATGAAAAAGCGGACCAAATAGCAAAGAGTGCCACCAAACATCCCAACATCGATATGCACATCAACACCAGCCTAAGCTACATCAAACACGACATAAAAATTAAAGCAAAAGTCCTAAACCGAGAAGATCACCAAGGATATGTACAACAAGGCTCCCCCTCTGCTAAATCGTACGCCATGGCCACCCTGTACAAAACAACACCATCCGAAGGATGCAAAGACAACAAAACCCTCACACGACTACGCCGCCTTCGCCTTGGATACAAATCCTACAATGAACCTTATCACCACAGATACACAGGCCCCACCGAATGCTCATATTGCAACACCAACACGCCCTACCCCCTACTGCACTACATCCTTCGCTGCCCTGCCACATCCAGTTTAAGACCCAGACCACTTCACCTCAACCCCGACATTCCCGCAAATGACACCTCCGCCATGTCTCCCACCTCACTCCGGAATGCTGCCGCCACTATCATCGCAACCACCCACAACCATACTCTCATGGAGCTAGTACGCACCAAACCCCCACCGACATAGCTGCATATGACCCTCGACCCCCCCAGGGGAGTCGAGGGCCATATACACAGTACTCACAAGTATGAATGTGTGTGTGCGTGTGTGTGTGTGTGTGTAAATGTGTTGTCCCCTTGATGTCACATATGCGCTTGCACATGCGGTGTACATATGTGTGCATGCCTAAGGATGTGCACATGTCTACATGGAGCTGCATGCGCATACATTTTATTATAAGCACCCTCAAGCATAGAGGCACTTAGCTGCCTCTACCACCTATCTTATAACAGCCAAAAACCCACTGACTGTGCCAATCAAAGGCCCGGCCCCATCTACAATATGGGGATATCTTTAAAAAAAAAAAAAAAAAAAAAAAAAAAAAGACGGGTGACCAGTTCCGGTCTAGCAGCCGTAGGAGGATCACTGCCGTCTTAGTGAAACTTGGCTAGCGGAATCCCTAGACTTTCCCAGCTATGCCCGACCAGCGTTCTATTGCTACCGCCTACGACCCGTTGAGGGGGGCATCCAGCAGTAGTTCTAAGCCGCCGGGAGTAGCGAAGATCACAGGTGCGGTGGTGTGGTTCAACGTGAAGTCTGGGTACGGCTTCATCAAGTGCCGGGACACCGGTGCTGATGTTTTCGTGCACAGACTCGGGATCGTTGCACCTAACCCCCGACACTTTCGGCGCTCTCTTGGCGAGGGTGAGGCTGTGGAGTTTCAGCTCCGTCAGTCACTCAAGGGTCCCGAGGCTACGGATGTCACTGGGCCGGGAGGTGCTGCTGTGCAGGGCTCTGCCCATGCACGGCGGTGCCCCACGGCCCAGAGACGCCAGGCTCGTGATCCTGGGTGTTCTGGGGAGACTAATCTCCTAGTCTCAATGTGCGTCGCTACGGCACAGGCTTTTTGTGGGGGTGAGAAGGCTCTGTTGCACGTTCTCCTCCCTCAGATCTTTGAGGAGAACGGGCTACCAAGACTTGTCATCCCCCAGAGCTTTGTCGGAGATGCATATTCAGCCCCTTGTCCAGATCGTCATCCCCGGCGGCCTCCTGCGCAGCCCAAGTCCCGGCCACCTCCACCTCGGCCCCGCTGTACACCGCGCAAACGGCTGTGCCTTGACAGACCCCTCAACAGGGCGACTGGCTCGTCTCTCTCTCCCCCTACCGACCCGGCACCGATCACAGCCATGGAGCTTGACACCATCACCACCGTTGCTGAGATCCACTCCTTGCCGTCTGCAGCCGAGGGGGAAAGGGCTGCCGTCCCCGTTTCGCCCGACCACCGCGACGTCGAGGGCCCTTCCCCCCCCGTTTCTCCACCTGCTGCTGAGGGAGTGGATCTCACAACTTCCACCACCGATCCGCCACCTGCAAGCCCCTCACCTGCCCTTGTCCTGCCTATCTCTGCTGAGTCCGACGATGCTGCGTGTACTCGTGAGCTCCTCGCTGCCAGGCTTGAACACAGCATAACTCTAGCTCTTAGCCGGGTCCTTCAAGACTCCCCATTAGGCGTTCCATCTCGCCTTAGGGACTCGGGGGAGCTAGAGTTGTATGAGGATATAGATCGCGACTCCGAGTACACCGACATCTCGGACTCTGATGGGCAGACTTGAGGTGCTTTTTATTGCCCAGCAGCTCTTCTGCTTCCTTCTGCCTGCTGCCCCGTCGTGCTCGTCCTTCAGCCTGCTGTTCCCGCTTCCCCTCGTCCTTCAGCCTGCTGTTCCCGCTTTGCTCTGAAACGAGAGCTTGATTCTGCCTTTTCCCTGACGGGCTCTCTGTTTGCCCGTGCCCCTACATATGCGGGGCGAATATCCACACACACACACACGCGACGGGTGACACCATTCGCCTCCGGGCAGCCAGTCAGCACAGGCGGAACTCTACGGGAACGGAACTCCGAGTTTAACTACCTCGAGCCGTCGTCTAGCTCTTTCAACACCCTACTCCCGACGCAACGTTCGAGGCATATCATCACGGAGTACTTCTACTGAGTTTCCATATCCTGAGCTTTCACACCAGCACTGATTCACCTGCATGCACACCTGCTATCCACCGTGCCAACGCAGTCCACAGTGTGTCTCTGGAAACAATTGCCCCACGATTGTGTACTGGGGTGCACACACTTGTGTGCACCCGCCCTTTCGTGGTGTTGCACCCCCTCTTCTCCTGATCTTTCCTTTCGGCTCTAGTGACCCCCAGTAAAATTCCGACACCGAACCTTGCGGTTTTCTGGCGCAGGCCAGATGTACAAAAGGGCCCTTTAGTAAGGGTGGTTTAGGAATTACTGGGGTGAGCCAAACACTCGTTAGGGACCCTAGGAAAGACCCTTCGGGGGCAGTGGTAGGACTGTCGCGACCTCCGCTAGCGGGGGGGGCAGTACCGCCACTGTAGGCAGGCCTCTTCTTTGTCTCTGAGTGAATGCGAGAGTGAAAGGTAGTGTGAGAGTGTGACGGCCGCAAGATGGCGAGCCGTGAATCTACCCCTGCCTTCAAGACCCAGCCCACTCCCCTGTCAAACCGTGACCCCAGACCTGCAGCCAAGCTCTACGCCGTCAACCAAGGAAGAGAAGCCAACACCGACTCCCTGAAGAGAAACCTGAAACGAGGAAACTCCCCCGACTCCTCTGAAGAAAACGCAGGCAAAGAACCGAGAAGAACTGGACCAGATCATTGGCAAACCCGTCCCGACCCCTCCTACTACGGCATGGAAACCGAAGACCCCACACCCACCTCTGACAGCAACCAAGCCATCGCCCTGGACTTAAATACCACCCAGAATGACCATCCAAGCAGTGAGACGGCCCCCTTCTCCCAAGACCAGGAAGAGGGCTTCACCCTCGTTCAAAACAGGCGGCACAAAAAAACCATCCAAAACCCCCCTAACCCCCACCCTACCCAGACCACCAACCAACCACAAACCCCCCCTCCCTCAACACCCAAACTCCCCGCATTCCTCATCCCTAAACAAGATGCGTTCCCTAACACCTACGAAATTGTTACAGCTATCGAGAACGCCCACCCCGACCTCAAATTTAAGATGATTGCCACCAAAGCACTTAATACTATCATCGTACCCCTAGATCAAGACTCCCTAAACATTCTAGAACATCTAGATGCAGTTGAGGGCAAGACAGTTACTCTTCAAAAACTCGACCCCAATTTATCAGTAAAGAAAGTCGTAGTCCAGCACTACCCTCTAAACTTCCCCCTACAGGCCATATTAGATCACTACCAAGTCGAAGAACCCCAAAGATGCGAGGTAGGGGGGGAACCAACAAGGCAGGTTCTTATAAACATCAGAGGCCCCATTCCAGACATACTAGACCTCAAAAGAAGGGGCCAATACGACCTCCGCCCCTACACCCCAGAACCACTAAGATGTTTTACATGTCAGAGATACGGACACCACCAGTCCTCGTGTCACAGACCACCGACCTGTGCTCTTTGCAGTGGCCGTCACCCCACCCAAACCTGCCTGGACAAATTTAAGGCTAAACAACCTGTAACAGCAAAATGCCCTAACTGCCATGGAGGCCACCACGCGTGTAACAAAGCGTGCCCCATACGCAAGGCTATCATCAACAAAAGCCTACACAACACCCAGGCAGTAACCCAGAATAAACCAGCCTTCATGCCCGCTCCACCTGGCACCTTCAAATGGGGACAACAACAACAACAACGACAACAACAACAACAACAAACCACAGCCACCAACCTCCCCTCCTTTACACCCAACAACTTCCCCCAACTACAGACTTCCCACAGAAATTACCCCAACACCCCCAACAACCACCAGACTCCTCACACCAACACCCCCAATACACCAACCTATCCTATACTCCCACCTCCCACACCTACACACAAACAAGCAAGCACTCAAACAACCGCATCCACACAAACCCAAACCCCCCCACTACCCGCCACCCAGCCCCTGTACCCAGTCGCTCTCAGTACTGATGAACTCCTTAAAATAACCAATAGCTTCGCCCAAGGACTAGCCACACTCCTATCGAACATCGAAGGGAAGAATGTGCCAGCAACACAAGTGAGTGAAATATTCCAACATTCAATACTAGCACTCCACAACCACTCCACAACCCCCGACACAAATACCTCAGTCCCCCTCCAAACACCCACACTGACCATCGAAGAAAACACGGACACCAAAGAAAACGCCAACAACGCTACCCCTAACTCAACTAAACCAGACCCAGCACACAACACGCCTTTTACATCGCCGCCACAAGACACCACATCACACCAGGAAGAACACGATTCAGAACAACATCGCTCCAGAAAACAAAAACGAAATCCCGATAACCGAAAACAATCATCATCATCCCGCTTTAAACCAAAACAATTAGCAAGCGCATCCCCACACAGAACAAAATACAGCTCACGCTCACACTCACAGGAAGGCATGGACACAGACACACAATCCACTGACTCACACTCACACTCACCACTTAGAAGACGCGCCCCACCTACACAAATGACACTGAACACGGAACACTACACATCACCATGGCCAGACAAGGACAATTAAACACCCCAACACCCACCCACCCACACCCACTACACCCCCCCACCTCCCCCAACTTAAAGATTTTACAGTGGAACATACAAGGTGCAGCAACAAAGTGCCACCTACTAGAAGAAACCGCACATAACGACAACATCGATATTTTCCTACTACAAGAGACACTAATCCCTGCCAATAAAACACTTAGAATACGAGGCTTCACCTCCTATACGCTCCCTTATTCACGAGGGGGTCCCCGTGGAACAGCGATATTAATCAGAAACCACATCCCCACCAAACCAATCCACCCTCTACCAGATTGTGGGGATGGAGTTGAAGTTCAAGGCAGAAGCATCACACTAGCCTCCACTCAACTACATCTATATAACGTCTATCGCCATCATGACGCAGAATTACACCTGGATGAGATTCTGGCCACATCCACCACAGAACATATCCTGCTAGGCGGAGACCTTAATGTCCATCACCCCCGCCTTGGTTCTAGATCAACCAACCAAGCAGGTCGCCACATTATTACCGCACTCGACAATATACCCAAAATATCTCTATTAAATGACACGTAATCCCCCACTCATCTAAGGGGGGATAGGTTAGATCTAACTCTTATAACCACCACTATCGCCAACTTAGCCAGCTGGGAAATTCATCCCACACTGGCCTCAGACCACCACGCCATTACTTGCCAGATCAATATTGCCAAGCTCCCAAAACCCCCAAACCCTGCACCAAAGTGGAATCCTAAAAAAGCTAACTGGGCCCTCTTCACAGAGCTTCTAGAGGAAGCCTGCTCTTTCGACCCCCCTAACGACCTGGAGGAACATACAAATATAATTACAAACGCCTTTCGCTCGGCTGCCTCTAAGGCTATTCCCACTACCAGCCCCCCCACCCACTCACATAAAGATTATTGGTATTATAACGATAGAGTCAAAGAACTCAATAAAAGAATAAACAGAGCCAAAGAACTGCACAAAAACAACCCCACCCCTGCAAGCCTGAGTTACCTCCAATCAGTTGTTAGACACTCGAACACTGAGAAAGCCTCCATCAAAGAACAACACTGGCTGGAATGGTGTAAGTCCCTAGGTGCACACTCCCTCACTGGTAACATCTGGAAAAAATTAAATTCTATATCTAACCCCGGCCCCGCACACCCCCCGACTCACCTCGACCCTAAAGGCGAGGCAGAGAGATTAGCGGCCGCTTTTGCCCTGAGAACCTCCCCCACCCAACTACCAACAACAACAAGACGGCAACAAGAAGAACTACACCCTGAAAGAATACAGCTGATAAGGGAAAATAAGAACACCCCTGCCCCTTCTGATCACGAGTTCACTCCCGAGGAATTAAACCATGCCATTAAAACAAGTACAGACACAGCCCCGGGACTTGATGGAATAACTTATTCCATGATTAATCATGCCGGTCCCACTGCCAAAGCTGCCTTATTAGAGCTCCTTAACCACTCGTGGCGCCTCGGGGAAATTCCACCACAATGGAAAGAAGCCTTAATACACCCGATTCCAAAGCCATTAGACCCGCGCACATATAGGCCCATTTCCCTGCTCAGCTGTCTCAGCAAAACTGCTGAGAGACTCGTCAAAAGCCGTCTGGACTGGGTTACCCCCTCCCCCCACAGCCACATCTTCGCCTTTACCAAAAGTAAAGGCACAGCTGAATGTCTAAGCTCTTTTCTATCAGAGCTTAGAGGCGACAAGGGCCTTGCTATATTTAAAGACCTTGAGAAGGCTTTTGAGCTAGCGTGTCCAGAGGCGATCCTGGCCACCCTTGCAAGCAGGGGAGTTCAGGGTCGCCTCCTGAAGTGGCTCGAAAGTTTCTTCTCAGGCCGTAAAGCCAGAGTAAGGTTTCAGGGACAAGTCTCCAATGCACACCAGCACATAAATAGCACGCCACAGGGAAGCGTTATAAGCCCCACCCTTTTCAACTCGTTAATAGAATGTCTTTTACACTTAAATTTAGGTCAGGGGACTCGACTGTTATGTTACGCAGACGACATCACTCTAGTCATTTATGGGGGTAATTATCAGCGCAAAGCAGAGGGCCCTCGACACCTTACACAGTAAATGCAAAGAACTGGGGCTTAAAATCAACCCCCTTAAAACTAAAGCACTTCCCATCAGAATTCCTACCCCCCCAGGCCAACTCACTCTGGGCAACACACCCATAGAATATGTCACCACCCACCGATACCTGGGGGTATATTTTGACACGAATCTTTCCTTCAACACCGAAGTTCACCACCTACGCGACATAACTAAATTACGTCTTAACGCCCTCAGAGCCATAGCAGGGAAGGGTGAGGGAGCCTCCTACAACGTCCTCCGCCTTTTTTACATCCAAGCAGTACGGTCAATTGTCGATTATGCGGCACCAGCACTCCCTACAATCCCTCCTAGACTGGCAGACAAGCTAGAAGTTATACAAAATGAAGCCCTGAGAATAATGACCGGAGCCCCCATGTGGACCCGACTGTGTAATCTGCGTATGGAATGTAACATCGAGTCCCTTAACCTTAGGATTAAATCGCGAGTAGCCAACCTTACAACCAAACTGATACGTAATAACTCCCCCCTCCCACTCACAACAAGACTAAAAGCAGCAATTAACTTACATCCAGACATCCTCAAAAACTCTTGGAGCCACTGTGTAGCCAGAGCTATTCATACATTCAATCTTAAGCCCCTTATCAATCTCCCACCAGACACACCAAGTCACGCTTACCTCCCTCTCCCGCCTTGGGACCCCCTCCTGTTCGACCTCATTATAGCGGACTCCCCCCCCCTAAAGCCCTCACTCCCGTCAGGCAACTAAGACAGGAGAGCCTCATGCGAATCGAGGCCCTCATCACCCCTGATTCAGCAACATACTACACTGACGGCTCCGTCAATAACAACAAAACAGGAGCCGCTGTGGTGAGCCGTAACAACTCATATGGACTACGTGTCTCAGATGGCGCCTCCACCTTACAAACAGAATTGACAGCAATATTAGCAGCAATGGATGACGCACTTGAAATCGAGCCAACATCAGATATCATAATTCACACAGATTCCAAGTGCGCCATCCAAACGTTATCTAAACGAGAACAGACAGACAACGTAAAACTCATAACTAACATTAAAGCCACCGCCCAAGAAATACGAAATGCTGGCGGATCAATCACGATCCACTGGATCCCCAGCCACGTAGGTATTTCTGGCAACGAGTCAGCTGATCGTCTGGCAAGAGAAGCCACTGAATTCCCACATATACAGAGAGATATTGCCCCCAGCATAAATCAAATCAAAAACACAATTAAAAAAAGGGCAATAGAAATCAATCATAAAGAGCATGAAAGCCAAGCCCAAGCCGGCTCCCCCTCTGCTATTTGGTACGCTAAGGCAACCAAGTACGTACCATTAAACATCAACCGCCATTCAAACAATAAAACAATTAAAAAAATAAGACGACTATGCCTTGGTTATAAGTGCAAGGCACAAATGCAAACAGGCGGAGCACAAACGCATTCCTGTGACCTTTCCAACCCTGACACCCCCTTCCCACCCCTCCACTACATCCTACGCTGCCAAGCCACTCGTAAACTTAAAAGACCTGCCAACCCACCTAACCCAGACATCCCACTCGTAAATATTACACCACAAATAGAAGCATCACTCAGGTAGGCAGCCGCCACAGTAATTGCCACTACGCCCCTTTCAACCCTGAGTGAAACAGTTAAGCTCTCCCCGCCCCCGTTCTAACGGCAGATTTACCGCTAATCCCCACTACCGCTAATCCCCTCCCCCTTTCCCGTTCACTAGTGTGTTTGTGCCTGCATGCGTGGATGTAATTTTTACACCTACGTGTGCAGACACAGGATTCACTTGACGATAATCTACATATTTAAAAAAAAAAAAAAAAAAAACGCCCATAGCCATCAAGATGGCTAACTGCTACAACTCAGCCCTATTCACTGACTGAGCCAAATGAAGGCCCGGCCCTCTCTAACGGGGGAGGAAATCGGACAACGGGGGAGGAAATCGGACAACAACAACAACGCGTCCCCCATGTCGACTCAGTCTCTCGCTCGCTCCCGCACCGTGCACATACCGTCTGACTCGGAAACGCCATGCCACCCAATACCTACGGAAAGGCTGCCAAGAAGGCTGGCAAGGCCCAGAAGGCCATTGCCAAGGGAGACAAGAAGAAGAAGCGTAGGAGGAAGGAGAGCTACAGCATCTACATCTACAAAGTGCTCAAGCAGGTCCACCCTGACACCGGCGTTTCCTCCAAGGCGATGTCTATCATGAACTCTTTCGTGAATGACATCTTCGAGCGCATTGCTGCAGAGGCTTCACGCCTGGCACACTACAACAAGTGTTCAACCATCACCAGCCGGGAGATCCAGACGGCCATCAGGCTGCTCCTCCCTGGCGAGCTGGCCAAGCACGCCGTGTATGAGGGCACCAAGGTTGTCACCAAGTACACCTCCTCAAAGTAGAGAGGTTACGCTCTTGGCCATTTCAACATTTCCGGCTCCAATCGGAGCCACAAGATTTTCGATAAAAAGGGGAAAGACAGACTTACAAATTATCCTCTCAGGAACTCGGGTTTATCGACCTTTTTTTTTTCTCTCTCTCTCTCTCTCCCGCTTTCTTTTTTCCCTTCATGTCTTTCTTTCTTTTCTTTTCTCCCTTCATGTCTTTTTCTTTCTTCCTTTTCCGCAACGGTGGTTTGGGATGGGCACGTAGGCACAATCGAAATGTTTTGAACTAGGGTTGGGGGTTAAAACAATAGTCAAAATAAAAGAGTAAATATGGGCGTGCGCGCCTTCTTATTCATCTGGAGAACCAACAACAACAACAACAACGTACCGTCGCCCCAAGAAGTGACGGCACAGTTTCAGATTGCTTCGGTCACTCTCCACTCCCATACGTTCTATGAAAACAGTGAATATAAGGTAAACATTCAATGCCTTCATCACGTCATGCCAAATAACGTATATATTATATCGCGAAAATAATGATGTAAAATGAATAACAGGAGGCAGTGATATATTAGATAGTAACACTTAGTTATCTTTCCCGATTTGAATGAATGTGAAATGTATTAACTTCGCGCGCGGTGGCCAGTACGCCTATAACTCCCAGTCACTTTTTTTTTTTTTTTTTTTTTAAATAAACTCTAATGTCCTGCTCAACAGAAAATGCTGATTTGGAAGTTTGGAACTCAATGATTTGTTTATGAACCTCTGCATTTTATTAATCTTGCGAATCGATTATGCAATGAGGATATCAGACACTGACAGAAGGTAGCATTCTCCAAGGAGCTCCGACTCTGATGTACGGTAGGCCTTTTTTTTTTTTTTTTTTTTTTTCCACCGATTGCCCTCTGTCTTAGATGAAATAATCCTGAGATTTTTCTTCATGGGAAACTGGCCAAAGGCAGTGTAATAACTGCATGTCCTTGAGTGAATGTTATCTCCTTTCGTGCGTGTTGATCGAAACATTGAAAATAGCTTACTGGCTTACGCCTCCTTCCCGTTTTCTGTCGTCGTCCATGGAGACATTGGAAACGGAAATAAATGACTTGAAATTATAGTATTTTAACGGAAATTATTTTATAACTAATAATCATTTCCAATGTTTATTGAAGCTCCCTTTGGTTCAGTCTTACGCTACGCAAAAATCACTGCCTGTTACCATGCTAGATTTGAACTCCACAACATAATTATTCCCGACTCTCCCTGAGCGACAGTTGTGAAACATCAATTAGTTTCGTTTACGAATTCCTATTATCGTAACTAACCAACTGCTTCCTACAATAATTTGGAAATATACAGATAACTGGCCATGGATTTATTGTTTTTTGTAACAATTTTACGTATTAGGTTTCACCTCGTACAGATATAAGGAAGAGTATGGACACTATCGCTGACCGAAAACTTCTGGATACACCGCCGGCACTTCTTAGGCCGACTGTACCAACCAACACACTCAACAGGCGTACAGTAAATACATGCATGACATCGTATCATGCATATTCATGTCAGTCTACAATCTGTACGTACATACAACAACACATGTGCACAAATACATTTATACTGTATACGCAGTGACCTACACATGTACGTACACACTAAGTCATGCTCACATACACACAAGCCCTCATACCTCCGTATACACAGACATACATGCTCACACACACACACACACACACACACACACACACACACGTACAGTATAAACATACAACATTCATACATACATACATACATACATATATACACACGCTCAACTGCAGGTAAAAATCGATGAGTTCAGGTTTCTTTTTTTTTTTTTTTTCCCTCAGTATATTAACGGAAGGATTTAACGTGCGTTCGTGGCCACTGTCAAACCTTCATAACGGGTACAGAGACTCTCCTAATATGCAGCGGGAATGCCTTTCTCCTTGTTCAAACCTGTGTACGTTTATGAGGGCGTGACTGAATCGATCAGGAAGTAAACGAAACAGGCAAATAACGACAACAAAAACTGCGACGTTAACAACAGATCAACAAAAGAAATAAACGAATAGGCAAGTTGCCCCTCCTCCCCCCCCCCACCCCCAACCCCCAAAAAAGGAAATGAATGATCGAAAAAAAGGATGAACGAATGAATGCATGTATGTAACTATATAAGTACAGTTCATTCGTCCGTTTGTGTGTGTGTGTGTGTGTGTGTCCTCATACGTCCGTACACACAGACATACATGCTCACAAAGACCCACAAATACATAGGTACAGTATAAACATACATACACGAGCACAACTGCAGCAGGCGAAAATCGATGGGTTCAGGTTCACCTTTTTTTTTTTTTTTTTTTTCCAGCATAGTAACTGAAGGATTCACCGTGCGTTCATGACGGATATAGAGAGCATCTCCTAATATGCAGCGGGAATGACTTTTCTCGTTGTGCAAACCTGTGTACCTTTATGAGGGCGTGAGTGAATCGATGAGTAAGTAAAAGAAACAGGCAAATAACGAAAACAAAAACTGCGACGTGAACAACAGATCAATAAAAGAAATAAACGAATAAGCAAGTATTCCCACCCTTCAAAAAAAAAAAAAAAAGGAAATGATTTAAAAAAAAAATGAATGAATGAATGCATGCATGTAGGTAAGTAATGGAGTTCATTTGTGTGTGTGTGTGTGTGTGTGTGTGTGTGTGTGTGTGTGTGTGTGTGTGTGTGTGTGTGTGTGTGTGTGTGTGTGTGCGGCAAAGCAAGAGCTGATATATGGAAACCTAAACTGAGGGTCTGTCATCATCTCTCTTTGAAAAAGGGTTTTGGCCCTGAAAAGGGCCGAGATTTCTTTCGATCGAGGTGAGGGGCCTCTCGCCTTAGGCGCGCTCGCCACGGATGCGGCGGGCCAGCTGGATGTCCTTAGGCATGATTGTTACACGCTTGGCGTGGATGGCACACAGGTTGGTGTCCTCAAAGAGACCGACCAAATAGGCCTCACACGCCTCCTGCAGAGCCATGACGGCAGAGGACTGGAAGCGCAGGTCAGTCTTGAAGTCCTAGGCAATCTCACGGACGAGACGCTGGAATGGCAGCTTCCTTATAAGCAGCTCAGTGCTCTTCTGGTAGCGGCGGATCTCACGCAGGGCCACAGTGCCAGGCCTGTAACGATGGGGTTTCTTGACGCCGCCGGTGGCAGGGGCGGACTTGCGAGCGGCCTTGGTGGCCAGCTGCTTGCGAGGGGCCTTGCCCCCAGTGGACTTGCGTGCAGTCTGATTGGTACGAGCCATGGCTGAGCGTGACTGAGGGAGCGAGAAGAGCGAGAGTGTTGGCGCGCCGCGCCTGGCAGCGGCCTTTTTATGCCGCCTGTCTCAGGACTGGCGGCGTGTGAATGGTCGGGGTGTGATGTACATGGCGGTGATTTACTGTTCATGCTTTTTCGATGCAATTCCTGGTTTGCTTGCAAAATTTGGCATGCCCTGTGGCGTGACCTGGCTACGACACCTCTCTAGGATTGGCCTCCTGGGAGCTGGGATGGGGCCTAGGCCTGAAATCAAGGTTAGATGGATAAGGTTCGTACTTGCACTACCGACACTGGGTTATATAAGGGTGGTTGGTGAGCGGGGTCGTGACTCCTCTCGCATAGCTTGGCCTGGCCAGTCGTCACTATGGCCGAGACTTCCAGCGACTCTGCTCGTGCCTGCAACCCATTGAGGGGGACACCAAACAGCAGATCCGTGCCGTCAGGAGCCACTACCATCAAGGGAACCGTGAATTGGTTCAATGTGAGATCGTGTTACGGTTTCATCAAACGCCGGGACACTGGCGCTGATGTTTTCGTACACGCTTCTGGGATCGTTGCACCAAATCCACGGCATTTCCAGCGCTCACTTGCCGAGGGAGAGACGGTGGAGTTTCGTGTTGTACAGGCTTCCAAGGGTCCCGAGGCTAAGGACGTCACTGGGCCGGATGGTATTGCTGTGCAGGGCTCTGCCTATGCACGGCGGCGTCACCCTGCCCAAAGACGCCAGCCAAGGGGTCCTGGAAGTGCTGGCAACACAAACACACTCGTTGCGATGTGTATCGCGATGGCTGAGGCTTTTAGTGGGGGTAGCAAGGCGGTTCTGGCTGTTCTTCCTCAGATCTTTGAGGAGAACGGCCTTCCACGCCTTGCTATTCCCCGAAGCTTCACCCGCGATCCTCGTCTCCCCCCTCATCAGGAGCGTCAGGCCCGGCGACAGCAGCCACCACCACCTCGCACGACACCGCGAAAACGGCTGTGTTTGGATGCCCCTCTCAACCGGACGACTGGCGCCTCCACCATCGAACCTCCGATCACTGGCCCGGAACCGTCACAGGCCATGGATATCGAGCATGGGGAGACTGTTGTGGAGGTTCACCTCCCTTCGTCAGGAGCTGAGGAGGAGCGTGTCTCGTCTCCTGTTCCTTCAGTACATCTGGACGTAGTAGAGCCGCCCTCCTTGCCTTCTCCACCTGCTCCGGACGAAGTGGAGGAGCCTCTTCCACCTTCACCACCGCCTGCCGCCATCGCTCGCCCTTCTTCTCCTCCTCCACCTAAGGAGAAAAGGAAGAAACCGAAGAAGAAAGGGGGAAAAGCCAGGAGCGACTCTTCCACCGTTGCTCGCCGGATCGAGGCCCTCCTTCCACCACTCTCAGGCACTCGTGATCTCGATGCCCGCACGGATGCGGACCTAGAAGAGCTGCTCTTCTGCCTCAAGGATCCGATCAACGACGATGATACACTGCCTCTCGTCTACCAGACGCTGTATCAGAAGATCCGTGAGGTATACATCTCCAACTCCCTCTCTCCATCTGAGGAAGCCGCCATCCGTGAGGGC
Organism: Coenobita brevimanus; assembly: GCF_032717465.1. Lineage (NCBI taxonomy): Eukaryota > Metazoa > Arthropoda > Malacostraca > Decapoda > Coenobitidae > Coenobita > Coenobita brevimanus. The sequence continues at coordinate 3,126,986 of NC_137070.1, read as the reverse complement.
ATCGGGTTCGATCCATCACGTGCAGCCCTCGTCAACTTTATCGCCACCAGACTGCTCTCGTAACCGCCGATCCACCCCTGATCTTGTCATGCCCTTGCTGCTTCGTCTTAGTCTCGTCACCGCTGTGCTCTCTTTTTGAGAGCAACTTTATGCTTCTTCCCTGACGGGCTCTATGTTTGCCCGTGTCCTCACCATGTTGTGAGGCAAATATCACAACAACAACAGCGGGGTCGTCATCATTATTGGTGCTGGGAGCGGAGCGGACACTCACTACTACTGGGTCTGAGCAGCAGCTGTAGACACTATGACTGGTCGAGGCAAAGGCGGCAAGGGTCTGGGCAAGGGAGGCGCCAACCGACACCGCAAGGTGCTTCGTGACAACATCCAGGGCATCACCAAGCCTGCCATCCGTCGTCTGGCTCGTTGTGGCGGCGAGAAGCGTATCTCGGGCCTGATTTACAAGGAGACCCGCGGTGTTCTCAAGGTGTTCCTCGAGAACGTGATTCGCGATGCTGTCACCTACACTGAGCACGCCAAGCGCAAGACCGTGACCGCGATGGACGTGGTATACGCCCTGAAGAGACAAGGGTGCACCCTTTACGGCTTCGGCGGTTAAGAGGGTGCGTGCATAACTGCATGGCACTATTCCACCTGGCCACGGCAAAGCACACAACAGCAACAACCACCACCCCCGGACCTCTTTTATAGGTCCACAACTAATGTCTGTGAAAGAGAATGAATGAAGGCATAGTAGTATAAGTAAATGCAGACGTTGAGCAGGTTAGCTAGCACCAAAAATTTTTTTTTTATTTTTTTTTTTAAGGTAACGGATAGGAAGACATGTAATGCAACCCAACCAACTCTTTACCACACCTAACATAACCAACCCTAACCTAACTGAACCATACCAAACCTCCCTCCCTCTCTCTCTCTCTCTCTCTCTCTCTCTGGCAGTTAAAACAAAAAAAAAGGGGGGGGGGTTAGGCAACTGTCAATTTTGCTTCTACATCTAATTTTAATGGACGTCTGCATACACATACATTATCACTTATTGTGCTGGGCCATTGCTTTCTCTGTCCCTCTGATCTACCCCCTCCCCCATTTCAGGAAAGCTTTCTCCATACCTATCAGGGCAATTTCCATCCTGTTGCGAGAGCATCTCCTCTGCTGTGCTCCGGGAGTCGCCTCCATAAATCGTGAAGGCAAATCCCACTATTCCAAGGTATTTCTGCCTTCATATGCACGAGCAGCAAACTTGAAGGATGCACCTAGAGAATAGAAGACATAGTCAGTCACGTCGGTGAGGCACCACACACACAGTGCATGATATGAATGCCTAAGTGTTAGACAGACAGAATGTCTGCATATGAACAAGTTATCCCTTGAATTTGTCGCTGTCACGGCCGTTTTCTCTAAGTGCCAAAACCCACCAATCACCCATCGTACAAGCATTGCATCAACCGCCATAAAACCGCTGAGGCCTGAAATCAAATTTAAATGGATCCGGTTGGTACTTGCACGACCGCTAGTGCATTATATAGAAGAGGCGGTCGACAAGGTGGCTGACACTCGCCTCCCAACAGCTTCACTAAGCAGGCCTACACCGGAGCTCGCAGTTCGATGGCTGCTGCTGCTGCTGCTGCTGTTGATGATGATGATGATTATTATTATTATTATCATTAATCTTGATGATGACGATGATGATGATGATGACTGATGATGATGATGATGATGATTGATGATGATGATGATGATGATGATGAATGAATGGATGGATGGATGAATAGATAGAGTGTGGTTTTTGATTTTATAGGAACTAGTTGTTGTAATACTACTCCTAATGACGAGAGAAATGAATGAATAGTATTTTCTTAATTATTCCTCTTATTTGGGGGTGTTAAATCCACCATGGTCGTCACCACGCGGATAATATATATATATATATATATATATATATATATATATATATATATATATATATATATATTGTTGAATACATCACCATATCCTCTGTCACTGAACGACTTTGTCCATTCCTTCGATGGTGGGAGAATATCCATGATCATCACCTATGTTATCATTCATCCACCCGGCCAGGCAGTTATTTAGGAGGCATAATTATACAGTACAGTATTATTATGTAGGTGCAGTTGGGAACGGGACAAGACGCTATGTAGTAGTGGGAATATTATTATTATTATTATATTATTAATCGACCTTCACTGTTGTCAGTAGCTTCTTACATGCAACCGAACGTAAATAAATATAGCCAGACACATGCCAGCATTCAACACATACCACATTATATGCACATACATACAGACAGACAGACACATACATTACAGTATACCAACACATTCATCCATACACAAAGATGATGATGATGATGTTGGGCAAAGTCTATTCTCTCTCAAGAAACGAATGTGGCTCCTAAAGGAGCCGATGGAGGTGAAGAAGAAGGATTTCTTGGAAGTGTTTACTTCTTCTCCGTCTTCTTGGGGAGCAACACAGCCTGGATGATAGGCAGGACACCTCCCTGGGCGATGGTAACGCCAGAGAGGAGCTTGTTGAGCTCCTCGTCGTTGCGGATAGCCAACTGCAGGTGACGGGGAATGATACGAGTCTTCTTGTTGTCACGGGCTGCGTTGCCAGCCAGCTCAAGCACTTCAGCTGCTAGGTACTCCATGACTGCAGCCAAGTAGACGGGGGCACCAGCACCCACACGCTCGGCGTAATTGCCTTTACGAAGGAGACGGTGGATCCTGCCGACGGGGAACTGGAGCCCAGCCCTGCTAGATCGGGACTTGGACTTTCCCTTCACCTTGCCTCCCTTGCCACCTCCGGACATGGTAGTAGTATCGTCTTCGTCGTCGCTGGAGTAGGAAGACCTTCAGGAGAAGACTAATGCGTCACCCGCCTTTTTTTTTTGTTGTTGTTGTTGATATTCGCCCCGCACATGTAGGGGCACAGGCAAACAGAGAGCCCGTCAGGGAAAAGTCGGAATCAAGCTCTCGATTCAGAGCAAAGCGGGAACAGCAGGCTGAAGGACGAGGGGGAGCGGGAACAGCAGACTGAAGGACGAGGGGAAGGCGGCAGGGGCAGGGGAAGGTGCGATGGTCGGTGGTGAAGAACGGCTGGGCAAAAAAGCATCTCAAGGCTGCTGACCAGAGTCGGAGACGTCGGTATACTCGGAGTCGTGATCGATATCCTCGTACAACTCCAGCTCCCCCGAGTCCCTAAGGCAAGGTGGAACTCCTAAAGGTGAGTCCTGAAGGACCCGGCTGAGAGCTAGAGTTAAGCCGCGTTCGAACCTGGCGGTGAGGAGCTCACGAGCATCGTCTGACTCGGCAGAGGATGGCAGAAGAAGGGCAGGTGAGAGGCTTGAAGGCGGCAGATCGGTGGTGGAAGTTGTGAGATCCACTCCCTCAGCAGCAGGTGGAGAAACGGGGGGGGAAGGGCCCTCAACGTCGCGGTGGTCGGGCGAAACGGGGACGGCAGCCCTTTCCCCCTCAGCTGCAGACGGCAAGGCGTGGATCTCAGCAACGGTGGTGATGGTGTCAAGCTCCATGGCCGTGATCGGTGCCGGGTCGGTAGGGGCAGAGACAGACGAGCCAGTCGCTCTGTTGAGGGGTCCGTCCAGGCACAGCCGTTTGCGCGGTGTACGGCGGGGCCGAGGTGGAGGTGGCCGGGACTTGGGCTGCGCAGGAGGCCGCCGGGGACGACGATCTGGGTGAGGGGCGGAATGTACGTCTCCGACAAAGCTCTGGGGGATGACATGTCTTGGTAGCCCGTTCTCCTCAAAGATCTGAGGGAGGAGAATGTGCAACAGAGCCTTATCACCCCCACAAAAAGCCTGTGCCGTAGCGACGCATATCGAGACTAGGAGATTAGTCTCCCCAGAACACCCAGGATCACGAGCCTGGCGTCTCTGGGCCGTGGGGCGCCGCCGTGCATGGGCAGAGCCCTGCACAGCAGCACCTCCCGGCCCAGTGACATCCGTAGCCTCGGGACCCTTGGGTGACTGACGGAGCCGAAACTCCACAGCCTTACCCTCACCAAGAGAGCGCCGAAGGTGTCGGGGGTTAGGTGCAACGATCCGGAGACTGTGCACGAAAACATCAGCACAAGTGTCCCGGCGCTTGATGAAGCCGTACCCAGACTTCACGCTGAACCACACCACCGAACCTGTGATCCCGCCTTATTTGTTTGTTTGTTTGTTTGATATTTGTCCCAGTTTCCTGGGACACGGGCAAACTGAGAGCCCATCAGAGGTGCGCACTACTTGCGCAAACTTGCTCTAGCGAGGTGGAGGATAATCCTTTACTGTAGTAATCAATATGTTTAATGGAGCACGGGCAACAACGGCTGCAGCGTCCATAAAGACGTCACCAGATCGGGCAAGGGGCGAGTCCAGCTCAGACCTGAGCATGGTGGTGGCTGGGCTGTCCAGAAGATAATGAAGAAGGGGCTCCTCACAGCTGGACAAGCAATGGGCACATGGGTCTGGCTCCATACCCACAATTTGCTTGTAGTAGAGAAACCCAAGACGCAATCTTCGAAGCCGTGATCCCGCCTGTTTGTTTGTTTGTTTGTTTGATATTTGTCCCAGTTTCCTGGGACATGGGCAAACTGAGAGCCCGTCAGAGGTGCGCACTACTTGCGCAAACTTGCTCTAGCGAGGTGGAGGATAATCCTTTACTGTAGTAATCAATATGTTTAAAGGAGCACGGGCAACAACGGCTGCAGCGTCCATAAAGACGTCACCAGATCGGGCAAGGGGCGAGTCCAGCTCAGACCTGAGCATGGTGGTGGCTGGGCAGTCCAGAAGATAATGAAGAAGGGGCTCTTCACAGCTGGACAAGCAATGGGCACATGGGTCTGGCTCCATACCCACAATTTGCTTGTAGCAGAGAAACCCAAGACTCAATCTTCGAAGCCGGACTACAATATAATTAGGTAGACCTGGGGGGGGCAAGAGGAGGGAATAAGACGTGGCAGTAGCATACCATTTTGCAGAGCAAGAGCCCTCCGTGACCCAGAGCTGATGGTCCTCTAGGGATAGTCTTCCTATGGTGGGAGTGAGAGTGTGGATGAGGTGCGAGGGACTAGGGCGTAGTGGAAATGTGATGTCTGGAAGATCACAAGCTGAGCGCGCAGCGTGATCAGCACGCTCGTTGCCACTGATTCCCACATGTCCCGGGAGCCAGTGCAGGTTAATCGTTGCGCCCCTACGGACAAGAAGTGATGCGAATGTATGGATCGCTGTTAGGAGGAAGACGTTGTCATGCAGAGAGAAAGATCGTAATCTCTGAATCGAGGAAAGAGAGTCTGTGTGGATTATGACTCGGTTGCGACGATGGTGGTGAGCATGGCGCAAAGCACCCAGGATGGCCGCAAGTTCCGCCTGGAAAGCGGATACACCTGAGGAGAGTCGCCAAGCTTCCACTATTTGGCCAGAGACAAAGGCCGCTCCAGCTGCGCCATTAGGGGAAACAGACCCATCAGTGTAATAGATGGCTGAGTCTGGTGAGGCCAGAGCTGCCACCCTACTGAGACCCTCCTGACGAAGGAGTGCTGGTATTGAGGAGCGAGGTTTGGCCTCCGATGGACAAAGTATATTAAAAAGAGGAGATTCCCATGGCGGTGGATCAACATATCCGGAAAAGGGGGAGTCAGGGTCTTGACTGAGGCTCGCCGCAGCTCCCAGTCCATGGATGACAGCGGCCGTGGTGCGAGCCCAGTCACGCTGAGGGACCGGCTCGGGTGGGCGGCCGAGAAGGCGTTTTAGGAGGGCAGTGACGGGCAGGTGAGGCAGGCACTGGATCATCTTCAGTGTGACGATTGCCGCTCGTAACATAATGCGATGGGCCAGAGACGGCACCCCGCCCTCCATTCGCAGATTTACAATCCGGGTCCAACGTGGAGCACCCAGCATGATGCGGAGTGCATCGTTCTGGATGACCTCCAGAGATCGAGACACTGGTGGAGTGAGACCAGTTAGACAGATGGCACTGTAGTCCACCAGAGATCGGATTGCGTGAATGTAAAAGGTCCGGAGGACAGAAAATGATGCCCCCAAACTCCGCCTGGAGAGGTATCTGAGAGCAGCCATTCGGGTGGAAGCACGTTCCCTCAGATACCGTACATGGCAAGCAAAGGTGAGGCCCCCATCTAGCCAAACCCCCAGATACTGGTGGACGGTGACCATGGAGAGCTGATGACCTCCAAGCAGCAGTGGAAAGTCGGGGGGGCGGAGGCCAAAAGGCAGACACTTCGTCTTAGCAAAGTTGATTTTAAGGCCTAGCTCGTTGCACTTTGCGTGTAACCGAGAAAGGGCCAAGTCCGCCTGTTGAAAACAGTCTCTCCGTGTAAACACGAGGGCCAGATCATCAGCGTAACAGAGAAGAGTTATGCCAGGCCCATATTCAACAAAAAGGAGCTCCTCCATCAGGACATTAAACAAGATAGGGCTCAAAACGCTTCCCTGGGGGGTGCCATTAGTATGCTGGTAAAAAGGGGAGAGGTGTCCCTGAAAGCGGACCCCCGCAGTGCGGTCACTAAAAAAGTCCCGGACCCAGGATATGAGCCTGCCCCCTACTCCCCTGGCCGCAAGAGCTGCCAAGATAACGGTGGGGTTCGCCAGTTCAAAGGCCTTCTCGAGGTCGAGGAAGATGGCCATCCCCCGTCCGCCCCTCAGCTCCCCAAGGAATGATGCAAGGCAGTGGGTGCCACTCCTGCCTGGATGATATGCATAAATCCTTGGGTGCAGCGGTCCCAGCCGCCAAGCAAGACGAGCCCGCACAACCCTCTCAGCTGTCTTTGCAAAGCAACTGAGCAGGGAGATGGGGCGCATGGCAGTGGGATCGCGAGGTTTCGGAATCGGGTGAATGACCGCCATCTTCCACGACCTCGGTAGACGCCCCTCAGACCACGAGAGGTTAAGCAAATCAAGCAGACGCTCTATGCCGCAATCTCCAGCATGAGTTAGAATGGAGTACGTGACCCCGTCGAGCCCCGGTGCAGTGTCCTCCCGGTGCCTCAGCGCTTTTTGAAGCTCTCCGCTGGTTATGGGACAGTCAGCGGGGTCAGGTGTATTGCACGCCGTCTGAATGGCCGCAATGCGAGAGGCGGACAGCTGCACTTGTAAGGCTCGGACAGACTGCGGGAGATTGGAAGAGGCTGAGCGGTCAGCGAAATGCTGGGCAAGACGGCTGGCCTCAGCGGCAGGGTCAGGGTGGGAGGGCGGACGAGGAGGACGTGGATCGGAGATGGACCTGATTCTCCCCCACATCTCACAGAGTGTGGAGTGAGAATCTAGGGTGCGACACCATCCGATCCACGCCTCCTCTTTAAGGCGACGCTTTTCAGCAACCACGTGCCGAGTCACAGCAACCAGGTACCGGCGGTGCGGAGATGTTCGGCGCCGCTGGTACTGCCTGCGTGCTGCGTTCAGCCTCTGGTTCAATTCCCTGACCCTGTCGCAGTAAAACCAGCCGTCCCGGTAGCATCTCGCCGAGCGCCGCTGCAATGGAATGGCAAGAGAGGCAGCGTGCGAAAAGATATTCGCTGCTTGATCTGCCCGGCTCTCGAGGTCTGAGGCGGGAGAGGATGTCGCAAAGGCCGCCGTGAGAGCACGGTCAAAGGCCGCCCAATCCGCCTTGCGTAGATCCCATCGTGGTGTGGGAGGCGGGGGGGGGGAGGGGGGCGAGCGGCAAGCCAATAAGAGTAGCGAAGTGGTCACTCGCAAGGTGTGGGTGGAGTGACCATGACGCCAGGCCTGACAGAGGGGTTGAGATAAAGGAGAGGTCGAGGCGACCTCCTCCAATATGGGTGGGCTCTGTCGTGTCGTTTAGGAGGGAGACACCACCCATCTCCTCCAGAAGTAAAGAAATGTGCCGTCCTGCCTCATTGGACTGAAGAGGCGATGACAGAAGGGCGTGGTGGGTATTGAAGTCGCCCCCAAAGTACACGGCCCCCCTGGCAGCTTGGTAGAAAAGTTCCCCCAACTCCAGGGTGCTCCTCTGGCTTCGGTATACATTGTATACCGTCAGGGGCGACGTCGCCAGATGGAGAACCACGCCCTGAACCTCCACATCAGGTCCACAGAAAGGAGGAGACTCACAATCCGTGCAAGCGATGTGGTCCTGGACCAGAACGGCACATCCCCGTGTAACGCCACGAATATACAGGAGGAGATGGGTGGTGTATCCCGAGAGATGGAAAGTGGAATTGCCTGGGAGCAGGGTCTCCTGCAGGAGAATGACATGAGGGCGGTCCCGTGCGGCCGCCTCCTGCAAAAGGGGGAGCTTGCTCCGTGCTCCCAAGCAATTCCACTGGAGGAGCCTGAGAGAGCGGTCTACTGGCCGTCCGGCGACAGTTGCGGACGGTCGTTCTCCTGCAGCAGTGGTGAGGCCCCGTCCATCACTTTGGACCCTGATGGTGGTAGGGTTTGCACTAAACGATGACGCTGACGAGGCAGCTGTGTGGTGGAAGACTGAGCATTGGGAGGTCGTGGCTTTACCCTCTTGGACGGGCGAGCTGTCCTGTGCAGTGTGGGACGGGGTCGCCCTGCCGAACGAGCTGGGCGGCGAGGGGACAGAGGAGCACCTAGGCTCGCCATCTTCCTGTCGATCGCCTGGTCTACTAGGCGATTGGCAGCCTCGGCAAGGGGCTCTGTTGGGAGAGGGATGTCGAGGGTTAAGGCAACTGTTTTGGCGAGGGTCAGCGCCAGCTCCGTGGCAAAGGTCCTGAGCTCCTCCGTTGTGAATGAGATCACTGGAGGATTGGGAGCGGTTGGTGGACTGGGTGTGGAGCCAGGCACTGGTGGTGGAACAGGCAGTGGCTGGCTGGTCTCTACAGGTGGAAGTGCTGGCGAGACAGGCGGCTGCTGGCGGTGGACCTCAGCTGTGGTCTGGACCACAGTCAGGGCTGAGGGCAATGGAGGGAACTCCTGGTCGCTGAGAGGTGGTGGGCGCTGGATGAGAGGGCGGCGCTGTTGGCCCCAGATGAAAGTGCCGGGGGGAGCTGGAGTAGCGCTGGCGGCCTGGTTCTCCTGCACAAACACTACCTGCCTCTCTCGACCCTGGTTCACTCGGTGAACCCTCGCGGGGCAGCTGGGGTGCCAGGCGTGGTGTCGCCCGGAGCAGTTGGGGCACTTGGCCGCAACTGGTTCCTTCGCCTTGTACCGCTGGAGGCACTCGGCCGTGTCGTGGCCGCCACTGCACATGCCGCAGATGACGGGGCGGTTGCAATTGGCACGGTGGTGCCCGTAGCGTTGGCAGCGGTAGCAACGGAGAGGCTCTGGGGTGAAGGGGCGAAGGTGATATGTTCCCCAGTTCCCCAGGTCTATGGCAGGGATCAGAGGACCCCGCAGGGTGACAATGACCTGTCGAGTCTCCTCTCGGGTCCGCGTGTTTTGGCATCGGGTTGCCTCCTCGACTTGAGGGTGGTGAAGGAGAATCTCTATGGGCATTCTGAAGGGATAGCCCATGACCACTGCCTTCGTAGACTGTTGACCAGGCATCAGCTCTACTAGCTTTACAGGGCAGGCCTCGTCCTGCAGGGCTGTTCTTAAGAGGTCGTAGGCTCCCTCGTCCTGTGGCACCAACACTGAGCTTCCATCCCGACCCATGAGATTGGAGCAGCGTAGCCCTGGCAGGTGACGCTCTAGTGCAGCCACGGCGTCGTAGCTCGTCGCATGCCCGTCCTGGACCGGCACACGGAAAGCTGGAAATGCAGAGCGGGGAGGCGGACGCACAGCTACCGACACGGAGGGACGAGCAGCAGAGGGATCCCTGAGGGGAGGCCCAGTGCGCACTGCCGGAGAAGGGCCGTTTCCCTGGCGAGCACGCCTCGATCCCTTGCGCATCACGGGGGTGAAACCCTCATCTTCCTGCAGAGCGGGATCAGCAGAGGGGGGGAGCTGAGTCGCAGCAGGAGCCTCCGAAGTGCCCCTGGTGGAAGAGAGAGATGGTGGAGCAAGGGTAACCTCCTCCATAGCCTCATGTCGGCGGGCCGCCTTGGCAGAGCGGGTAGAGTCACCACGCAAGCGAGGTGCCACTCTCGTGGATGTTAGGGTAGAGGGGTTAGCACCCGCGGCCTCGTGAGCTGACGAGAGGGAGCTCGAGTCAGAGCAGTGACGCTCCCTCTTTGTGCCTGTGGCAGGGCACGGGATGGAGGGCCTCGACTGAGGAAGCGGGAGGCGGGAATGCCCCTGGGGCCTAGGGATGCTGGATCCCTTCATGCTCACCGGAGCAGGCCAAAAAACACAGTCAAAAACACACACACACACACACACACACACACACACCTCACACACACAACCACTCAAAAAAGCACAAGCAAACAAAAAACAGCAAAAGTGGCCAGGTCCCTACAGTGACGGGCAACCTATGCTCCCCGCCCTCTAAAGGGCGATTGGAGGCCCCGCCACTGCCCCTTTCGGGTCTTCCCTAGTCTAACAGAGCCGCCCTCACCGCCTCCTATAACCAGGCCCTAAAGGCCCCCCTTCATGGAAGTGCCCTAACGGCACCCCTTCAGGGTTCGGCGTCGTACTACGGTGAGGGACACTAACGGCAGGCAAAAAAAAAAAAAAAAAAAAAAAAAAAAAAAAAAAACCCACACACTCAGTCACAAACACACACACACTCCCACTCACACCCAGGCAATCTGAGACTAAGTCTCAGAAAAAACCTGTAAAGCAAAAGAAAAGCTTCCTCAGTGCCAGAGACTAAGTCGAAACTGGCAAAAAACGAGGCAAAACAGGCGAAATTCTCCACAAGTGAATGAAACAGTGTTCACAGCTCGAGAGAAAACTACCAGACCTCCGCACCCGACAGAGTCTGAGCTAGGAGTGTGATCCTGCCTTGTTTGTGTTTGTGAGATATTCGTCCCAGTTTCCTGGGACACGGGCAAACAGAGAGCCCGTCAGAGGTGCGCACTACTTGCGCGAACTTGTTTTATCGAGGTGGAGGGTATTTCCTTACCGTAGTAACTAGTATATTTAGTGGAGCATTGGCAACAATGCCAGCAGCGTCCCTAAAGACATCACCAGTACGGGCTAGGGCCGAGTCGAGCTCAGACCTGAGCCTGGTGGTGGCTGGGCAGTCCAGAAGATAATGCAAAAGGGGCTCCTCACAGCTGGCCAAGCAATGTTCACACGGGTCTGGCTCCATACCCCTAATTTGCTTGTAGCAAAGAAACCCAAGACGCAATCTTCGAAGTCGGACTACAATAAAATTAGGTAGTCCTGGGGGGAGCGACAGAAAGGAATACAACGTGGCAGTAGCATACCATTTTGCAGAGCAAGAGCCCTCCGTGACCCAGAGTTGATGGTCCTCTTGGGATAGTCTTCCTATGGCGGCAGTAAGAGTGCGGATGAGGTGCGAAGGACTAGGGCGTAATGGGAATGTGATGTCTGGGAGATCACAAGCTGAGCGCGCCGCGTCATCAGCACGCTCGTTGCCACTAATTCCCACATGTCCCGGGAGCCAGTGAAGGTTAACCGTTGCGCCCCTACGGACAAGAAGTGATGCAAATGTATGAATCGCTGTTAGGAGAAAGACGTTGTCATGCAGCGATAAGGATCGTAATCTCTGAATGGAGGAAAGAGAGTCTGTGTGGATTACGACTCGATTGTGACGATGGTGGTGAGCATGGCGCAATGCACCCAGGATGGCTGCAAGTTCCGCCTGGAAAGCGGATACACCTGAAGAGAGTCGCCAAGCTTCCACTAGTTGCCCAGAGACAAAGGCCGCTCCAGCTGCGCCATTAGGGGAAACAGAGCCATCAGTGTAGTAGATGGCTGAGTCTGGTGAGGCCAGAGCTGCCACCCTACTGAGACCCTCCTGGCAAAGGAGTGCTGGAATTGAGGAGCGGGGTTTAGCCTCCGATGGACCAATAATATTAAAAAGAGGAGGATCCCATGGCGGTGGATCAACATATCCAGGAAAGGGAGAGTCGGGATCTTGACAGAGGCTCGCAGCAGCTCCCAATCCATGGATGGCAGCGGCCGTGGTGCGGGCCCAGTCACGCTGAGAGGCCGGCTCGGGGGGGCGGCAGAGAAGGCGTTTTAGGAGGGCAGAGACAGGCAGGTGAGGCAGGCACTGGATCAGCTTCAGGGTGACAACTGCCGCTTGCAACACAATGCGATGGGCCAGAGATGGCAGCCCACCCTCCATACGCAGATTGACCAGTCGGGTCCAGCGTGGAGCACCCAGCATAATGCGGAGGGCATCATTCTGGATGACCTCCAGAGATCTAGCGACTGGCGGAGCAAGGCCCGTCAAGCAGATGGCGCTGTAGTCCACCAAGGATCGGACTGCGTGTGTATAAAAGGTCCGTAGGACGGAAAATGATGCCCCCAAACTCCGCCTGGACAGATAGCGGAGAGCAGCCATGCGAGTGGATGCACGCTCCCTCAGGTACCGAACATGGCAGGCAAAGTTGAGACCCGCGTCAAGCCAGACCCCCAAGTACCGATGTGCAGTGACCATGGAGAGCTGATGGCCACCGAGTAGCAGTGGAAAGTCTGGGGGGCGGAGTCCAAATGGCAGGCACTTTGTCTTCTGGAAGTTAATTTTTAGGCCTAACTCAGCACACTTGGCATGGAGCCGAGAAAGGGCCAAGTCTGCCTGTCGGAAACAATCCCTTCTTGTAAATACGAGGGCAAGATCGTCTGCATAACAGAGGAGGGTGACGCCAGGCCCATAATCGAGAGTTAAGAGCCCCTCCATAAGGATATTAAACAGGAGGGGGCTTAGTACGCTCCCCTGTGGCGTGGCATTTAAATGTTTGCAAAAGTGTGAGAGGTGCCCCTGGAACCTGACCCCTGCGGAGCGATCCGTAAAGAAGTCCCTGATCCAGGCTAAAAGCCTGCCTCCCACACCCCTGTCTGCAAGGGCAGCCAGAATAACTGTAGGGCTGGCTAGTTCAAACGCCTTTTCAAGGTCGAGGAAGACGGCCATCCCCCTTCCCCTCTCAGGTCCCCAAGGAAAGACGCGAGGCAGTGAGTGGCACTCCTACCATGGTGATACGCGAAAATCCTTGGGTGCAGTGGTCCCAGCCGCCAAGCGAGACGAGCCCGCACAATCCTCTCAGCCGTTTTTCCAATACAGCTAAGGAGGGAGATGGGGCGCATGGCGGTAGGATCACTAGGCTTAGGAATCGGGTGTATAACAGCCGCCTTCCACGACCTTGGCAGACGCCCCTCAGACCACGAGAGGTTGATCAGATCAAGTAGGCGCTCGCTGCCGCAATCCCCAGCATGTGACAGCAGTGAATACGTGATTCCGTCCAGTCCAGGCGCAGAGTCCCCCCTGTGGTGCAGTGCTTTTTGAACCTCCCCGCTGGTGATGGGACAATCAGCTGGGTCTGGCCTATCACAGGCAGCCTGAACTGCCGTGGCACGAGCAGTGCATAGCTGAGCCTGTAGAACCTGGACGGATTGCGGGAGATTCCTTGAAGCAGAGCGATCCGCAAAGTGCTGAGCGAGGCGGCTGGCCTCTGCGGCAGGATCAGGATGCGAGGGCGGCCGAGGAGGACGTGGATCGGAGATGGACCTGATTCTCCTCCACATCTCCCTGAGTGTGGAGTGAGCATCAAGGGTACGACACCATCCAATCCACGCCTCCTCCTTGAGGCGGCGTTTCTCTGTGGTGACGTGTCGCGTGACAGCCACCAGGTACCGACGGTGTGGAGATGTGCGACGCCGACGGTACTGCCTGCGTGCCGCATTTAGCCGCCGGTTCAATTCCTTGACCCTGTCGCAGTAAATCCAGCCGTCCCGATAGCACCTCGCGGACCGACGCTGCAGGGGGATAGCAAGAGAGGCAGCCTGTGAAAAAATACTCGCCACCTGATCTGCTCGTCTCTCGAGGTCTGAGGCGGGAGGAGATGCAGCAAAGGCCCCAGCTAAGGCCTGTTCAAACGCCACCCAGTCGGCCCTGCGGAAGTCCCACCGCAAAGGAGGGGGCGGCGTCGGTGGGAGTGGAGCAGTCGGCAGAGTGACCTCTAGGGCAAAATGATCACTGGCGAGGTGTCGGTGCAGTGACCATGTTGCCGAGCCCGCAAGGGGGGAGGACACAAACGCCAAGTCCAGACGCCCCCCGTCAATATGTGTGGCCTCAGTGGTGTCGTTTAGTAGGGCAACACCACCCACCTCCTCCAGTATTAAAGAGATGTGTCGTCCTGCGTCGTTGGGCCGAAGAGGCGAAGAGAGCAGGGCGTGGTGGGCATTGAAGTCGCCCCCAATGTACACAGCTCCCCTGGCAGCTTGGGAGAAAAGTTCCCCCAACTCCAGGGTGCTCCTCTGGCTCCGGTATACATTGTATACCGTTAGGGGCGACGTCGCCAGATGGAGAACCACGCCCTGAACCTCCACATCAGGTCCACAGAAAGGAGGGGGCTCACAATCCGTGCACTCGATGTGGTCCCGGACCAGAACGGCACATCCCCGTGTAACGCCACGAATATACGGGAGGAGATGGGTGGTGTATCCCGAGAGATGGAAAGTGGAATTGCCTGGGAGCAGGGTCTCCTGCAGGAGAATGACATCAGGGCGGTCCTTTGCGGCCGCTTCCTGCAAAAGGGGGAGCTTGCTCCGTGCTCCCAAGCAATTCCACTGGAGGAGCCTGAGAGAGCGGTCTACTGGCCGTCCGGCGACAGGTGCGGACGGTCGTTCTCCTGCAGCAGTGGTGAGGCCCTCTCCATCACTCTGGACCCTGATGGTATTAGGGTTTGCCTCAAACGATGACGCTGACGAGGCAGCTGTGCGGTGGACAGAGCATTGGGAGGTCGTGGCCTGACCCTCTTGGACGGCTGAGTTGTCCTGTGCGGTGTGGGACGAGGTCGCCCTGCCGAACGAGCTGGGCGGCGAGGGGACAGAGGAGCACCTAGGTTCGCCATCTTCCTCTCGATCGCCCGGTCCACGAGGCGATTGGCGGCTTCGGCAAGAGGCTCGGTTGGGAGAGGGATGTCGAGGGTGGAAGCTATTGTCTTTGCTAGGGTCGTCGCGAGCTCTATTGCAAAGGTCCTGAGCTCCTCCGTTGTGAAGGAGATCACCGGAGGAGCAGGAGCGGGGGGTGGACTGGGTGTGGAGGCAGACACTGGTGGCGGAATGGACATTGGCCGACTGGTCGGTACAGTGGGAAGTGGTGGCGAGACAGGCGGCTGTTGGCGGTGGACCTCTGCTGTGGTCTGTACCACAGTCAGAGCTGAGGGCAATGGAGGGAACTCTTGGTCGCTGAGAGGTGGTGGGCACTGAGTGAGAGGGTGGCGCTGTTGTCCCCAGACGAAGGTGCCTGGGGGAGCTGGAGTGGCACTGACGGTTTGCTGCTCTTGCACCCACGCAACCTGCCTCTCTCGGCCCTGGTTCACCTTCTTGACCCTTGCAGGGCAACTGGGGTGCCAGGCATGGTGTCGCCCTGAGCAATTGGGGCATTTTGCTGTCGTCGGCTCTCCCGCTTTGAGCTGTTGCAGGCACTGCTCCGTGTCGTGTGCCCCACTGCATATCCCGCAGATGATGGGGCGGTTGCAGGTGGCGCGATGGTGGCCGAAACGATGACACCTGTAGCAGCGCAGCGGCTCGGGCATGAAGGGACGGAGATAAAACACCCCCCAATTGCCCAGGTCGACCAATTTTACTAGAGGTCCCCGCAGCGTTACACGGACCTGCAGCGTCTCCTCCCGCGTACGCTGATTTTGACAGCGTACTGCCTCTTCGATGAGGTCGTGTTGGAGTAGGATATTCACCGGCATACGCCGGGGATATCCCATCACCACCGCCTTTGTTGTATGGCCGCCTTGGGGCAGCTCGACGATCTTGACGATCGGGGCCTCCTCCTCTGCCACTGCTTTCAGGCGAAGGTACGAACCCTCTTCGGTGGGGATCAGCACACAGCTTTCGTCGCGACCAAAGCGATTCATGGCCGCGAGGCCAGGCAGGTGTCGCTCCAGAGCCGCTACCGCGTCGTAGCTGGTGCTGAATCCTTCCTGAAGAGGGACCCGAAAGGCCGGGAAAGCAGAGTGTGGAGGCTGAGGAGCCGCAACTGTGACCGAGGGGCGTGGAGCGGGGGGAGGCCGCCAAGGCCCTGGAGGCTTCGATGCTGGTGGCAGTGCGTTTCCCTGCGGAGCTCGCCGTGTTTTACGCTTCACAGGGCTGAAGCCTTCATCATAAGGAGAGGCAGCAGGTACAGCAGAAGGGGCTGCAGGTAGTGTATGCTCCACTTGGGGTGGCTCATTATGGCTTGTTGCGGTGGTAGGTCCCAAAGGAGCAGAAGGTGGCGTGGCAAGGTCAGGTGTCAGGCAGCAAGGGGCCTTGGGAAGAGAGGTAGCCTTACGGGTTGCGCCAGTGGCTGGTACAATGGCAGAAGCATCTGAAACTCCCTCCATCGCCTCATGTACACGTGCAACCTTGGCCGCACGTGTGGAAGTGGAAGGGGGGAATGAGGCGTCATTCTCAGGATCGGGAGAGAGCCTTGCAGGCCTGGAAGGGGAGGCGACAGGGGCCTCGCCAGACGTCGACGAGCGAGAGCTGGCATCAGATAGATGCCGCTCCCGCTTCGCACCTGGCACAGTTGCAGGGCCAGAAGGCCGCTGCTTGTGAGACTTAGGAGAGGAGTGTGGGCCAGTAGTCCCGCCAGGCGTCGACGAGCGAGAGCTGGCATCCGACAGACGCCGCTCTCGCTTCGCACCTGACACAGTAGCAGGGCGGACAGGCCTCTGCTTGGAAGACAAGGGGAGGGCTTGCCCTGTGGGCCTAGGGACCTGGGTCCCCTTCATGGTCTCCGCCAGACAGACGCAAACACAAACACCCACAGACACCACTCACACACATATACCACACACCCACCAAAACAGACACACAAAAGAAAAGCACGGCAAAAAAAAAGGCCCTACAGTAGAGGGGACCTATTCTCCCCGCCCTCTAGAGGGCGACGAAGGAGACCCACTACTGCCCCGTGAGGGACTTAACCTAACCCTAACAGAAAAGCCGCCCCCAACGCTTCCTATAACCGGGCCCTAAAGGCCCCCCCTCATGGAAGTGCCCTAACGGCACCCCTTCAGGGTTCGGCGTCGTACCATGTTGGGGGACACTAGCGGCTGGCAGTGAAAAAAAAAAAAAAAAAAAAAAAAAAAAAAACCCCACCCACACACACCCACACACAAGCAAGCAGGGCCTATCTGTCAGAGACAGAGTCTCGCCCAAAACGAGAGAAACAACTGAAAATTGTTCTCAGGCAAAAGGACTAAGTCCAATGAAGCCAAAGGTTCGAAAAAAACTCCCGAAAATCTGTCTCAGGCAACGATACAGAGTCGATAGCTCAGGAGAGACTAGCCAGACGTCTTCACACCACGAGAGCTAGACAGGGAGTGTGATCCCGCCGTTGTGTGTTGTTGTTTGAATATTCGTCTCAGCAGTGCTGAGACACGGGCAAACAGTGAGCCCGTCAGTGGTGCGCATGTAGCGCACAAGCTGTATTTAACGAGGAGGGGGGTAGTCCCTGACTGTTTGTAGTAAAATTTTAAAAGGTGTTCTGGCCACAATGCCAGCAGCGTCAGTATAATCGTTGGCCGATTGGGCAAAGCCAGCTGCGTGACGGGATCTGAGATGAGCTGTGGCAGGGCAGTGAAGTATGTAATGGATGAGAGGCGTATCCGACCTTTCTAAGCAATGAACACACGGATCTGTTGCCGCATTTTTAATCTGCTTATAGCATGGGAATCCCATTCGTAATCTTCTAAGTCGCACTAAAAGATAGTTTGGCAGGCCTGGGGGAGGCACCAAAGGAGAGTATGATGTGGCTGTGACATACCAAGTCGCAGATGTGGAACCTTCAGCAACGCAAAGCTGGTGCTCCTCCCGAGACAGCCTACCTATTTTTGCAGTCAAAGTGCGACGGACATGTGATGGGCCGGGGAGAAGTGGGAACGTGATCTCTGGCAGAGAGCAGGCAGAGCGTGCAGCGACATCAGCTGTTTCGTTCCCAGTGATCCCCACATGTCCTGGGAGCCAATGAAGAGTGATAGTGGCTCCTCTCTGGACAAGGAGGGTTGCAAATGTATGGATGGCCGTTATGAGAAAGATATTGTCTTGCAGTGAGAATGAGCGCAACCTCTGCAGAGAAGAAAGGGAGTCTGTATGAACAACGATGCATTGGTAATGATGATGGTGAGCATGTCGCAACGCACCCAGAATTGCCGCGAGCTCTGCCTGAAATGCAGATACACCAGGGGAGAGGCGCCATGATTCAACTGTCCTTCCAAGGACGAAAGCGGACCCAGCAGAGCCATCAGGGTGGACCGACCCATCTGTAAAGTAAGTGGCCGAGCCCGGGGAGTGCAGAGCAGCCACCTGACTGAGACCCTCTTGTCGCAGGATGGCAGGGATAGAGGAGCGAGGTTTTGCCTCCGTTGGAGTAAGAATGTGGAATGGAGGTGGCCTCCATGGCGGTGGGTGTTGAAACCCAGGAAATGGGGAATCAGGGCTTTGGCAGAGACAAGGCGCGACTTCCAGGTTGTGGATAAGAGCCGCTGTGGTTCGGGCCCAGTCGCGTTGGGGGAGCGGCTCAGGTGGTCGTTGTAGTAGTCGTAGGAGCAGGGCAGAGACTGGCAGTTCTGGTCGGCGCTGCACTAACTGGTGAGTGATAAGCGTCACTCGTAGTGCTATTCGGTGCGCCAGCGACGGCAAACCACTCTCCATCCGTAAGTTAGTGATCAGGGTCCAACGTGGAGCACCCAGCATGATTCGTAGAGCATCATTCTGGATGACTTCCAGTGATCTGGAGATTGGCGGTGTGAGGCCAGACAAGCAGATTGCTCCGTAGTCCACAAGAGAGCGGATCGCGTGGATGTAAAAAGTGCGGAGGACTGCATATGATGCCCCCAGACTCCGTCGTGAAAGGTATCGGAGGGCAGCCATGCGAGTTAAGGCACGCTCCCTCAGATATCGGACGTGGCTGCCAAAGGTGAGGCCCCCGTCAAACCAGACCCCCAGATACTGGTGCGAAGTGACCACGGTGAGCTGGTGGCCTCCGAGCAGCACCAGGAAGTCAGGAGGACGGAGGCCAAAGGGCAGACATTTAGTCTTCGTGAGATTTATTTTGAGCCCTAGCTCATTGCATTTTTCATGCAGGCAGGAGAGGGCAGAATAAGCCTGCGAAAAACAGTCCCTGCATGTAAAAATGAGGGCTAGGTCGTCTGCATAGCACAGTAGTGTTATGCCAGGCCCATAGTCAATGGTTAAAAGCCCCTCCATCAAGATGTTAAACAAGAGCGGGCTTAAGACACTTCCCTGAGGGGTGCCATTGTCATGATGAGAAAAAGGGGAGAGATGCCCCTGAAATCTAACCCCCGCTGATCGAGCAGTGAAAAAATCCTTGATCCAGGATAGTAACCTGCCTCCCACACCCCTGGCTGCAAGAGCAGCCAAGATAACAGTTGGGTTCGCTAGTTCAAACGCCCTCTCAAGGTCGAGGAAGACGGCCATTCCCTTTCCTCCTCAGCTCCCCAAGGAATGATGCGAGGCAGTGGGTGGTACTCCTGCCAGGGTGAAAAGCATAAATCCTTGGGTGCAGTGGTCCCAGCCGCCAAGCAAGGCGGGCCCGCACAACCCTCTCAGCCGTCTTGGCAACACAGCTGAGGAGGGAGATGGGGCGCATGGCGGCGGGATCACGAGGTTTCGGAATCGGGTGAATAACAGCCGTCTTCCACGACCTCGGAAGACGCCCCTCAGACCACGATAGGTTGAGCAGGTCAAGTAGACGTGCTCTACCATAATCTCCGGCATTTGCTAAGACAGAGTATGTGAGGCCGTCAAGCCCCGGTGCAGTGTCCTCTCTGCGCTGCAGCGCTTTATGGAGCTCCCCACTGGTGATCAGACAGTCAGCAGGGTCAGGCCTATCACATGCTGCCTGAATTGCTGCAGTGCGAGAGGCGGACAGCTGTTCCTGTAGGGCTCTGACAGACTGCGGGAGACTAGACGAGGCAGAGCGGTCGGCGAAGTGCTTAGCAAGACGGCTGGCCTCAGCGGCAGGGTCAGGATGAGATGGAGGACGGGGGGGACGTGGATCGGAGATGGACTTGATTCCTCTCCACATCTCACGGAGAGTGGAGTGAGAATCCAACGTCTGACACCATCCGATCCACGTCTCCTCCTTAAGGCGGCGTTTCTCTGAAGCCACATGGCGTGTCACTGCGACCAAGTACCGACGGTGCGGAGATGTACGGCACCGCCGGTACTGCCTGCGAGCCGCATTGAGTCTCCTGTTCAATTCCTTGACCCTGTCGCAGTAGATCCAGCCGTCTCGGTAGCACCTCGCCGAGCGTCGCTGCACGGGGATGGCAAGAGAGGCAGCTTGCGCAAAAATGCGTGCTACCTGATCTGCCTGACTATCGAGATCCGAGGCATGAGGGGATGTCTCGAAGGCCGTTGTGAGAGCACGAGCGAAGGCAGTCCAGTTCGCCCTGCGTAGGTCCCACCGTGGTGGTGGAGGTGGGGGTGGCGGGAGGGGAGCGAGAGGCAGGTTAACCCTGAGAGCGAAGTGGTCACTCACAAGGTGTGGGTGGAGCGACCATGACGCCAGGCCTGACAGAGGGGTTGAGATAAAGGAGAGGTCGAGGCGACCTCCTCCAATATGGGTGGGCTCTGTCGTGTCGTTTAGGAGGGAGACACCACCCATCTCCTCCAGAAGTAAAGAAATGTGCCGTCCTGCTTCATTGGACTGAAGAGGCGATGACAGAAGGGCGTGGTGGGCATTGAAGTCGCCCCCAATGTACACGGCCCCCCTGGCAGCTTGGGAGAAAAGTTCCCCCAACTCCAGGGTGCTCCTCTGGCTTCGGTATACATTGTATACCGTCAGGGGCGACGTCGCCAGATGGAGAACCACGCCCTGAACCTCCACATCAGGTCCACAGAAAGGAGGGGACTCACAATCCGTGCACGCGATGTGGTCCCGGACCAGAACGGCACATCCCCATGTAACGCCACGAATATACGGGAGGAGATGGGTGGTGTATCCCGAGAGATGGAAAGTGGAATTGCCTGGGAGCAGGGTCTCCTGCAGGAGAATGACATGAGGGCGGTCCCGTGCGGCCGCCTCCTGCAAAAGGGGGAGCTTGCTCCGTGCTCCCAAGCAATTCCACTGGAGGAGCCTGAGAGAGCGGTCTACTGGCCGTCCGGCGACAGTTGCGGACGGTCGTTCTCCTGCAGCAGTGGTGAGGCCCTGTCCGTCACTTTGGACCCTGATGGTGGTAGGGTTTGCCCTAAACGATGACGCTGACGAGGCAGCTGTGCGGTGGAAGACTGAGCATTGGGAGGTCGTGGCTTTACCCTCTTGGACGGGCGAGCTGTCCTGTGCAGTGTGGGACGGGGTCGCCCTGCTGAACGAGCTGGGCGGCGAGGGGACAGAGGAGCACCTAGGCTCGCCATCTTCCTGTCGATCGCCTGGTCTACTAGGCGATTGGCAGCCTCGGCAAGGGGCTCTGTTGGGAGAGGGATGTCGAGGGTTAAGGCAACTGTTTTGGTGAGGGTCAGCGCCAGCTCCGTGGCAAAGGTCCTGAGCTCCTCCGTTGTGAATGAGATCACTGGAGGAGCGGGAGCGGTTGGTGGACTGGGTGTGGAGCCAGGCACTGGTGGTGGAACAGGCAGTGGCTGGCTGGTCTCTACAGGTGGAAGTGCTGGCGAGACAGGCGGCTGCTGGCGGTGGACCTCGGCTGTGGTCTGGACCACAGTCAGGGCTGAGGGCAATGGAGGGAACTCCTGGTCGCTGAGAGGTGGTGGGCGCTGGATGAGAGGGCGGCGCTGTTGGCCCCAGATGAAAGTGCCGGGGGGAGCTGGAGTAGCGCTGGCGGCCTGGTTCTCCTGCACAAACGCTACCTGCCTCTCTCGACCCTGGTTCACTCGGTGAACCCTCGCGGGGCAGCTGGGGTGCCAGGCGTGGTGTCGCCCGGAGCAGTTGGGGCACTTGGCCGCAACTGGTTCCTTCGCCTTGTACCGCTGGAGGCACTCGGCCGTGTCGTGGCCGCCACTGCACATGCCGCAGATGACGGGGCGGTTGCAATTGGCACGGTGGTGCCCGTAGCGTTGGCAGCGGTAGCAACGGAGAGGCTCTGGGGTGAAGGGGCGAAGGTGATATGTTCCCCAGTTCCCCAGGTCTATGGCAGGGATCAGAGGACCCCGCAGGGTGACAATGACCTGTCGAGTCTCCTCTCGGGTCCGCGTGTTTTGGCATCGGGTTGCCTCCTCGACTTGAGGGTGGTGAAGGAGAATCTCTATGGGCATTCTCAAGGGATAGCCCATGACCACTGCCTTCGTAGACTGTTGACCAGGCATCAGCTCTACTAGTTTTACAGGGCAGGCCTCGTCCTGCAGGGCTGTTCTTAAGAGGTCGTAGGCTCCCTCGTCCTGTGGCACCAACACTGAGCTTCCATCCCGACCCATGAGATTGGAGCAGCGTAGCCCTGGCAGGTGACGCTCTAGTGCAGCCACAGCGTCGTAGCTCGTCGCATGCCCGTCCTGGACCGGCACACGGAAAGCTGGAAATGCAGAGCGGGGAGGCGGACGCACAGCTACCGACACGGAGGGACGAGCAGCAGAGGGATCCCTGAGGGGAGGCCCAGTGCGCACTGCCGGAGAAGGGCCGTTTCCCTGGCGAGCACGCCTCGATCCCTTGCGCATCACGGGGGTGAAACCCTCATCTTCCTGCAGAGCGGGATCAGCAGAGGGGGGGAGCTGAGTCGCAGCAGGAGCCTCCGAAGTGCCCCTGGTGGAAGAGAGAGATGGTGGAGCAAGTGTAACCTCCTCCATAGCCTCATGTCGGCGGGCCGCCTTGGCAGAGCGGGTAGAGTCACCACGCAAGCGAGGTGCCACTCTCGTGGATGTTAGGGTAGAGGGGTTAGCACCCGCGGCCTCGTGAGCTGATGAGTGAGAGCTCGAGTCCGAGCAGTGACGCTCCCTCTTCGTGCCTGTGGCAGGGCACGGGATGGAGGGCCTCGAATGAGGAAGCGGGAGGCGGGAATGTCCGTGGGGCCGAGGGATGCTGGATCCCTTCATGGTGCTCACCGGAGCAGGCCAAAAAACTCAGTCAAAACACACACACCCACGCACATACACCTCACACACACAACCACTCAAAAATCACAAGCAAACAAAATACAGAAAAAGAGGCCAGGTCCCTACAGTGACGGGCAACCTATGCTCCCCGCCCTCTAAAGGGCGATGGGAGGCCCCGCCACTGCCCCTTTCGGGTCTTCCCTACTCTAACAGAGCCGCCCTCACCGCCTCCTATAACCAGGCCCTAAAGGCCCCCCTTCATGGAAGTGCCCTAACGGCACCCCTTCAGGGTTCGGCGTCGTACTACGGTGAGGTACACTAACGGCAGGCCAAAAAAAAAAAAAAAAAAAAAAAAAAAAAAAAACACCCACACACTCAGTCACAAACACACACACACACTCCCACTCACACCCAGGCAATCTGAGACAAAGTCTCAGAAAAAACCTGGAAAGCAAAAGAAAAGCTTCCTCAGTGCCAGAGACTAAGTCAACTGGCCCAAAAACGAGGAAAAACAGGCGAAATGCTTCACGAGTAAATGAACCAGAGTTCAGAGCTCGAGAGAAATCGGCCAGACCTCCTCACCCGACAGAGTCTGAGCTAGGAGTCTGATCCCGCCTGTTGTGTGTTTGTTGAATATTTGCCTCACATAGTGAGGACACGGGCAAACAAAGAGCCCGTCACAGAAAGCGAAAACAAGCTCTCAAAAGAGAGCAAAGCAGTGACGGCTACATGTCGAAGCAGCAAGGCAGGACAGGATCAGGCGTGGCTCAGCAGTTAGGAGAGCAGTCTGGTGGCGATGTAATTGATGAGAGCGGCGCGTGGTGGATCGATCTCGATGCCCTCACGGATGACGGCTTCCTCAGATGGAGAGAGGGAGTTGGAGATGTATGCCTCACGGATCTTCTGATACAGTCTCTGATATACGAGAGGTAGGGTATCAGATTCGTTGATCGGATCCGTGAGGCACTCAAGTAGCTCTTCTAAGTCCGCATCCGTGCGAGCATCGAGATCACGAGTCTCTGAGAGTGGTGGAAGGAGGGCCTCGATCCGGCGAGCAACGGTGGTGGGGTCGCTCTTGATCTTTCCCCCTTTCTTCTTTTGCTTTTTCTTCTTCTCCTTAGGTGGAGGGGGAGAAGAAGAGAGAGCGATGGCGGCAGGCGGTGGTGAAGGAAGAGGCTCCTCCACTTCGTCAGGAGCAGATGGAGAGGGCAAGGAGGAGGGTTTCACGACGTCCAGATGGTCTGAAGGGACGGGGGACGAAACACGCTCCTCCTCAGCTCCTGACGAAGGGAGGTGGACCTCCACTACAGTCTCCCCATGCTCACAATCCATGGCCTGTAACGGTTCCGGGTCGGTGATCGAAGGGTCCGAGGTGGTGGCGCCAGTCGTCCGGTTGAGAGGGGCAGACAGATGCAGCCGTTTTCGCGGTTTCGGGCGAGGTGGTAGTGGCTGCTGTCGCCGGGCCTGACGCTCCTGACGAGGGGGGAGACGAGGATCGCGGGTGAAGCTTCGGGGAATAGCAAGGCGTGGAAGGCCGTTCTCCTCAAAGATCTGAGGAAGGAGAACAGCCAGAACCGCCTTGCTACCCCCACTGAACGCCTCAGCCGTCGCGATACACATCGCAACAAGTGTGTTTGTGTTGCTAGCACTTCCAAGGCCCTTTGGCCGGCGTCTCTGGGCAGGGTGACGCCGCCGTGCATGGGCAGAGCCCTGCACAGCAACACCACCCGGCCCAGTGACGTCCTTAGCCTCAGGACCCTTGGAAGCCTGGACAACACAAAACTCCACCGTCTCTCCCTCGGCAAGTGAGCGCTGGAAATGCCGTGGATTTGGTGCAACGATCCCAGATGCGTGCACGAAAACATCAGCGCCAGTGTCCCGGCGTTTGATGAAACCGTAGCACGATCTCACGTTGAACCAATTCACGGTTCCCTGGATGGTGGTGGCTCCTGACGGCACAGAACTGGTGGTTGGTGCCCCCCTCAACGGGTCGCAGGCACGAGCAGGGGCGCTGGAACACTCGGGCATAATGGCGACTGGCCAGGCCAAGCTATGCGAGAGGAGTGTGATCCCGCCGTTCGTTCGCGACCTTCCCTTAAATACCTGTCTTCCCGATCCGGCCCCATCCCACCCGCGAATGGGAACGAGGCAGAAGCCGGGCTGCGATCGGGCAGCAATCACATATAAGGATTTCAGCAAGCGCGTCCCCCTCCAACCCACCCACCACACCCACTCACCCTAAACCTCATCCCACTCCTACATCCTCAAAACAACTCCCATCTTCCCCCCCTCACCATCCCTCCCCTCCTGCTGATTCACGTCATCCTAACCAAACCACCCAGCCCCCAACCCCATCTCCCTCCACCAGCACAACCCCTAACCAACCTAACCCCATGCCCCCTCCACCTACCCCAACCACCCCCCTCACCTGCGATCGAGATCGCAGTGTCTCTTGCAAACGCAAGGCGGCTGACTCTCCCGAATCCCCCTCCTCCCTCCCCCCTTCAGTTCACACACATCAATCACGCTCCAGAAAACGCAGTGCCCCCCCTCCCAAAAAGAGAACCCCATCCTTCTCCCCTGCCTCACCCACAAATACCACATACATAGCCCATTCAGATTCAGTTCAACACGATCACCATCATGCTTAAAATCATCCAGTTTAACATTAGACACTATTACGCAAACAGGCACCTACTTACTCAACTCATTCACGAACACGACCCAGACATAATATTACTCAACAGCACTTGCACCAACAACACCAGAAAAATCAAACACTATGGCTACACTACACTTCAAACCGACGAGGGTCCACACGACGGAGTCGCTATCATGATTAAAGGCACAATTAAACACAACTTCATCACAACATGGACACACAGACATTTCCTTGCAGTCAAAACACACACTACTCTTGGCCCCCTCATAGTCTCCACCACATACACCAGACCCAACACTGGCATCCCCTTCACAGACATAAACAGACTCTTCAACAACACTGCACCAACACTATTCATTTCAGACCTAAATGCACAACACGGGACATTCCAACACAACACAACCAACAATCATGGAAGACAAATGTTCACCATATACCAACACAAAAGATTAAATTTCCTAGGACCTGATTTTCTCACAACATTTACACCTAGGGGATCAGGTAAGCCAGATCTCATCTTCACCAACAGATCATTTAACATTTTTCATCATCACATCACCCCCGGCCCCATGTCTGGGTCTGATCACATCCCCATCATAATGTCCATCTCCACCAACCCGATCCTGATCCCCAGTACACCACACTATGACTACCTACATGCAGACTGGGATGCCTTTACACAAACCCTTTCAGAACAAGAATACACCACTGACTATGAGGGAAAACACCACACTGACATAGAAGAACAATGTAAATATCTACACACCTGCATACTTAACACTGCCAACATTACCATACCTACAACCACACACATACCTATACACACATTCATACCATCCATACGAACACAACGACTCCTAGTGTGTTACCGTCGTCGGTTTGAACTAAACAAAAACAACTTAGGCCAAGTACGGTTCGACCTATCACATCTTCGGACACATGTAATCAATAGCCTTGAATCCGACCACAATGCACACTGGCGACGCCTCATACAAACTGCACAACAACACAGGAAAACTAAACCCTGGGAATTCTGGAAACACATTCGCCGACTCAAGGGCTGTAACTTACCTAGAGTAAGAAAATTAATTGCTAACAACAGAGAAATCACAGATCCCAGGGAAATCACAAACACATTTAAAAACGCATGGCAACAAGTATACCACCCTAACCCTCCTCATCCTGCCGCAACACGTCACATAAGACATATAGAACAACACCTTCACACTCTCCACGAACATATCACACCAGACGCAAACATACACATAAATAATCTAGACATACATACACCCATCACTGCTCCCATACTAGTCGAAGAAGTCAAGTCTATGCTCGCTAGAACTCCAAAGAAGGCGCCGGGTGCCACAGGCATCGGACATCACATACTCAAACACCTCCCAGACACATTCATAAATGCACTTACACACTTATACAACGCTGCCTTGGCATCCGGCTACTTTCCGGACTCGTTTAAGACCGCGACAGCTACTCTAATCCCTAAAAAAGACAAGACAACAACAGACCCTTTAAACTTCAGGCCCATTAGTTTACTAGAAGTGTTAGGAAAAACTTTCGAACGAATCATCAACATTAGATTACGGCAATACTTAGAAGACGAAAACCTTCTTTCCCCCAGACAGTTTGGTTTCAGACCTAGACGATCCACACAGGACGCCCTAAACATCATCACCAATTACTTACATATCAACCAAAACATCCGCAATGCATACAAGACAGCCCTTATTACTCGTGACGTAAAACGTGCATTTGACTCTGTTTGGCACGCAGGCCTGAAGTACAAAATCTGCGAACAATTCAACTTTCCTTCACTCATTAAAAAACTACTTTGCAATTTTCTAGACAACCGCACAATGCGTATTAAATTTAAAAATAATTACTCAGACTTTTTCCAGCTTCACGCAGGTGTACCTCAGGGCTCCGTCCTTGCACCCACCCTCTACACACTCTACACAAATGACATCCCCACCCCACTACATGACGATTCACTCACCATTCAATACGCAGACGACATTACTCAACTTGTACGATCAACGACAATTGACGGAATTACGAACAAAGCGAGCGTAGAGCTGGATCGAATTGCACGATGGGAGCAGAAGTGGCGGATTCAAGCGAATCCCTTGAAATGCACAGTAACATATTTTCGTATTAAATCAGCTAATCCCCGCCCACTTTTTCTAAATTCGCGTGACCCCGATTGCGTTCCCATTCCTATTAGGAATACTTGCACCGTACTTGGTCTTACATACGATAAAAACTTCAAATTTCATCATCATATACGAGGCAAGGCAGGCGTGGCTGGCACTGCACTAACACAAATATACCGATTCCGTAGTGCAACACCATCAACTAAATTTCATTTGTATAAAGCACTGATCAGACCACTGCTCACGTATTCACCATTAAGCCTATCTCTTTCGGCCAAAAGCAACATTCTAAATTTACAGAAAGTTCAAAATAAAGCCATACGTTGGGCACTGAGCATACGGTGGGATGATTTTATCACCAACATACACTCTCATGAACGCGCCAACATTCCACCCATCAACACTTACCTTCACCACCTACAACAAAAACAAATCACCAAACTCACCGACGTTCACACTGACTTCATCGACTTTTTCACCCGGATCACACCCCCCACACGACCTCTAGCCAACCTTTTCCACCCTGACGCAAGACCTCCACCAACCCCATTCTTTACTTAATTACCACTAATTTATTTATTATTGATCCTGTCATTAATTATTAATTCACACCAGCAACTCATTAAACTTAAACCACCCCTACACCCACTATCAAATCACGGCAGCCACGCATTCACACGCCATCCTCATATCCAGCACCCCAGACCCCGACCTTGACCACCCCATCAAGATAACCACCTTCCTCCACCCCTCCCCTTTCCTTATCCCCCTACCCAAGCCCCCTAGGGCTACAACACCTTACCCTAACACCCCTATCCTACCATCCTATCCCAGGCTCCGGAGCCGGAAAAATCAGATGAACCTGAGAGGCAGCCAATAAGCCAATGCTTGGCAGAGAAAGCCGTAGCGACTCACTCCTCCCTCCCTTAAGTAACAACACTGTGCACGTGCGAGACCCCACCCCCCCTCCCCAACACCAAACACACGCACGTTGGGTTAAGCCCCGACACTCTTTCTCTTCGTCTAAATTCTTCCTCTCCTACTATTTAAAAAAAAAAAAAAAAAAAAAAAAAAAAAAACATGCACATTACACAATGCAACCAGGAACCTGATCTCTCAGTAAGGCCGGGAGATAAAACTAAGGCCTAGTTCCTGCCACCACGTGTTGTCGTCGTCCTGGTTGCATTACACTCATCACACATATACACAATCATTCTTTACCTTCCTTCCTTTCCCCCCCTTTTCTATACGTCATTGTTTGTTGTTGTTGTTGCGTCCCCCATCACTTGGTGACGACGCCCAGCCAGAAGCACGCGTGTCTCGACCGCTCGCTCGCTCAGCTCTCACTCTGTGACTCCCTGCCTTATCAGCTGCTAACGACTTTGTCGGCATGTGCTACCCACCCACTTATCACCTCATTTCATAAACTTCACCCATTCATCACCTCATAATAAAATTTACTCATCATTCCTCCTACCTCTTTTCCTGTCTTCTTCTAATTTCTCTTTTATTACTAACCCCTGCTCTTTTGTGAATTCGGAGATACTTCCGGGACCCCCCCACTACCTTGTTGGGGCCACGGCCATAACAGTAGTCGGGGGTCCAGGAGATATAGCCGTGCACCTGAGAGACTCGGCCTTTTGTTCTCCTACTTCCTTCCCATCTTGCTGGTGATAGATTGGTTAGGACTTCGGTCCTAACAATCTGGAACCACCCTGCTCTCACAACAAGTTTAGTGATCAGGGTAACGGCGCCAACACCTCATCCTGCACACCCATTGCACCCCGGGATCTGTGCAAAAGTGTGGTGATTGGTTTCTTCCCCCTCTTTTATTAACGTCATGCGCTACACTCTCCCCCTCCCTCCCCCTTGATTAATGATGGCTTTCTCAGTTAAGTTTAAATGTACCCTCCCCTCCCTGCCTTCAGACCCTGGTCAGACCTTTTTTTGCATCACTGAAACTCCCTTTGTTAACCTTTTTTCTAGTGCAAAAGATAAAATCATTAAGATCACCTTGGCCTCTCAGACTCATCTAGATTCATACCTCTCCCCCAGTAACCTGCCCAAATACTCCCAGGCTGGATATGAACTGATCTCAACTCCTGAGCTAAAAGCTGCCTGTACAATAATTGCCCGTAATGTTACCAAATATGTTCTCAGACACACCGATGATGACCTCATGACTGAACTGTCCCTGAAAAACGACATTCACGCCACCCACATTGTTCGCTTTGACAATTCAAACAACATCAAGATTCTCTGTGCTTCACCTCAAGAGGTACAGAAACTTCATTCACACGGTGTCAAAGCGTTCAATACAATCATCCCACCCAGCAACCTTAGACTCGAACAGTGGTTTGATCTTGCTCAATGCTTTAAATGTTACCAATATGGGCATCCAACTAAATCATGCAAAAAAACTCAAATATGTTCAAAGTGCTCTGCCCAAGGTCATTTCCATACAAACTGCACTAGCACTACTACTAAATGTATCAATTGTGGCGAAGGACACATTGCAATCGCCGGAAACTGTCCTATTAGAAAAAATCTGCTAAAGGACTTAAGGGCTAACTGCCAGCCTGCACAGCATAACCCGCCTCAATCATACACAGCACCCCAACAAACTTCATCCACCATGTCATATGCCCAAGCCACTCAGAACTCACAGCCCCCAACCCAAGCATCCACCACTGATCCAACACCCCCCAACACCACTCCCAATCCATCTTCCATTTCACCCTTCCCCCCCAACGTTACCGCAGTTGTCATGTCCGCCCTAGCCCAAGCTCTGTACTCTGATGTGCCCTTTGCATCCCTTATCAATGATGCTCTAGCCGCCAACAATATGTCCACCATTGTCATCCCCCCTTCATGGCACACAGCCAAGAAATCGCCCCACATCTTCACCCCCCCTTCACAGCAAACTGGCAACACCTCAGTCCCTCCTACCTCACCCCCTCCCATCCCCTCCACCTCTCATTCGTCATCTCCCTGCACTTCCAACCCACCCACCACACCCACTCACCCTAAACCTCATCCCACTCCTGCATCCTCAAAACAACTCCCATCTTCCCCCCCTCACCATCCCTCCCCTCCTGCTGATTCACGTCATCCTAACCAAACCACCCAGCCCCCAACCCCATCTCCCTCCACTAGCACAACCCCCAACCAACCTAACCCCATGCCCCCTCCACCTACCCCAACCACCCCCCTCACCTGCGATCGAGATCGCAGTGTCTCTTGCAAACGCAAGGCGGCTGACTCTCCCGAATCCCCCTCCTCCCTCCCCCCTTCAGTTCACAAACATCAATCACGCTCCAGAAAACGCAGTGCCCCCCCTCCCAAAAAGAGAACCCCATCCTTCTCCCCTGCCTCACCCACAAATACCACATACATAGCCCATTCAGATTCAGTTCAACACGATCACCATCATGCTTAAAATCATCCAGTTTAACATTAGACACTATTACGCAAACAGGCACCTACTTACTCAACTCATTCACGAACACGACCCAGACATAATATTACTCAACAGCACTTGCACCAACAACACCAGAAAAATCAAACACTATGGCTACACTACACTTCAAACCGACGAGGGTCCACACGACGGAGTTGCTATCATGATTAAAGGCACAATTAAACACGACTTCATCACAACATGGACACACAGGCACTTCCTAGCAGTTAAAACACACACTACACTTGGCCCCCTCATAGTCTCCACCACATACACCAGACCCAACACTGGCATCCCCTTCACAGACATAAACAGACTCTTCAACAACACTGCACCAACACTATTCATTTCAGACCTAAATGCACAACACGGGACATTCCAACACAGCACAACCAACAATCATGGAAGACAAATGTTCACCATATACCAACACAAAAGATTAAATTTCCTAGGACCTGATTTTCTCACAACATTTACACCTAGGGGATCAGGTAAGCCAGATCTCATCTTCACCAACAGATCATTTAACATTTTTCATCACCACATCACCCCCGGCCCCATGTCTGGGTCTGATCACATCCCCATCATAATGTCCATCTCCACCAACCCGATCCTGATCCCCAGTACACCACACTATGACTACCTACATGCAGACTGGGATGCCTTTACACAAACCCTTTCAGAACAAGAATACACCACTGACTATGAGGGAAAACACCACATTGACATAGAAGAACAATGTAAATATCTACACACGTGCATACTTAACACTGCCAACATTACCATACCCACAACCACACACACACCTATACACACATTCATACCATCCATACGAACACAACGACTCCTAGTGTGTTACCGTCGTCGGTTTGAACTAAACAAAAACAACTTACGCCAAGTACGGTTCGACCTATCACACCTTCGGACACATGTAATCAATAGCCTTGAATCCGACCACAATGCACACTGGCGACGCCTCATACAAACTGCTCAACAACACAGGAAAACAAAACCCTGGGAATTCTGGAAACACATTCGCCGACTCAAGGGCTGTAACTTACCTACAGTAAGAAAATTAATTGCTAACAACAGAGAAATCACAGATCCCAGGGAAATCACAAACACATTTAAAAACGCATGGCAACAAGTATACCACCCTAACCCTCCTCATCCTGCCGCAACACGTCACATAAGACATATAGAACAACACCTTCACACTATCCACGAACATATCACACCAGACGCAAACATACACATAAATAATCTAGACATACATAACCCCCTCACTGCTCCCATACTAGTCGAAGAAGTCAAGTCTATGCTCGCTAGAACTCCAAAGAAGGCGCCGGGTGCCACAGGCATCGGACATCACATACTCAAACACCTCCCAGACACATTCATAAATGCACTTACACACTTATACAACGCTGCCTTGGCATCCGGCTACTTTCCGGACTCGTTTAAGACCGCGACAGCTACTCTAATCCCTAAAAAGACAAGACAACAACAGACCCTTTAAACTTCAGGCCCATTAGTTTACTAGAAGTGTTAGGAAAAACTTTCGAACGAATCATCAACATTAGATTACGGCAATACTTAGAAGACGAAAACCTTCTTTCCCCCAGACAGTTTGGTTTCAGACCTAGACGATCCACACAGGACGCCCTAAACATCATCACCAATTACTTACATATCAACCAAAACATCCGCAATGCATACAAGACAGCCCTTATTACTCGTGACGTAAAACGTGCATTTGACTCTGTTTGGCACGCAGGCCTGAAGTACAAAATCTGCGAACAATTCAACTTTCCTTCACTCATTAAAAAACTACTTTGCAATTTTCTAGACAACCGCACAATGCGCATTAAATTTAAAAATAATTACTCAGACTTTTTCCAACTTCACGCAGGTGTACCTCAGGGCTCCGTCCTTGCACCCACCCTCTACACACTCTACACAAATGACATCCCCACCCCACTACATGACGATTCACTCACCATTCAATACGCAGACGACATTACTCAACTTGTACGATCAACGACAATTGACGGAATTACGAACAAAGCGAGCGTAGAGCTGGACCGAATTGCACGATGGGAGCAGAAGTGGCGGATTCAAGCGAATCCCTTGAAATGCACAGTAACATATTTTCGTATTAAATCAGCTAATCCCCGCCCACTTTTTCTAAATTCGCGTGATCCAGATCGCGTTCCCATTCCCATTAGGAATACTTCCACCGTACTTGGTCTTACATACGATAAAAACTTCAAATTTCATCATCATATACGAGGCAAAGCAGGCGTGGCTGGCACTGCATTAACACAAATATACCGGTTTCGTAGTGCAACACCATCAACTAAATTTCATTTGTATAAAGCACTGATCAGACCACTGCTCACGTATTCACCATTAAGTCTATCTCTTTCGGCCAAAAGCAACATTCTAAATTTACAGAAAGTTCAAAATAAAGCCATACGTTGGGCACTGAGCATACGGTGGGATGATTTTATCACCAACATACACTGTCATGAACGCGCCAACATTCCACCCATCAACACTTACCTTCACCACCTACAACAAAAACAAATCACCAAACTCACCGACGTTCACACTGACTTCATCGACTTTTTCACCCGGATCACACCCCCCACACGACCTCTAGCCAACCTTTTCCACCCTGACGCAAGACCTCCACCAACCCCATTCTTTACTTAATTACCACTAATTTATTTATTATTGATCCTGTCATTAATTAATTCACACCCAGCAACTCATTTTTAAACTTAAACCACCCCTACACCCACTATCAAATCACGGCAGCCACGCATTCACACGCCATCCTCATATCCAGCACCCCAGACCCCGACCTTGACCACCCCATCAAGATAACCACCTTCCTCCACCCCTCCCCTTTCCTTAATCCCCTACCCAAGCCCCCTAGGGCTACAACACCTTACCCTAACACCCCTATCCTACCATCCTATCCCAGGCTCCGGAGCCGGAAAAATCAGATGAACCTGAGAGGCAGCCAATAAGCCAATGCTTGGCAGAGAAAGCCGTAGCGACTCACTCCTCCCTCCCTTAAGTAACAACACTGTGCACGTGCGAGACCCCACCCCCCCTCCCCAACACCAAACACACGCACGTTGGGTTAAGCCCCGACACTCTTTCTCTTCGTCTAAATTCTTCCTCTCCTACTATTTAAAAAAAAAAAAAAAAAAAAAAAAAAAAAAAAAAAAAAAACATGCACATTACACAATGCAACCAGGAACCTGATCTCTCAGTAAGGCCGGGAGATAAAACTAAGGCCTAGTTCCTGCCACCACGTGTTGTCGTCGTCCTGGTTGCATTACACTCATCACACATATACACAATCATTCTTTACCTTCCTTCCTTTCCCCCCCTTTTCTATACGTCATTGTATTGTATTGTATTGCGTCCCCCATGTCGACTCAGTCTCTCGCTCGCTCCCGCACCGTGCACATACCGTCTGACTCGGTGACGCCATGCCACCCAAAACCTCCGGAAAGGCTGCCAAGAAGGCTGGCAAGGCCCAGAAGGCCATTGCCAAGGGAGACAAGAAGAAGCGTAGGAGGAAGGAGAGCTACAGCATCTACATCTACAAAGTGCTCAAGCAGGTCCACCCTGACACCGGCGTTTCCTCCAAGGCGATGTCTATCATGAACTCTTTCGTGAATGACATCTTTGAGCGCATTGCTGCAGAGGCTTCACGCCTGGCACACTACAACAAGCGTTCAACCATCACCAGCCGGGTGATCCAGACGGCCGTCAGGCTGCTCCTCCCTGGCGAGCTGGCCAAGAACGCCGTGTCTGAGGGCACCAAGGCTGTCACCAAGTACACCTCCTCAAAGTAGAGAGGTTACGCTCTTGGCCATTTCAACATTTCCGGCTCCAATCGGAGCCACAAGATTTTCGATAAAAAGGGGAAAGACAGACTTACAAATTATCCTCTCAGGAACTCGGGTTTATGGACCTTTTTTTTTCTCTCTCTCTCTCTCGCTTTCTTTTTTCCCTTCATGTCTTTCTTTCTTTTCATTTCTCCCTTCATGTCTTTCTTTCTTCCTTTTCCGCAACGGTGGTTTGGGATGGGCACGTAGGCACAATCGAAATGTTTTGAACTAGGGTTGGGGGTTAAAACAATAGTCAAAATAAAAGAGTAAATATGGGCGTGCGCGCCTTCTTATTCATCTGGAGAACCAACAACAACAACAACAACGTACCGTCGCCCCAAGAAGTGACGGCACAGTTTCAGATTGCTTCGGTCACTCTCCACTCCCATACGTTCTATGAAAACAGTGAATATAAGGTAAACATTCAATGCCTTCATCACGTCATGCCAAATAACGTATATATTATATCGCGAAAATAATGATGTAAAATGAATAACAGGAGGCTGTGATATATTAGATGGTAACACTTAGTTATCTTTCCCGATTTGAATGAATGTGAAATGTATTAACTTCGCGCGCGGTGGCCAGTACGCC
The DNA here is from genome assembly GCF_032717465.1 of Coenobita brevimanus. NCBI lineage: Eukaryota > Metazoa > Arthropoda > Malacostraca > Decapoda > Coenobitidae > Coenobita > Coenobita brevimanus. Next base: position 3,091,138 of record NC_137070.1, on the reverse strand, counting down.
TATAACTCCCAGTCACTTTTTTTTTTTTTTTTTTATAATAAACTCTAATGTCCTGCTCAAAAGAAAATGCTTATTTGGAAGTTTTGAACTCAATGATTTGTTTATGAACCTCTGCATTTTATTACTCTTGCGAATCGATTACGCACTGAGGATATCAGACACTGACAGAAGGTAGCATTCTCCAAGGAGCTCCGACTCTGATGTACGGTAGGCCTTTTTTTTTTTTTTTTTTTTTTTCCACCGATAGCCCTCTGTCTTAGATGAAATAATCCTGAGATTTTTCTTCATGGGAAACTGGCCAAAGGCAGTGTAATAACTGCATGTCCTTGAATGAATGTTATCTCCTTTCGTGCGTGTTGATCGAAACATTGAAAATAGCTTACTGGCTTACGCCTCCTTCCCGCTTTCTGTCGTCGTCCATGGAGACATTGGAAACGGAAATAAATGACTTGAAATTATTCCCTAGTATTTTAACGGAAATTATTTTATAACTAATAATTAATCATTTCCAATGTTTATTGAAGCTCCCTTTGGTTCAGTCTTACGCTACCCAAAAATCACTGCCTGTTACCATGCTAGATTTGAACGCCACAAAATCATCATTCCCGACTCTCCCTGAGCGACAGTTGTGAAACATCAATTAGTTCCGTTTACGAATTCCTATTATCGTAACTAACCAACTGCTTCCTACAATAATTTGGAAATATACAGATAACTGGCCATGGATTTATTGTTTTTTGTAACAATTTTACGTATTAGGTTTCACCTCGTACAGATATAAGGAAGAGTATGGACACTATCGCTGACCGAAAACTTCTGGATACTCCGCCGGCACTTCTTAGGCCGACTGTACCAACCAACACACTCGACAGGCGTACAGTAAATACAGGCATGACATCGTATCATGCCAATTCATGTCAGTCTACAATCTGTACGTACATACAACAACACATGTGCACAAATACATTTATACTGTGTACGCAGTGACCTACACATGTACGTACACACTAAGTCATGCTCACATACACACAAGCCCTCATACCTCCGTACACACAGACATACATGCTCACACACACACACACACACACACACACACACACACACACGTACAGTATAAACATACAACATTCATACATACATACATGCACGCTCAACTGCAGGTAAAAATCGATGGGTTCAGGTTCACTTTTTTTTTTTTTTTCCTCAGTATATTAACGGAAGGATTTAATGTGCGTTCGTGGCCACTGTCAAACCTTCATAACGGGTACAGAGACTCTCCTAATATGCAGCGGGAGTGTCTTTCTCCTTGTTCAAACCTGTGTACGTTTATGAGGGCGTGGCTGAATCGATCAGGAAGTAAACGAAACAGGCAAATAACGACAACAAAAACTGCGACGTTAACAACAGATCAACAAAAGAAATAAACGAATAGGCAAGTTGCACCTCCTCCCCCCCCACCCCCCAAAAAAAGGAAATGAATGATTGAAAAAACGATGAATGAATGAATGCATGTATGTAACTATATAAGTACAGTTCATTCGTCCGTTTCTGTGTGTGTGTGTGTGTGTGTGTGTGTGTGTGTGTGTGTGTCCTCATACGTCCGTACACACAGACATACATTCTCACAAAGACACACAAATACATAGGTACAGTAGAAACATACATACACGAGCACAACTGCAGCAGGCGAAAATCGATGGGTTCACGTTCACCTTTTTTTTTTTTTTTTTTTTTTTCCAGCATAGTAACTGAAGAATTCACCGTGCGTTCATGACGGATAGAGAGCATCTCCTAATATGCAGCGGGAATGACTTTTCTCGTTGTGCAAACCTGTTTACTTTTATGAGGGCGTGAGTGAATCGATGAGTAAGTAAAAGAAACAGGCAAATAACGAAAATAAAAACTGCGACGTGAACAACAGATCAATAAAAGAAATAAACGAATAGGCAAGTATTCCCCCCCCTTCAAAAAAAAAAAAAAAAAAAGGAAATGATTAAAAAAAAAAAAATGAATGAATGAATGCATGGATGTAGGTAAGTAATGGAGTTCGTTTGTGTGTGTGTGTGTGTGTGTGTGTGTGTGCGGAAAAACAAGAGCTGATATATGGAAACCTAAACTGAGGGTCTGTCATCATCTCTCTTTGAAAAAGGGTTTTGGCCCTGAAAAGGGACGAGATTTCTTTCGATCGAGGTGAGGGGCCTCTCGCCTTAGGCGCGCTCGCCACGGATGCGGCGGGCCAGCTGGATGTCCTTAGGCATGATTGTTACACGCTTGGCGTGGATGGCACACAGGTTGGTGTCCTCAAAGAGACCGACCAAATAGGCCTCAGACGCCTCCTGCAGAGCCATGATGGCAGAGGACTGGAAGCGCAGGTCAGTCTTGAAGTCCTGGGCAATCTCACGGACGAGACGCTGGAATGGCAGCTTCCTTATAAGCAGCTCAGTGCTCTTCTGGTAGCGGCGGATCTCACGCAGGGCCACAGTGCCAGGCCTGTAACGATGGGGTTTCTTGACGCCGCCGGTGGCAGGGGCGGACTTGCGAGCGGCCTTGGTGGCCAGCTGCTTGCGAGGGGCCTTGCCCCCAGTGGACTTGCGTGCAGTCTGCTTGGTACGAGCCATGGCTGAGCGTGACTGAGGGAGCGAGAAGAGCGAGACTGTTGGCGCACCGCGCCTGGCAGCGGCCTTTTATGTCGCCTGTCTCAGGACTGGCGGCGTGTGAGTGGTCGGGGTGTGATGTACATGGCGGTGATTTACTGATCATGCTTTTTCGATGCAATTCCTGGTTTGCTTGCAAAATTTGGCATGCCCTGTGGCGTGACCTGGCTATGACACCACTCTAGGATTGGCCTCCTGGGAGCTGGGGTGGGGCCTAGGCCTGAAATCAAGGTTAGATGGATAAGGTTCGTACTTGCACGACCGACACTGGGTTATATAAGGGTGGTCGGCGAGCGGGACCGTCAGAGTTGGTCCAGCCACCGTGCCAGCAAGTCCATAGGCGAGCTAGTGAACCTTGGCGCGCCGATCCCGTGGACTTCACCATGGTTCTCACATCTGCTAATGCCTACGACCCGTTGAGGGGGGCATCCAACAGCAGATCGGAGCTACCGGGAGCCCAGAAGATCAGGGAAACCGTTCGTTGGTTCAACGTGAAGGCTGGGTACGGTTTCATCACGTGCCAGGACACTGGTGCTGATGTTTTCGTCCCTGGCCGTTCGATCGTTGTACCAAACAAAAAGCACCGCCAACGCTCTTTTGGCGAAGGTGAGACGATGGAGTTCAGTCTTTCACAGTCTCCTAAGGGTCCTGTTGCCAGGGATGTCTCTGGGCCGGGGGGTGTAGCTGTGCAGGGCTCTGTCCATGCATGGCGGCGCCCCACGGCCCAGAGACGCCGGCCTCAGAATCCTGAGAGATCTGGGAAGATGGACACCATCGTTGCGATGTGCGACGCGACGGCGAAGGCTTTCTGCGGTGATGACAGGGCGGCCCTGCGCATTCTCCTCCCTCAGATTTTTGAGGAGAATGGGTTGCCACGCCTTGTCATCGCCGAGAGCTTCGCCCACGATGTCCGTCCCGCCACTCATCAGAAGCGTCAGCCCCGTCCTCAGCAGCCTGTACAACCTCGCACAACACCGCGAAAACGGCTGCAGTTGGATGCTCCTCTCAACAGAGGGACTGCCACCATTCCCGACGACCCGGCACCGAACTTGGACCTCGAACCGACTACTGAAGATCACGCCTCATCACCGGCAGCTGAGGAGGACACGGAGACCATCCCCGACCCTCCAGACACCCTAGATCCTGCTGCCATTGACAACGGTGATGAAGACACCACCATGGAGACAGGCACTGCATCCCCTCTGCCATCAACTGAGACCACCAAGAAGAAGGGGAAGAATAAGAAGAGGAAGGCAGAACAACTTGCCCCCTCCATCAACTCGACACTCGACCTGCCTGCACCCACCACCGCCACGAACGTCAGCCCTCAGGATCAAGCAAAAGACCACATCCAAGACATCTTGCCACCCCTCCATCCCACCATCAAGCAACGTCTCGACTCACTATCCTTCGACGAACTCTTCGATCAGAGAGACAGCTACTGGGACAACAACTTCTCAGATGCACTCGACGCCCTACTAAGACTCGCTACTCCAGTGCCATTCCAAGAACATCACGAACGATGCCTGGAAGAAATAATAGACACTCACCCCGACGACACAGCATTTATGAACTACATTGTGAACCGGATCGAACACGAGAGAATACAGCATCTTCACTGACCGGGCTAATGTATGGCCCGGCCTGCACTATAGGTGCAGGAAATCTACGAACGAACGAACGAACGCGGGGTCGTCACTCTCAGCCGAGCTCTCGCCAAGGCAACATCTCTGCTTAGTGAAACGTGGATTCCCGGCTCCATAGACTTTCTCAGCAATTTCACCATCGCACCTCACAGAGCTTTTGAGTTTTTCCTGGCTCTATCCTTTTCTCCCAGCTCTTTCTTTTCAGTTTTTTTTTCTTTTCTCTTCCTGTTCAGCTACTCTCCGGCTGCCATCTTAAAGTCCCTGCCGTAGTACGACGCCGAACCCTGAAGGAATACCGTTAGGGTATCTCCATGAGGGGGGGCCTTAGAGGCCTGGTTATAGGAGGCGGCAAGGGTTAGCACTGTTAAGGCTAGGTTAGGTAAGTCCCTCACGGGGCAGTGACAGGGTCTCCTGCGTCGCCCTTTAGAGGGTGGGGAGTTTAGGCCCCCGTTACTGTAGGGAACCGCCGGAGAGTCTTGCCCTTCTCTCTTTTTTTTTTTTTTTTTTTTTCACTCCCCTTACCTATCCCCTTTAGCTCACCTTATTCTATTTTTATTTTTAGTTTCACATCCTTTCACTTTTATTCTATTTTTACTTTCATTTTTCAAGCTCTGTGTCTGCATGTCCGTGTGTCTGTAACATGGAGCCTCCACCCAAGCCTGCTCTGACGTCTTCCCCTAAGACATCCCAGGCTAAGAAACCTCGTCTCACTGGTCCAAAGTATGACCCAGAAGATTTTTTTGAATCTACCCCAGCTATGAATACCGACCTGGACTCTGACGAAGTGGATCGTGCCTCTGCCTCTGCCATGACCTCCAAACCTGCCCAAGACCCAAGCCACGCCCCCAGGGCCTCCGAGAGCTCTGCCTTAGATCCTGCTCAACCCACTGACGATGCTGATGGCTTCACCCTGGTAAAAAAAAAAAACGCCGCTCTGCTGCCAAGACCACGCTCCCCCTTGAGCCCCCCACTACCTCATCCTCTGAACCCCACAACCGCACCTCACCACCCTCACACCCTCACCCCCGATCCTCCACGCGCCTGCAGATGCCGCCACCTCCTGCCACTTCTCAGCCCCCTCATCAATACCCAGGCTTCATTATCACTCCCAATGAGAACTTTTCCTCTACTTACGACATCACCAACGCAATTGCAGCAGCACACCCCTCCTTAAAATTCAAAATGGTCCAGCTTAAAAACCAGCACACTGCTATCGTTCCCCTTGATGATGCTTCTCATGACATCCTCCACACCTTGAACACTGTTGCCGGAAAACCCATCAGCATCCAAAGACGCGACCCTAACCTCACCCCGCATAAATTTGTCCTCACAAAATACCCGACAAATTTTCCCATGCCGGCAGTCCTAGACCACGACTCAGTCGAAACTGCCCAGAGATGCAGTGTACAGGGACAAAATACAAGGCAAGTTATTGTCAATATCAGGGGAACTGTCCCTCCACTCCTCGACCTAGGACAATGCGGCTCATACCACCTACACCCCTTCATCCCAGAACCCCTCCACTGCTTCAATTGCCAGCAATACAGACACCACCAATCACGGTGCTCCCGCCGCCCAGTTTGTGCCATGTGCAGCGGCCGCCATGCCACCCAGGAGTGCCTAGACAAATTCAAGGCCAAGCAGCCGGTCGCTGCACGTTGCCCAAACTGCGGCGGGAAGCACCATGCTTGGAACAAGGTTTGCCCTGCCAGGAAGGAACGTGTGCAGTGGGGGATAGAGAGGGAGACGCATTGGGTCCAAGAACACCTCCCTGCACCTCTAGCCTCTCCAACCACCAACGCCTGGGGCGTGCCCCCCATCATCCCCCAAACCTCGTCTCTCCCTCTCCCTCCTCCACAGCCCACCGAGTTTCCCCCACTACGCAACCCCACCCCATCCCCGTCGGCTTTCCACCCACAGAGAAACCCAGCTCGCCAACCACAAACCTTAACCCCGCAGCCACCTCGCCACCCCCCCCTCCACCCCACAACACACCGACGCCAGCACACAGACCAACATAGACTCCTCCACCCAAACCTCACCAGACACCACTCATCTCCCAGGCCTTGCCACCACCAGCATAGAGGACTTCAGATCCCTAAGCCGCCATCTATGCACCACAATAGCAGAGGAACTCGGAAAGATCCTGGGACAACAGCTCGACCCCAAACCCCTCCTCCAGATAACCCACCAAGCCATACAACAGTGGATTGAGCATCCAGATCGGACCAACGCCACCCCCGACAAACTCCCCCCAGCCACCCCCACACTACAGGCGCCACTCCAACCCCCACCAACCCCATCCAACCCAGCCACTGCCCACCAACCACGCCACCGACACCGCCAAAACTCACGATCCCATGCAACACTAGCATCACAGGATCCAAGAAACAGAAGCCGCTCCATCTCCATCGACAGGCCTCAAGAACACCTGGACAAGCATGCAGGAGCCCCCAGCCACCGACATCACACCCCCTCCGGAGAGAAAGGGAGACCTCGATCCAGATCACCACTTCCCACATCCACTCCATCAACCGGAATGACCTAAACACTGCAAGCCATCCCCCTACCTCACAACAAATCACCTCCCCTTCTACATCTCTTCGCATACTGCAGTGGAATATCAACGGTGCCACTGCAAAACGTTCTCTGCTCAAGGAGGCTGCCCATAAAGACAACATCGATGTCTTCCTCCTGCAGGAAACTCTTCTTAACAAGCGCCAACCACTGCGGTTGCAGGGTTTTATCCCCTTCCTTCTTCCCTGTGCTCGTGGCGGTCCCCGAGGCTGTGCCATCCTCGTCAGAAACCACATCCCTGCAATAGCCATCGACCCCCTCCCAGACTGTGGACCCAGAACTGAAATTCAGGGAGTAGAACTTACCCTGACAAATGAAAACCTAAAAATTTTCAATGTCTATCGTCCGCCTGCAGCCGATCTACACCTGGGAGAGCTTTTCTCCCTTTCACAATCAGAGGAAATATTCATAGGGGGGGACATGAATGCCCACCACATGTGCCTCGGATCCCGAAGCCCAGCTAACCCAACAGGATGCCACATAGCTCTAGTACTTGAAGAAACCCCGACCATATCCCTCCTCAACAACACCAACACCCCTACGCACCTACAGGGAGGTAGGCTGGATCTTTCCCTTGTTTCCTCCACTCTCGTTCCTCGATCCACTTGGGAGATCCACCTCACCTTAACATCAGATCACCACGCCATCCTCTGCTCCCTAGGAATCACTCCTCTACCGAAGCCCCCTGGGCCCCCCCCACGATGGAACAAGAAACAAGCAAACTGGGGCTTATTTACAAACACCCTAGACCACCACCTCCTTACCCTAGACCCCTCACCTGACCTTGACAGCCATGCCAACCAAATCACGGAGGCCTTCCAGGTGGCGGCAGACACAGCAATCCCCATCACCGGTCCTCCAAAACACTTCCACAAAGACCATTGGTATTATAACCCCAGGGTCAAAGAGCTCAACCACCATCTAAACAGAGCTAAAAAGATCTACCGCTCCAACCCCACCCCTGATGCACTAAGATATCTCCAAAGTGTTATCAGGCACTGTATAGCGGAGAAGAACAGCATAAAAGAGCAGAAATGGCTGGAGTGGTGCCAATCTCTGGGAGCTCACACCAATCTCGGATCTATTTGGAGGAAACTAAAAGCAGTCTCTAGCCCTCCCACTGCCCGCCCCCCAACCCACCCCAACCCCCGTGGGAAAGCTGATGACATGGCTGAGGCCTTTGCCCTTAGAACCTCCCCCCAACAACTCCCGCTCTCCACCAGATGCAAACAAGATGACCTACACCAACACAGAGCACACCTGATCCACATTAATAAAAACACCCCAGCCGAGTCAGACTGCCCTTTCACCATACACGAACTAACACACACCTACAAAACTAGCACCGACACCGCTCCAGGTTCAGATGGGATTACTTACAGCATGCTTTCACATGCGGGTCCAGTGACTAGGAAGGCCTTCCTTGACCTCCTCAATCACTCCTGGACCCTCGGACGTATACCCTCGCAGTGGAAGCGTGCTGTAATCCACCCCATCCCTAAACAAAACGACCCCAACAACCTCCGTCCTATCTCCCTTCTCAGTTGCCTTGGCAAAACTGCGGAACGAATGGTTCTCCACCATCTGACTTGGTCACTGCCTCCCCCACACAGCCACATCTTCGCCTACATCAAGGGCAAAGGTGCCTCAGAATGCCTCAGCTCCTTCCTGTCTGAATTCCGAGGAGGCAGAGATCTAGCTGTCTTCATAGATCTCGAGAAGGCCTTCGAGCTAGCATGCCCAGAGGCTATCCTCGCAACCCTGGCACGCAGGGGAGTGAGGGGTCGCCTCCTTTGCTGGCTCGAGGACTTCTTCCGAGATCGTGAAGCTGCTGTCCACTTCCAAGGATTCACCTCTTCCCCCCACAAACACCAAAATGGCACTCCACAAGGCAGCATTCTCAGTCCAACCCTATTCAATGCCCTTGTGGAGTGCCTCCTACACACCGACTTTGGACCTGGGATCAGACTACTGTGTTATGCAGATGATCTAGCCCTCGCCATCCACAGAGGTCCTTACCATGCTCAAGGCCAGAAAGCCCTCTCTAAAATACACTCAGCGTGCCAAGAACTCGGCCTCAAAATTAACGCCTCCAAAACAAAGGCCCTCCCTATCAACATCAGACCTCCCATCAACCAACTGAGCCTCGGGCAAACGCCCATTGCATACGATACAACACACAAATACCTGGGCGTGACCATCGATTCCCACTTCTCTTTCAGACCCGAAGTTGCACGCCTGAGAGATAAAACCAAAACCAGGATCTCGGCACTGAGAGCTCCAGCAGGTAAAGGGGGCGGAGCCACCTTTAAGGTCCTCCACCTCTTTTACATGCAGACCATCAGATCAGTCATAGACTATTCCGCACCTGTTCTCCCAGCAATCGATCCAGGACACTCCCAAAAACTAGAAATCATTCAGAATGAAGACATGAGGATCATGTCCGGCTCTCCGAGGTGGACAAAGCTTGCCAACCTCCGCCTCGAGTGTGACCTCATTAGCCTTAACCTCCGCATCCAAACTCGTGTTGCTACCCTTGCCACCAAACTAGCCTGCAGTGCATCTCCACTCCCCCTTTTATCACGAATCAAAACATCAGTAGGCCTCCACCCTGATATACTCACGGGTAGCTGGCTCCACATCACAGCCAGAGCCATCCACACCCTCGAGACATCCTCATTCGTAAATCAAGCCCCTGACTCCCTTGCCCCCCACTATCGCCCCCAAGCCCCTTGGGACCCCACTTTGTGCAAAACAATCATCACCAACACACCTCCTAAATCACACACCCCCACCCAGCAACTCCGCCAAGAAGGCCTACAGCGCATCCACACCATCACCCCAAAGGATGCAGTCACCTACTATACTGATGGCTCTGTCTCTGATGGTTGAGCAGCTGCAGCCTTTGTCTGCGAACAAAGAGCACAGGGTTTCCACTTAACCAACGAAGCTTCCACACTACAAGCGGAACTGGTGGCAATAGCGGCTGCACTAAAGGATGCCCTGCTCCATAACCCTTCATCAGCTATCATCATTCACTCTGACTCTATGGCAGCCGTCCACACCCTTAGACAGCCTCTTCCCACCGACAACATCTTCATCATCACAGACCTACTTGCTACAACCCAGCAAATACAGGATGCAGGGGGATCAGTCATTATACATTGGATCCCCAGTCATGTAGGCATCAGGGGTAATGAAAAGGCAGATGACACTGCGAGACAAGCAACACTACGCCCCACCATTGACATAGAGACAGCACAGAGCTTCTCAAACATCAAGAGGCAAATTCAACACTGCGCAAAAGCCCTCAGCCGAGAAGACCACAATCAGGAAGTACAGCTCGGCTCTCCTTCTGCAATGTGGTTTGCCCAGGCCACCCAATACGCGCCACTCAAACCACCTCTGCCAAAAGACAATCGCTTGCTTAACCAACTCCGCCGCCTCAGATTGGGATACCCCAGCCTCTCTGAACTAGAAACAGCAAGCGACCCCCCTCCCACAGAATGCGAGCACTGCCAAGCCGACACCCCTTACCCACTGCTCCATTACCTTCTTCGCTGCCCAGTCACCTCCCGCCTCAAGGCAAAATCCACCTACCCTAATCCTGACATTCCCAGAGCCCACACTGCAGCAATCCCACTCAGCACCCTCCGAAAGACCGCAGCCAGCATCGTTGCCACCGCCCCATTCAGTGCCCTCCTTCAAGTGGTGCAAAGCACGCACCCTCCACCCTAATTTTAATTTATTTATATAATTTATGTATATGTATATGTATATATATATATATATATATATATATATATATATGTATATGTGTATATATATGTATATGTTTGTATCTATATTTACTTATTTATTTTTATTTTTTATTTTTTATTTTTATTTATTTTTTTTTTTACTTTTTTTTTTTTTATAAAGCCTAAGAAACAGAGTGTGTACAGGGCGGCACGTCCGCCCTGTTCACATGGCCTGTCATCCCAATTCACACCAAAGCCTAACTCCACCGACCGGGCTAATGTATGGCCCGGCTTCCACTATAGGTGGAGGAAATCTTAAAACGAATGAACGAACTAACACGGGGTCGTCATCATTGTTGGTGCTGGGAGCGGAGTGGACACTCACTACTACTGGGTCTGAGCAGCAGCTGTAGACACTATGACTGGTCGAGGCAAAGGCGGCAAGGGTCTGGGCAAGGGAGGCGCCAAGCGACACCGCAAGGTGCTTCGTGACAACATCCAGGGCATCACCAAGCCTGCCATCCGTCGTCTGGCTCGTCGTGGCGGCGTGAAGCGTATCTCGGGCCTGATCTACGAGGAGACCCGCGGTGTTCTCAAGGTGTTCCTCGAGAACGTGATTCGCGATGCTGTCACCTACACTGAGCACGCCAAGCGCAAGACCGTGACCGCGATGGACGTGGTGTACGCCCTGAAGAGACAAGGGCGCACCCTTTACGGCTTCGGTGGTTAAGAGGGTGGGCACTATTCCACCTGGCCACGGCAAAGCACACAACAACAACCACCCCCGGACCTCTTTTAGAGGTCCACACCTAATTTCTGTGAAAGAGAATGAATGAAGGCATAGTAGTATAAGTAAATGCAGATGTTGAGCAGGTTAGCTAGCACCAAAATTAATTTTTTTTTTTTTTTTTTTTTTAAGGTAACGGATAGGAAGACATGTAATGCAACCCAACCAACTCTTACCACACCTTACATAACCAACCCTAACCTAACTGAACCATACCAAACCTCCCTCTCTCTCTCTCTGGCAGTTAAAAAAAAAAAAAAAGGGGAGGTTAGGCAACTGTCAATTCTGCTTCTACATCTTCTAATTTTAATGGACGTCTGCATACATATACATTATCACTTATTTTGCTGGGCCATTGCTTTCTCTGTCCCTCTGATCTCCCCCCCCCCCATTTCAGGAAAGCTTTCTCCATACCTATCAGGGCAATTTCCATCCTGTTGCCAGAGCATCTCCTCTGCTGTGCTCCGGGAGTCGCCTCCATAAATCGTGAAGGCAAATCCCACTATTCCAAGGTATTTCTGCCTTCATATGCACGAGCAGCAAACTTGAAGGATGCACCTAGAGAATAGAAGACATAGTCAGTCACGTCGGTGAGGCACCACACACACAGTGCATGATATGAATGCCTAAGTGTTAGACAGACAGAATGTCTGCATATGAACAAGTTATCCCTTGAATTTGTCGCTGTCACGGCCGTTTTCTCTAAGTGCCAAAACCCACCAATCACCCATCGTACAAGCATTGCATCAACCGCCATACAACCGCTGAGGCCTGAAATCAAATTTAAATGGATCCGGTTGGTACTTGCACGACCGCTAGTGCATTATATAGAAGAGGTGGTCGACAAGGTGGCTGCCACCTTGCAGGTGAATAACACCACCTATGACGAGCCCGTGGACGTTGCTAACATCCTCGCCAGGAGTTTTTCTCATGTAAGTAGCTCAGCCAATTATGACCCACGTTTCCAACATCATAAACGCACATTTGAGCTACAGATATTAGACTTTGCCACAGAAGACGTAGAGTCCCCGTACAACCAAGAGTTTACGCTAGATGAACTGCTCCTTGCCCTTAAATCCTGTAAAGACACCAGCCCTGGACCAGACACCATCACGTACGGTATGATCCAGCATCTTAATCAGGACAACCTGATTAAGATGTTAGCATTGTACAATGAGATTTGAGCGTCTCGAACGTTCCCAAACTCATGGCACTTTGCGCACGTCATACCGATACCCAAAGAGGCTGGTCGTCTTATGAATCCCACTTCATTTCGTCCTATTGTGTTGACTTCTTGTCTATGTAAGGTCATGGAACGTATGGTTAACAATAGGCTTCTTTTTGTTTTAGAGTCGAAGAATTTGTTAAATGATCAACAATGTGGCTTCCGTAAATACAGAAGTTCACTAGATCATTTAATGAATTTGGAGCATTGTATTGCAGAGGCATTTGCCAATAAAGAATTCATGATAGGGGTGTTCTTGGACATCCATAAAGCCTATGACATGACATGGCGACACGGTATACTAATGAAGCTCTATGCTTATGGTTTAAGAGGAAATTTGCCTATTTTTATTTCAAATTTCTTAAGGGACAGGACTTTCTCTGTCAAATTGCCACGTAATGTAACATCGGATATATTTATCCAGGAAAACGGGGTGCCGCAGGGAAGTGTGCTTAGTCCTACTTTATTTAGTATTATGATCAATGATATTCTGTCATCAGCTCCCATCCCAAGGAATCTTAAATACTCGCTCTACGCTGACGATTGTGCAATATGGCACTCTTCCCGTAATGCACAATTTTCGGCTGGGCGGATTCAAGCAGCCCTTGACTCCGTCCACCAATGGGCCTTGCAGTGGGGATTTAAGTTTTCCGTACGTAAGTGTGCCACTATAGTCTTCACTAATCGTAACGTCCCTAATTTGTGCTTAACTTCGGATAATCAGGCGGTACCTTTTCAAAATTCTGTAAAATTTTTAGGAATACATTTTGATCGTAGAATGAATTTTAAACTTCACGTTAATACTTTGCTTGCTCGTTGTGATAAACCGTTAAATGTCCTCAAGTACCTAGCGGGTACTACATGGGGTGCCGACAGAAAATCTTTATTAATGGTGTATAAGTCCTTTATTCGATCGAAGCTAGACTATGGCGCACAGGTGTATGGCTCGGCATCTGATGCCACGCTGAAAGGATTGGATGTGTTGCAGAATACATGCTTGCGAATGTGTCTTGGAGCTGTCCGGTGTACCCGTGTGGCTTGTATGGAAATGGAGGCGAATGTGCCTCCCCTCCGTATTCGCCGTGACCACCTGGCCTTGTCCTACAGCGTAAGGTCATTAAGGAAAAGCAATATCGGCAATGTGGCCTGTACCCCCCTGCGTCAATACCACCCCACCTTCTGTGGGGGGTGCGTCGGCCACTTGCCGCTCGCGTCCACTTACTGACTCAGGAGCTTGATGTGGACCCCAGTGACTGTGACAAGTTGGTGCTTAAAAATATAGCGCCTTGGGAGCCACCCGGCTTTACAGTCGATGTTACATTGCTCCCAGCACCAAAGGCCAAGGCGCCGGAGGCGGAGGTCCACCACTTGTTTCGTAACATCATTGTTCGTCACTTCGGGTCAAATCAATTGTACACCGACGGCTCCAAGTCGAGTGAATGTGTGGGTGCAAGTGTGTGGTCGACTGAATGTGCCCTCAGGTATCGGTTGCCGACTCATACATCTGTGTTTACTTCAGAACTCTTTGCTATTGACAAAGCCATAGACTATGCTCTCAATTCTAGGCATGACTCATTTGTCATATTTTCAGATTCAAAATCAGCCCTTCAGGCAATTGCATCTTGCACTACGGACTCTCACGAGATCCAGGGCCGCATCGTTAATAAGTTGCATTCATGCAACAAGTCATTCACGCTGATCTGGGTGCCTGGTCATTGTCGTATCTACGGCAATGAGCAGGCTGACTTACTTGCAAAGTCGGCTGTAGAGCTCGAGGAGACTTGGGACGTTCCTCGTGATCTACGGTCGAGTCTCTCTCTCGGAAAGAAATCAATAAATCTTCTGTGGCAAGGTCAGTGGACCAGACTAAATATTCCAACTTGTAAGCCGTACCTGGGCGACTGGGACACTGCCAACCGTCCCAGTCGCCTAGAGGAAAAAGTGTTGGCACGATTACGGCTTAATGCCACCATTTTAACCTACATAAAACCATATATGGAAAGATGCTTCCCACCGCACTGTGACATCTGTAATGCGGTGTTATCTATCAGTCATATCATCCTGCACTGTCGGCGATTTATTCGTGAACGTGCTTCACTTATAAATTACTGCGGCGCAGTAGACGTCCCCTTCACCCTTTCCACCATCCTGAGTGATGGGGATATTGTTATGACTGATAAATTGATGGCTTTCTTGAGAGAGACCGGACTGATCAGAGTGATGTGACTTTTTTACTGTGTGGTTATGGTTTTTATGAAGAGTAAACATATATATATTGTAATATTAATTAGGGTTGACAGTTGACATATTTTAAATAGTTCCTCCTCCCACCGATCTACTTCTAATATTGATGTCCCCTACATTAAGCCATGTTCCTCGCCTGACAGTCACCAGCTGATGAGTGCAAGTGTGCAATATAGGAAGGTATTGGGCACTTGCGGTCGATGGTGGTCTGCTGGGCGAGGTTCTTCACTTTCTGTACAAATTATGTAAATACATTATATTATCTTGCTTAAGTTATTCTAATTAGGGACGACAGCTGACGTATATGGAAATGTTCCTGACTCGTCTGGTTCCCTTTCATATATTAATGTCCCCTATATTAGGTTGTGCCTCGACTGACAGTCACCAGGTGATGAGTGCAGGTATGTCATGTAGAAAGGCATTACATATCTGCAGTCGATGGTGTTCTGTTAGTCGAGGTATTTTTACCATTAGTGTAGGTATAGCTATTTGTCTCTGTAGGATTTAGTATAGGTTAGCGATTTGTCTGTTAGGTGATTAATTTTAGGGTCTTTAGATTAGTTTTTCTTTATAATATAAGGTATAAAAAATATAAAACCAAGAAAAAATTAAAAAAATAAAAATACAAAAAAAAATAAATAAGATTAAAATTATTATATATATATGTGCGTTTGCATGAAAGTGTGTCTGTATGTATGCATGGAAGCGTGTGTGTGTGTGTGTGTGTGTGTGTGTGTGTGTGTGTGTGTGTATGTATATATATGTTTGTATATATATGTATATATGTTTAAAGGTATATACATCATATATATATATATATATATATATATATATATATATATATGGCCTTAATAACCAGGGGCTTCGGCCCCAATGGTTGATAGGCCGGAAAAAAAAAAAAAAAAAAAAAAAAAGGTGGCTGACACTCGCCTCCCAACAGTTTCACTAAGCAGGCCTTCACCGGAGCTCGCAGTTCGATGGCTGCTGCTGCTGCTGATGATGATGATGATGACGATGATTATTATTATTATTAATCTTGATGATGATGATGATGATGATGATGATGATGATGATGATGATGATGATGATGATGATGATGATGATGATGAATGAATGAATGGATGGATGGATGAATAGATAGAGTGTGGTTTTTGATTTTATAGGAACTAGTTGTTGTAATACTACTCCTAATGACGAGAGAAATGAATGAATAGTATTTTCTTAATTATTCCTCTTATTTGGGGGTGTTAAATCCACCATGGTCGTCACCACACGGATAATATATATATATATATATATATATATATATATATATATATATATATATATATATATATATACAGTATATATACTGTTGAATACATCACCATATCCTCTGTCACTGAACGACTTTGTCCATTCCTTCGATGGTGGGAGAATAGCCATGATCATCACCTATGTTTTCATTCATCCACCCGGCCAGGCAGTTATTTAGGAGGCATAATTATACAGTACAGTATTATTATGTAGGTGCAGTTGGGAACGGGACAAGACGCTATGTAGTAGTGGGAATAATAATAATAATATTATTATTATTATTATTATTATTATTAATCGACCTTCACTGATGTCATTAGCTTCTTACATGCAACCGAATGTAAATAAATATAGCCACAGACACATGCCAGCATTCAACACATACCACATTATACGCACATACATACAGACAGACAGACACATACATTACAGTATACCAACACATTCATCCATACACAAAGATGATGATGTTGGGCAAAGTCTATTCACTCTCAAGAAATGAATGTGGCTCCTAAAGGAGCCGATGGAGGTGAAGAAGAAGAAGGATTTCTTGGAAGTGTTTACTTCTTCTCCGTCTTCTTGGGGAGCAGCACAGCCTGGATGTTAGGCAGGACACCTCCCTGAGCGATGGTGACGCCAGAGAGGAGCTTGTTGAGCTCCTCGTCATTGCGGATAGCCAACTGCAGGTGACGGGGAATGACACGAGTCTTCTTGTTGTCACGGGCTGCGTTGCCAGCCAGCTCAAGCACTTCAGCTGCTAGGTACTCCATGACTCCAGCCAAGTAGACGGGGGCACCAGCACCCACACGCTCGGCGTAATTGCCTTTACGAAGGAGACGGTGGATCCTGCCGACGGGGAACTGGAGCCCAGCCCTGCTAGATCGGGACTTGGACTTTCCCTTCACCTTGCCACATCCGGACATGGTAGTAGTATCGTCTTCGTCGTCGCTGGAGTAGGAAGACCTTCAGGAGAAGACTAATGCGTCACCCGCCTTTGTTTGTGATATATTCTCCCCACAGCATGGTGGGGAACGGGCAAACAAAAGAGCCCGTCAGGGAGATGGGCAAAAATGGCTCCAAAATGGAGCATAGCAGGGACGAAGACTGGCAGACAGGGCAAGGGCGGCAGAGGAAGGGAACGAGGCGATGGTAGAGGCAACCCGATGATCAAGGAGGCGAGGGGGAGAGCGGTAGACAGGACGGCGCCGATGGAGAGGGTGCAGGCATGCTCAGGTGGAAAGCCCCAAACGACTCGGTGGTGGTTCGCGGCCGGCTGCTCCGATGTTAACAGAGGGCAGAGAGGGACGAGAGAGCGATGGACAAAACGGCGCCGGTGGTAAGGGCGCCGAAGCCCAGGTCGAAAGTCCCGAACTCTGCCCTCAACCCCCATCTGACTCGCTCCAGCTCTCCACAGCAGCAGGTGGAAGCGTAGAGGGTAGGTCCGGTCCTGGTGGTCAAAAGGGCACAACCCCGGTCCTGGTGGTGACGGAGAGAGGGTTGTAGGCCGGGCATAAAGGGCGGAGGATCCTCGATCTCCTGATGGACCGACAAGGGCACTCCCTATGATGGAAGGACAGGCCCGTCCCTCGGCTGGTACGGCTGCTGTAGAGAGCGGGGCCCGTACTTATAAAAACTACATCATAGTTAGGTGAAAGTCATAAATGTGAGACTTAGGGAGCACCTCATCATAACTAAGTCGAGACTTTGTTAGGTCGAAGTCACAAGCTGCTGAGTTAGCGGTTGGCGCTGCGTAGCACTTGAGAGTTTCGAAAAATGAAGAAAAATCTAAGAAAACAACAGAGAAAAGATGCTACAAAAAATCAGAAATTACTACGATATTTTCTTAAATGTTTTCAGGGTAAAGTAAAGAGATTAATGTCATTTTTGAGGAATTATTAATTTACCACTTTGTGTTGTGGACGAGGACATGTTGCCTCTCCACACCACCCTGTAAACAAACACCACACCGCCACCCAAGCATGGAGAACATACACGTGCTGAAGGGGGTTAAAGCCTTGTTTCTTGCCATTGGTCTTGTTAGTGTCTCCCGCACCAAATCGGTCACAAAAATTATGCCTGCACGGTCCAAACGATATCTCTTGACCAGTTCTGCATCACTTTGCTCGTTAAGCACATCTTTCCTTTCACGAAAATGTCTTGGTTGACGCTGGCGAATTTGTTGTTGTTGTGGTGCGGCGGCCATCTTTACTGTTATGATCGAGTCATAAGCCGCGTCCGAAGCGCTATAACCACTCGGGAGGGGTCTTAAGCTATGACTCAGTTTAAGTCGAACATAAGGACTTATGACTCGCTCCTATGAATTTAGGACAGACTTTCGCCCTATGACTCAGTCTTAGTGTTTTATAAGTACGGGCCCTGGTCCCGCCGGGAACAGCGGTGGAGGTGTTGCCTCGGCGAGAGGTGGACTGTGAGTGTCACCCACTTTGTTTGTTTGTTAAAGATTTCCCCTTCGATTAAATGGAAGGGGCCGGGCCATATGTTAGCCCAGTCAGTGGATTTAGGCGTAGATCAGTAAGGGGGAGATACTGCCGTAACAGTCTCTTGACTGGTACAAATATATATATATGCACATATACCCGTATATGTGCATATTCACACACACATGCACACACACACACACACACACACACACACAGTCAATACACACACACACATTCATACACACAGATATACTTGCACATCAATGGACATGCATGTTAGGGGGAGGAGGGGCAGAGCGCACCACCTCAGTCAATATTGGGAGAGGGACCGTGGCTACAACGTAGGCTGCAGCATTTCGTAGAGAGTTAATGGATCTGGCTGCATCATGGGTTCTGGGAATATCCGGGTTTGGAAGAGGTCTTTTCCTGATGCGTGAGGTGGCTGGGCATTTGAGGAGGTAGTGCAGGAGGGGGTAGAGTGTAGCCGCTTGACAGTGCTGACATTCAGATTCTGGTGCTTCATCATCGTCGATAATTTCGCTGCAGCATTTATATCCCAGGCGAAGGCGGCGCAGATGAGTGAGCATGTTAAAGTTGGATCTAGTGGTAGGTGGTAGTGGCTTATAGTGTGTGGCAAGTGCATACCATCTAGCGGAGGGGGAGTGTAGTTCGACATATAGGCGGTGGTCATCTTTATTTAATCTGGCTGCCCTTTCTCTAATGCCTTGCTTGACTTGGCTTAGGCTTGTCGTGATGACAAAATCGATGTTCGGTTTTTCTAGGGCGTGTTTTGCTGTGAGGTCTGCCTTCTCGTTACCCACGATGCCTACATGACTTGGGATCCAATTTATAATAATCGATCCTCCAGCATTGCAGATACCTTGTGAGGTGGTGAGAATGTCATGGATTAAGTGAATGTTGTCTTTGTGAGTGTGTTGGCGAAGAGTATGAATAGCCGAAGCAGAGTCCGTGTGTATGATAGTGGGAGTAGTGGGGTTGTGCTCTAGGGCATCAGAGAGGGCAGCTAATATGGTTGCCAGCTAGGCCTGGAGGGTGGAGGCACCATCTGTGACACGGAAGCCAAAAGATCTGTCCCCGCACACAAAAGCTCCTCCAGCTTTGGTTGGTGTGACAGAACCGTCGGTGTAGTACGTATTGGACCGTGGGAGTGTGTGGGTGGCAATTTGTCTGAGGCCCTCTTGACGCAGCAATTGGGTGGGCGTTTGTTTTTTGGATAGTGTGTGCGTGAAAATGAGCGTGAATGGGGGTGGACTCCAAGGAGGCTGGGGGATGAAGTTGGTGGCAGGTGTGTTATTGGCTTGTGTTATAAAGTTATCTAGTTCATAGGTGTGGATAGCTCGAGCTACATTATGAACCCAGCTATTTGTAAGTCCTGGTGGAGGCTGGCTGCTGCTGTGAGCCGTGGCAGTAGGGGAAGGGGGGAAGAATTGTGGGCTAGTTTGGCTGCCAGGCCCGCCACTCTTGCTTGTATGCGAAGGTGTAAGGATTCGAGGTGACATTCCATGCGGAGATTGCATAGTCTGGTCCACATGGGTGCACCAGTCATGGTGCGCATGGCACTGTTCTGGATGACTTCCAGTTTGGCCAGTTGTGGCTCGTCAAGGGACGGTAGTACTGGCGCCGCATAGTCCACTAATGCTCTTATGGTCTGGATGTAGAATAGATGGAGGACTTTGTATGTGGCACCCCTTCCCTTTCCTGCCAAGGATCGCAGAGCATTGAAGCGAAGCTTTGTTCTTTCTCGGAGGTGGTTGACCTCAGTCTGGAAAGAAAGTTTGGAGTCAAAGATAACTCCCAGGTACTTGTGTGTGGGAACATAATCGATGGCTGTGTCACCGAGGTGGAGTTTGTCTTTCGATGGGTTTATGAGGAAGGGAAGAGCCTTGGTTTTATTTGGGTTGATTTTGAGTCCCAGCTCTGTACATTTTAGGTGGAGTCTTGTCAGAGCCCTCTGGGTTTTTGCATGATATGGGCCACCGTGGACTACCAGAGTAATATCGTCAGCATAACAGAGGAGTCGGGCTCCAGGGCCTAGATCCATCTGTAGGAGGCAGTTTATAAGGGCGTTAAAAAGCGTGGGGCTGAGAATGCTGCCCTGTGGGGTTCCGTTGATGTGGCAGTGTTCTGATGATGTGTGCCCCTGAAATCGTACTGCTGCCCGTCGGCCCTGAAAGAAGCTCTCAAGCCAGCACAGGAGGCGACCTTTGACTCCCCTGCTTGCTAGGGTTGCCAGGATAGCCCTCGGGCATGCCAGCTCGAAGGCCTTTTCCAGGTCTATAAAAATGGCCAGGCCTCTTCCTCCACGCAACTCCGAGAGGAAGGAGCTCAGGCACTCAGCCGTTCCCCTGCCTCTGGTGTAAGCAAAGATGTGACTGTGGGGTGATGGCAGAATCCAGTTGAGGCGCTCGAGCACCATCCTCTCAACAGTTTTGCTTAAGCAGCTGAGAAGGGAGATGGGTCTAAAGGCTGTGGGATCAGGTGGTTTGGGGATGGGGTGAATGGTGGCAGTCTTCCATCGCTCAGGGACTTTGCCCATAGACCAGGAGTGATTCAATAGGTCTAGGAAGGCGGATCTTGCTGTAGGCCCAGCGTGTGTGAGCATGGAATAGGTGATACCATCTGGGCCTGGGGCAGTGTCAGTGCTTGTTTTCAAGGCTTGATCAAGCTCATGCATCGTGAATAGATGATCAGAGTCAGCTGGGGTGGCCTTGCACACGTTTATAAGATCCGTCCTGGTCTGGTTTAAGGTTTCTTGCTTATGTGTGGTGTCTTCTGGAAGCTGTGTGGGGGAGGTCCTCTGGGCAAATGTAGCTGCCAGTCTTTCAGCCTCTCCCTGTGGGTCGGGGTGAGAGGGGTGGCAAAGGATTGGAAACAGCTCTCAATTTTTTCCAAATGCTTCCCAGTCTTGAATGAGCACCAAGGGACTGACACCACTCCAGCCACTTTTGCTCCTTTATGTCTGTTTTCTCCGCTGTAGAGTGCCTGACGACGGCCTGGAGGTAGGCTAGGCTATTAGTTGTCGGGTTGGCTCTATGGATCTTCTTGGCTCTGTTAAGGCGTCTGTTTAGTTCCTTCACCCTGTCACAGTAGAACCAATGGTCTGTATGGTAAGCCTTTGGGGGAGCAGTTTTTGGGATAGAGGAGCCTGCTGCTGCACTGAAGGCGTCTGTGAGGAGGGCGGCATGTTCCTCCAGATTTACTGGAGCGTTAAATGCTGCTGTATCTTCCAGTATGGTGGTGAATTTAGGCCAGTCTGCCCTCTTGGTATTCCACCTTGGTGGGGGCCCAGCAGGCGTAGGGAGTGGAGCAACCCTGATAGTGGTAATTATAGCATGATGGTCTGATGTTAGGGTGGGAGGTAGCCTCCAGGTAGTGAGGGGGGGCTAAGCCAGACGACACAAAAGAGAGATCTAGCCTGCCTCCGCGTACATGCGTTGGTGTGGATAGGTCATTGAGGAGTATGATCTCTGGCACCGCCTCCTGTAGCTCTGAAATATGGCATGCAGCTGCATTGGTGGGGGACCTAGAGCCTAAGCTGGGGTGATGGGCATTAAGATCGCCACCAATGAAGAGCTGATTAGTTGTGGAGAGAGTGGCAACCTCCCCAAGGTTAATGTCGGCTGTAGGGTGGCGGTAAATATTATATAGTTGTAGGTGACCATCTGCTAAGGTTATGTCAACTCCTTGGACCTCGACACCTTCGCCACAGTCTGGTGGCGGATCAATAGCTGTGGCAGGTATATGGCTCCGAACAAGTATGGCACAGCCTCTGGGGCCGCCTGGAGTGCTGGGGAGGAGGAAGGTGGTGAAGCCTTGCAATCGGAGCTGCCTGTTCGGTTTTAGGAGTGTTTCTTGGAGGAGGAGGATGTCTAAATGGTCTCTATGGGCTGCCTCTTCTAGTAGGAGGCGTTTGGGAGTAATCCCATAGACGTTCCACTGTAAAATGTGGAGTGCTTGTGTGTGTGTGTGGGTTGTCTGTGAGGAAATGTGTGTGTTAGTCGTCCATGTCTGTGTGCATTGGGATGGGAGATCGTGATCTCCTCCTGTGTGTGTTGGTGTCCGTGTGTGGTGGTGCTGGGGACAGCTGGTGTGCTTTGTCTGGCTGTTTGTCTGTGGTGTTGGCATGGCTGCGTGACTGTTGGTGAGGTGTTCGTAGGCGGTCTTGAGACTGTTTGCGTGAACGTGAGCGGCTCTGACGTTCCTCTTTTCCCCTCTGTTTGCTGTGTTGTGTGTGAATAGGAGCAGTGGTAGGGGTTGTGGGTGGCGGTGGCATCTCTGTTTGTGTTGGCTGTGGGTTGTGTGCAAACTGGTCGAGTGATTTGTGTACGAACGTGTGGATTCCCTCTGGGCTGGGGATAGGCATGCCTAGCTCCTTTCCCATCCATGTGGTGATATGGTCGGCTATTTGCTGAGCAAAGCAGGCCAGTTGGTCCCTGTTCAGAATAACATATCCTGGAGATAGTATGGAAGCTGGTGGAGGAGTTTGCGTGGCGGCATCTGGCACTGTTTGAGTCGAGATGGTGTGGACTGTCGGACGTGTTGGTGGAGGCGGTTGTGCTGTGGTGTGTGATGTGGCAGTGGGAGTGGGTCTGGATGGAGGTGGGGAAACTGCTGGAGGTGTGTGTTTGCTTGGAGGTAGAGGGGGGAACTCATCTGGGGCCGGTGGTTGCCGTATTGTGGACTGTGGTGTGCGTTGTTGTCCCCATGTGAAGGTCCCTGGTGGTGCTGGTGTCACTGTAGTCCTTGCCTGGAGCCAACGGTGCTCTCTTACTATGACCTTCTGCACAAGGTCTTTGCGTGCTGGGCATAGTTTGTTCCAGGCATGGTGAGGGAGCTTGCAGTTGGGGCATTTCGGCTGAACCGGCTGCTTGGCCTTTAACTTGGTGATGCACTCCTCTGTGGCATGACGACCGCTGCACACAGCGCATGTTGGGGGGCCAGTGCATCGTGACTGGTGGTGCCCGTAGCGCTGGTTGAAGCACCTGAGAGGTTCCGGGGTGTATGGGCGGATAGTGTAGGTGCCCCATGACTGTAGGTCGAGTGCTGTTGGGATGGGGCCTCTGAGGGTGACTAGCACCTGCCTGGTGGGGGCTCCCCCTACCTCGCATCTCGTGGCTTCCTCCACTTGGATGTTGTTTTTTATGGCTTGCAGGGGAAAATTTGTAGGGTAATTTTGGAGGATAACTTTTCTGGTGGACAGGTTGGGGTCAAGTTTTTTCAGGCTGATAGGTTTGCCTGCCACAGAGGTGAGAGAGACTAAGGTGTGAAAGGTGTCTTTATCGAGAGGAACCAGGATCGTGTTTTGGTTCCGTGTTGCCTCCAATTTAAACTTGAGATGAGGCAGCTCTGTCTCCAAGGCGATCACAGTGTCATAAGGGGTGGGGAAGGCATCATTGTTGGTGATAAGGAATGCAGGAGGCTTGGAGGGGGGAAGAGGGAGTGTACTGGTAGTGTTAGGTGGCTGAGGAAGGTGCTGGGAAGATGAACGTGTGTTTGTGGGTGTGGTGTGGCGGTCTGTATTGCAGGAGGATGTGGCTGGCTCATCAGCAAGGTTGGTAAGTCTTTTACTATTTTTCTTTCTCTGTACCACTGTGAAGCCGTCATCATCAGTCATCGTGTCTGTGGTCGTGGTGGCAGGGGCCTGGGTAGCATCTGTCTTGGAAGTCAAGGTGTCAGGAGGAGTTAACTTGGCGTCCTTGCTGGAGAGGTCTGAGTCAGTGGGAGAGATATCTTCGGTATCCATGCTCAGGAAGAGATCATCAGCACCATATTCTGGCCCTGTTAGTCGTGGCCTTTTGCAGTGAGACTTAGGCTTGGTGCCTGTAGGTGATGGAGGTGAACACGAGTCACCACTCGGGTCAGGATCAAGTGCAGGATCCGGCACGCTCATGGTAAAAAAAAAAAAAAAAAAAAAAAAAAAAAAAGCTCTCTCTCTCTCTCTCTCTATATATATATATATATGTACTGGAGTATTTATTTATTTAAATGTTATTCCATTCCTCTTTCTAGCATACACACATGTACATACTCATACACACATGTATACTTCAAATATACACGAATATATGTGTATGAACCAATGTATATACCTTAAAAGAGCAACGAAAGAAACAAGAAAATAAATAAATTATCAGCTGCTAATCCGGCGGTTCCCTACAGTGCCGGGGGCCTAAACTCCCCGCCCTCTAAAGGGCGCCGTGAGAGTACCCCAACACTGCCCCGTGAGGGACTTACCTAACCCTAGCCCTAACAGAAAGCCTACCCTTGCCGCCTCCTATAACCAGGCCTCTAAGGCCCCCCTTCATGGAAATACCCTACGGTATCCCTTCAGGGTTCGGCGTCGTACTACGGCAGGGACTCTAAGTGGCAGCCGGAAAAACAGCTGATAACACAAAAAACACAAGAGCACACAAGACTTTGGTGAAAAGCACCGGATCTCGTAAACGAGAGAAAAAACAGACTGTGAAAGTCTAAGGAGAGTTCTAGCCACCGTTCAGGATCTGGGGAAGAGATGTGCTCACTACGAGAGCTGGGCCAGAACTGTGTCACCCGCCTGTGTTTGTTTGTTTGTGAGATATTCGTCCCAGTTTCCTGGGACACGGGCAAACAGAGAGCCTGTCAGAGGTGCGCACTACTTGCGCGAGCTTGCTTTATCGAGGTGGAGGGTAATCCCTTACCGTAGTAAGTAATATATTTAATGGAGCATGGGCAACAATGCCAGCAGCGTCCCTAAAGACATCACCAGTTCGGGCAAGGGCCGAGTCGAGCTCAGACCTGAGCCTGGTGGTGGCTGGGCAGTCCAGAAGATAATGCAAAAGGGGCTCCTCACAGCTGGCCAAGCAATGTTCACACGGGTCTGGCTCCATACCCCTAATTTGCTTGTAGCAGAGAAACCCAAGACGCAATCTTCGAAGTCGGACTACAATAAAATTAGGTAGACCTGGGGGGGGCAGCAGGAGGGAATAGGACGTGGCAGTAGCATACCATTTTGCAGAGCAAGAGCCCTCCGTGACCCAGAACTGATGGTCCTCTAGGGATAGTCTTCCTATGGTGGCAGTGAGAGTGTGGATGAGGTGCGAGGGACTAGGTCGTAGTGGAAATGTGATGTCTGGAAGATCACAAGCTGAGCGCGCAGCGTGATCAGCACGCTCGTTGCCACTGATTCCCACATGTCCCGGGAGCCAGTGCAGGTTAATCGTTGCGCCCCTATGGACAAGAAGTGATGCGAATGTATGGATCGCTGTTAGGAGGAAGACGTTGTCATGCAGCGAGAAAGATCGTAATCTCTGAATCGAGGAAAGAGAGTCTGTGTGGATTATGACTCGGTTGCGACGATGGTGGTGAGCATGGCGCAAAGCACCCAGGATGGCCGCAAGTTCCGCCTGGAAAGCGGATACACCTGAGGAGAGTCGCCAAGCTTCCACTATTTGCCCAGTGACAAAGGCTGCTCCAGCTGCGCCATTGGGGGAAACAGAGCCATCAGTGTAATAGATGGCTGAGTCTGGTAAGGCCAGTGCTGCCACCCTACTGAGACCCTCCTGGCGAAGGAGTGCTGGAATCGAGGAGCGGGGTTTAGCCTCCGATGGACAAAAAATATTAAAAAGAGGAGGATCCCATGGCGGTGGATCAACATATCCGGAAAAGGGGGAGTCGGGGTCTTGACAGAGGCTCGCCGCAGCTCCCAGTCCATGGATGACAGCGGCCGTGTTGCGAGCCCAGTCACGCTGAGGGGCCGGCTCGGGTGGGCGGCCGAGAAGGCGTTTTAGGAGGGCAGTGACGGGCAGGTGAGGCAGGCACTGGATCATCTTCAGTGTAACGATTGCCGCTTGTAACATAATGCGATGGGCCAGAGACGGCACCCCGCCCTCCATACGCAGATTTTCAATCCGGGTCCAACGTGGAGCACCCAGCATGATGCGGAGTGCATCGTTCTGGATGACTTCCAGAGATCGAGACACTGGTGGAGTGAGACCAGTTAGACAGATGGCGCTGTAGTCCACCAGAGATCGGATTGCATGAATATAAAAGGTCCGGAGGACAGAAAATGATGCCCCCAAACTCCGCCTGGAGAGGTATCTGAGAGCAGCCATTCGGGTGGAAGCACGTTCCCTCAGATACCGTACATGGCAAGCAAAGGTGAGGCCCCCATCTAGCCAAACCCCCAGATACTGGTGGACGGTGACCATTGAGAGCTGATGACCTCCAAGCAGCAGTGGAAAGTCGGGGGGGCGGAGGCCAAAAGGCAGACACTTCGTCTTAGCAAAGTTGATTTTAAGCCCTAGCTCGTTGCACTTTGCGTGTAACCGAGAAAGGGCCAAGTCTGCCTGTTGAAAACAGTCTCTCCGTGTAAACACGAGGGCCAGATCGTCAGCATAACAGAGTAGAGTTATGCCAGGCCCATATTCAACAAAAAGGAGCTCCTCCATCAGGACATTGAACAGGATAGGGCTCAAAACGCTTCCCTGGGGGGCGCCATTGGTATGCGGGTGAAAAGGGGAGAGGTGCCCCTGAAAGCGGACCCCCGCAGTGCGGCCACTAAAAAAATCCCGGACCCAGGATATGAGCCTGCCCCCTACTCCCCTGGCCGCAAGAGCTGCCAAGATAACGGTGGGGTTCGCCAGTTCGAATGCCTTCTCGAGGTCGAGGAAGATGGCCATCCCCCGTCCGCCCCTCAGCTCCCCAAGGAATGATGCAAGGCAGTGGGTGGCACTCCTGCCTGGGTGATATGCATAAATCCTTGGGTGCAGCGGTCCCAGCCGCCAAGCAAGACGAGCCCGCACAACCCTCTCAGCTGTCTTTGCAAAGCAACTGAGCAGGGAGATGGGGCGCATGGCAGTGGGATCACTAGGTTTCGGAATCGGGTGGATGACCGCCATCTTCCACGACCTCGGTAGACGCCCCTTAGACCACGAGAGGTTGAGCAAATCAAGCAGACGCTCTCCACCGCAATCTCCAGCATGACTTAAAATGGAGTACGTGACCCCATCGAGCCCCGGTGCAGTGTCCTCCCGGCGCCTCAGCGCTTTTTGAAGCTCTCTGCTGGTGATGGGACAGTCAGCGGGGTCAGGTGTATTACACGCCGTCTGAATGGCCGCAATGCGAGAGGCGGACAGCTGCACTTGTGAGGCTCGGACAGACTGCGGGAGATTGGAAGAGGCTGAGCGGTCAGCGAAATGCTGGGCAAGACGGCTGGCCTCAGCGGCAGGGTCAGGGTGAGAGGGCGGACGAGGAGGACGTGGATCGGAGATGAACCTGATTCTCCCCCACATCTCACGGAGCGTGGAGTGAGAATCCAGGGTGCGACACCATCCGATCCACGCCTCCTCTTTAAGGCGACGCTTTTCAGTAACCACATGCCGAGTCACAGCAACCAGGTACCGGCGGTGCGGAGATGTTCGGCGCCGCCGGTACTGCCTGCGTGCTGCATTCAGCCTATGGTTCAATTCCCTGACCCTGTCGCAGTAAAACCAGCCGTCCCGGTAGCATCTCGCCGAGCGCCGCTGCAAAGGAATGGCAAGAGAGGCAGCGTGCGAAAAGATATTTGCTGCTTGATTTGCCCGGCTCTCGAGGTCTGAGGCGGGAGAGGATGTCGCAAAGGCCGCCGTGAGAGCACGGTCAAAGGCCGCCCAATCCGCCTTGCGTAGATCCCATCGTGGTGTGGGAGGCGGGGGAGGGGGGAGGGGGGCGAGAGGCAAGTCAACAAGAGTAGCGAAGTGGTCACTCGCAAGGTGTGGGTGGAGTGACCATGACGCCAGGCCTGACAGAGGGGTTGAGACAAAGGAGAGGTCGAGGCGACCTCCTCCAATATGAGTGGGCTCTGTCGTGTTGTTTAGGAGGGAGACACCACCCATCTCCTCCAGAAGTAAGGAAATGTGCCGTCCTGCTTCATTGGACTGAAGAGGCGATGACAGAAGGGCGTGGTGGGCATTGAAGTCGCCCCCAATGTACACTGCCCCCCTGGCAGCTTGGTAGAAAAGTTCCCCCAACTCCAGGGTGCTCCTCTGGCTTCGGTATACATTGTATACCGTTAGGGGCGACGTCGCCAGATGGAGAACCACGCCCTGAACCTCCACATCAGGTCCACAGAAAGGAGGGGACTCACAATCCGTGCACGCGATGTGGTCCTGGACCAGAACGGCACATCCCCGTGTAACGCCACGAATATACGGGAGGAGATGGGTGGTGTATCCCGAGAGATGGAAAGTGGAATTGCCTGGGAGCAGGGTCTCCTGCAGGAGAATGACATGAGGGCGGTCCCGTGCGGCCGCCTCCTGCAAAAGGGGGAGCTTGCTCCGTGCTCCCAAGCAATTCCACTGGAGGAGCCTGAGAGAGCGGTCTACTGGCCGTCCGGCGACAGTTGCGGACGGTCGTTCTCCTGCAGCAGTGGTGAGGCCCTGTCCATCACTTTGGACCCTGATGGTGGTAGGGTTTGCCCCAAACGATGATGCTGACGAGGCAGCTGTGCGGTGGAAGACAGCGCATTGGGAGGTCGTGGCTTTACCCTCTTGGACGGGCGAGCTGTCCTGTGCAGTGTGGGACGGGGTCGCCCTGCCGAACGAGCTGGGCGGCGAGGGGACAGAGGAGCACCTAGGCTCGCCATCTTCCTTTCGATCGCCTGGTCTACTAGGCGATTGGCAGCTTCGGCGAGGGGCTCTGTTGGAAGAGGGATGTCGAGGGTTAAGGCGACTGTTTTGGCGAGGGTCAGCGCCAGCTCCGTGGCAAAGGTCCTGAGCTCCTCCGTTGTGAATGAGATCAACGGAGGAGCAGGAGCGGTTGGTGGACTGGGTGTGGAGCCAGGCACTGGTGGTGGAACAGGCAGTGGCTGGCTGGTCTCTACAGGTGGAAGTGCTGGCGAGACAGGCGGCTGCTGGCGGTGGACCTCGGCTGTGGTCTGGACCACAGTCAGGGCTGAGGGCAATGGAGGGAACTCCTGGTCGCTGAGAGGTGGTGGGCGCTGGATGAGAGGGCGGCGCTGGTCACCCGCCCGCGACCTTCCCTTAAATGCCTGTCTTCCCGATCCGGCCCCATCCCACCCGCGAATGGGAACGAGGCAGAAGCCGGGCTGCGATCGGGCAGCAATCACATATAAGGATTTCAGATTCTGGATGGGCCTGGATAGTATATTTGTGATTTGTGTGATATCGTCGGCAAAGCTGATGTTGATGCCGTGTGTTGATAGAGGGGTATCGTTTGTGTAAATAGTAAATAAGGTTGGAGATAATACACTTCCTTGGGGAACTTCGCAATTTAGGTTGAAGGTAGGGCCTAAATGGTTGTTTTTAATTTTCGCTTTCCTATCAACGAGGAAGTCGCAAAGCAGTTTTTCTGTTATCATTGGGAGATTCAGTCCTAGTATTTTATATTTTAGCCCAAGATGCCATACCTTGTCAAAGGCTTTAGAAATGTCTCTAAGGACTACTTGGCATTGGCCTTTGTTTGCTTTGTAGATAGATATGTGTTCGGTGGCGATAGCAATGGTTTGTGTTGTACCTCTATCAAATCTAAAACCATATTGATGTTCATGGTAGATGTTATTGTGTTCTAAGTGGGATCGAAGTCGTTTGTTATGTTCTCAAGAATTTTACCGGGAACTTCTAATAGTGATATACGCACTGGCTGAAATCCTCATATGTGATTGCTGCCCGATCGCAGCCCGGCTTCTGCCTCCTTCCCATTCGCGGGTGGGATGGGAGCGGATCGGGAAGACGGGTATTAAAGGGAAGGTCGCGGACGGGTGACCAGTTCCGGTCTAGCAGCCGTAGGAGGATCACTGCCGTCTTAGTGAAACTTGGCTAGCGGAACCCCTAGACTTTCCCAGCTATGCCCGACCAGCGTTCTATTGCTACCGCCTACGACCCGTTGAGGGGGGCATCCAGCAGTAGTTCTAAGCCGCCGGGAGTAGCGAAGATCACAGGTGCGGTGGTGTGGTTCAACGTGAAGTCTGGGTACGGCTTCATCAAGTGCCGGGACACCGGTGCTGATGTTTTCGTGCACAGACTCGGGATCGTTGCACCTAACCCCCGACACTTTCGGCGCTCTCTTGGCGAGGGTGAGGCTGTGGAGTTTCGGCTCCGTCAGTCACCCAAGGGTCCCGAGGCTACGGATGTCACTCGGCCGGGAGGTGCTGCTGTGCAGGGCTCTGCCCATGCACGGCGGTGCCCCACGGCCCAGAGACGCCAGGCTCGTGATCCTGGGTGTTCTGGGGAGACTAATCTCCTAGTCTCAATGTGCGTCGCTACGGCACAGGCTTTTTGTGGGGGTGACAAGGCTCTGTTGCACGTTCTCCTCCCTCAGATCTTTGAGGAGAACGGGCTACCAAGACTTGTCATCCCCCAGAGCTTTGTCGGAGATGCATATTCAGCCCCTTGTCCAGATCGTCATCCCCGGCGGCCTCCTGCGCAGCCCAAGTCCCGGCCACCTCCACCTCGGCCCCGCTGTACACCGCGCAAACGGCTGTGCCTTGACAGACCCCTCAACAGGGCGACTGGCTCGTCTCTCTCTCCCCCTACCGACCCGGCACCGATCACAGCCATGGAGCTTGACACCATCACCACCGTTGCTGAGATCCACTCCTTGCCGTCTGCAGCCGAGGGGGAAAGGGCTGCCGTCCCCGTTTCGCCCGACCACCGCGACGTCGAGGGCCCTTCCCCCCCCCCGTTTCTCCATCTGCTGCTGAGGGAGTGGATCTCACAACTTCCACCACCGATCCGCCACCTGCAAGCCCCTCACCTGCCCTTGTCC
This sequence comes from Coenobita brevimanus, assembly GCF_032717465.1. Taxonomy (NCBI): domain Eukaryota; kingdom Metazoa; phylum Arthropoda; class Malacostraca; order Decapoda; family Coenobitidae; genus Coenobita; species Coenobita brevimanus. The sequence goes on along the minus strand of NC_137070.1, from coordinate 3,059,766 downwards.
TGCCTATCTCTGCTGAGTCCGACGATGCTGCGTGTACTCGTGAGCTCCTCGCTGCCAGGCTCGAACACAGCATAACTCTAGCTCTTAGCTGGGTCCTCCAAGACTCCCCATTAGGCGTTCCATCTCGCCTTAGGGACTCGGGGGAGCTAGAGTTGTATGAGGATATAGATCGCGACTCCGAGTACACCGACATCTCGGACTCTGATGGGCAGACTTGAGGTGCTTTTTATTGCCCAGCAGCTCTTCTGCTTCCTTCTGCCTGCTGCCCCGTCGTGCTCGTCCTTCAGCCTGCTGTTCCCGCTTCCCCTCGTCCTTCAGCCTGCTGTTCCCGCTTCCCCTCGTCCTTCAGCCTGCTGTTCCCGCTTTGCTCTGAAACGAGAGCTTGATTCTGCCTTTTCCCTGACGGGCTCTCTGTTTGCCCGTGCCCCTACATATGCGGGGCGAATATCCACACACACACACACACGACGGGTGACACCATTCGCCTCCGGGCAGCCAGCCAGCACAGGCGGAACTCTACGGGAACGGAACTCCGAGTTTAACTACCTCCAGCCGTCGTCTAGCTCTTTCAACACCCTACTCCCGACGCAACGTTCGAGGCATATCATCACGGAGTACTTCTACTGAGTTTCCATATCCTGAGCTTTCACACCAGCACTGATTCACCTGCATGCACACCTGCTATCCACCGTGCCAACGCAGTCCACAGTGTGTCTCTGGAAACAATTGCCCCACGATTGTGTACCGGGGTGCACACACTTGTGTGCACCCGCCCTTTCGTGGTGTTGCACCCCCTCTTCTCCTGATCCTTCCTTTCGGCTCTAGTGACCCCCAGTAAAATTCCGACACCGAACCTTGCGTTTTTCTGGCGCAGGCCAGATGCACAAAAGGGCCCTTTAGTAAGGGTGGTTTAGGAATTACTGGGGTGAGCCAAACACTCGTTAGGGACCCTAGGAAAGACCCTTCGGGGGCAGTGGTAGGACTGTCGCGACCTCCGCTAGCGGGGGGGCAGTACCGCCACTGTAGGCAGGCCTCTTCTTTGTCTCTGAGTGAATGCGAGAGTGAAAGGTAGTGTGAAAGAGAGTGTGACGGCCGCAAGATGGCGAGCCGTGAATCTACCCCTGCCTTCAAGACCCAGCCCACTCCCCTGTCAAACCGTGACCCCAGACCTGCAGCCAAGATCTACGCCGTCAACCAAGGAAGAGAAGCCAACACCGACTCCCTGAAGAGAAACCCGAAACGAGGAAACTCCCCCGACTCCTCTGAAGAAAACGCAGGCAAAGAACCGAGAAGAACTGGACCAGATCATTGGCAAACCCGTCCCGACCCCTCCTATTACGGCATGGAAACCGAAGACCCCACACCCACCTCTGACAGCAACCAAGCCATCGCCCTGGACTTAAATACCACCCAGAATGACCATCCAAGCAGCGAGACGGCCCCCTTCTCCCAAGACCAGGAAGAGGGCTTCACCCTCGTTCAAAACAGGCGGCACAAAAAACCCATCCAAAACCTGTTTTTGTTTCTCGGCCTGCCGTGTAGTGTCCCTCACCGTAGTACGACGCCGAACCCTGAAGGGGTGCCGCAGGGCACTTCCATGAAGGGGGGCCTTTAGGGCCTGGTTAAAGGAGGCGGTGAGGGCGGCAATTTCTGTTAGGGCTAGGAGTAGGCATGTCCCTCACGGGGCAGTGACGGGGCTTCCCTCGGCGCCCTTTAGAGGGCGGGGAAACCTATCCCCGTTACTGTAGAGTTTGTGTTGGCCGTTTTTTTTTTTTTTTTTTTCGATATTTAGTTTAATTTAACTTGTTAGGTCTGCTGTAGGAATTAATCTGCATAGCAAATTAGTTCTGTGGCAGCCCTAACTTAGTTTTTCTAAACTAAATTATACTTCAGATTGCGTGCCTGAATTCTATACTTACCTTTTTAGGCCTCTTACGGCCTCGCACGTGATCTACTCCCTTCAAGAGGGAGCGAGAAGACCTGAAGTTTTAGGTATTCATCAACATGCCAACATGCCAAGAATCAAAGTAAAGCATAGAAACAGCAAACTTCGCAGTACCCAGTTGGAGCTGCTGGAGCTGTTGTCACAGCATAACATTCCAACATATAAAGTAATTGCTACCAATGACTCTTTGATTCTGCTCATTAGTGATGAAAAGAATGCAGACAAGTTGCTCACTGGTGAATGCAACCAAGATCTTGTTGCTAAAGGGTATGAGCCAGTAATACCACCACAACTAAGAGTGAAGAAGTCTGTAGTCATCAAAAATGTGGATGACATAATATATGAGAATGATGAGGCAGAAATCAAGAAAGAAATAGCCACCTGCAATCAATACTTGAAGGAAGATGATGTTGAGGATGTTTACAAATTCCCTAACTCAAAAACCATTAAAGTAACATTTAAACAAGTTGCTCAAGCAGAAAAAGCTACTGATTCTGGACTTAAAATGTTCTACCTAAGTGTTCCTAGCCACAGAATAAAGCAGGAACAATTCTACCCGATCATGACTTGCTATAAATGCTATGCTGTGGAGGAACACCTAACTAAAGACTGCCCACAGCCCAAGGAATTCCAAGTGTGCTCACTGTGTAGCAGCAGTGAGCATATTTGGAAGGATTGTAAAGCCCACACAAAAACCTGTGTAAACCGCAAGGGGAACCATGCTACTACTGCAATGGCATGTCCCAAGAGAAAAAAGGCAGTACAGGAAAAAAGGAAGACAGCAGAACAACAACAACAACAACAGCAACAAACCAACCAAACCCGAACCTACAGTGCTGTAACTTCTGCTTCCAGCACTAGCCCACCCAGTGCAAACAACACAGCCTTTCCACAACTTCCTGTTCCTCCCAGCACTATACTTTATTGCATATATGAGGCACATGTCCATAATGCAGCACAACCAGGAACATATGCCACCATACTCAATACTCTGTTCAAAGAAAATGGAGTCCCCACAGTAAAAGCTCCTAACAATCCCCCTTCAAATGACATAATCAACAAACAACTAAACTCTGAAAACGCAACAAACACCTCATCTGCCAGCACTAATAACTCAAACACACACAATGACAATGACACTCATAGCACTTCCCAACATACCAACAAACCACAGAGAGCACCAACCCCCCACCCAGATTTGGACAACAACTCTCCTACCCACCATTCCCGTTCTCCATCACCAAGCCACTCTATTACCTCTGATACCACAGATGTCTCTACTGATGAATCTCATACTGACTCAGATGAGGAGGAGCATGAACAACAACAAACAAATGAGAATGATCACGAGCAAATAAACACAAAAGAAATGACAGGGGCTACCTCATACCATGACAACACAAATGCAAAACAACTGGGAGAAATTACCCTAATCAGCATACCATCAGTCATACAACAGCTCACAAACGGTAGAATGAATAAAGTAGAGGTTGCACATTCAATAAAGAAAGCCGTCATTAAGATCAGGCATGACACAAAACTGGAAGATGACGCAATCTACCGTCTTTTCACTGAGAACAAAATCGATATACAGACCTGTTCTACATTTTCAGTAGACAAAAACAAACTAAAAACACTCCCACATATCTTTCATGAAGCCTCCACCAGACCAGCAAGGACCACACGTTCCAATAAGCCACAGTTATGAACACCATCAAAGTTATTCAACACAATGTCTTGAACTGGGCCACTCACAAACATACCTTGATTACTGTCTATAAAACAATACAGCCCGATATTATACTTATTAATAGTCATGGAGTCAAGGACAGTGATAGCCTTAAAATCTATGGCTACACTGTTCATAAAAGAAACACTAGTGGCGGGAATAGTGATGGGTCTGCTATCGCAATCAAACATGGGCTGACATATAAATTACATGACGATTTTATTACTGACTTCCTTGCCATAACTATACAGACAACGACTGGACCAATACAAATAGCGACTACTTACATCCCCCCCAGACGACCATTCCTCTCCTTCCCAGACGCCCATAAATTACTGTATGACAATGACCCGACATACTTACTAGGTGACCTTAACGCTAAACACACAGCACTAGGAGACAGATATGACAACACAGTAGGACGAAACATCATGACATTCATTAACAATGGTAGTGCAATTCCTGCTGGACCTAACTTCCCCACATTCATTAGACAAGACTGCTCCACTTCACCTGACATCATTTTGACTAATAATCAGGCACATCATCACATATACTCACAACCTGGCCCCATTACCACCTCTGACCACATACCCATTATCCTGACTATCTCATCATCATCCATTCATATTCCTGCATCACCCAGACTAAACTACCGACTAGCTGACTGGAATAATTTCAGGACTACAGCAGAGAATGCCCTCCCAGACACAACCCCACTTGACAACACGACTTTAGAGGACATAGACACAGCGTTAGAACAGTGGTTCTCGGCAATTAAGACGGGGATTGCGGCCTCAATACCCATGACAACAACAAGAATAATAAACGCACAAAGACACTCACCTGAATTACAAGCACTGCAGACACAATACACACGACTGTACAACCTAGCCAGACGACAAGGACTGACATATGACGAATACCGTGAATACAGACAAATACAAGAACAAGTAAAAACACTTTGCAGACGACTCACCAACGATCACTGGAACCACAAAATTTTACAGTTGACAAATAAATATCAAGACCCTGCAACATTTTGGAAGGAAATAAGACTACTTAAAGGAACAGACAAACAACCCACTCCATACATCACAGATGAACAAGGTAACAAAATTCATGACACCCAAGACCAGCTGAATCTTTTCACTCAACACTGGAGAGATGTCTTCCGCATCTCTGATGACGAAAACGACGACTTTGACGATGACAATGAACACAGAATATTACAACTTTTACACGACAACAGACACAGGACATACCCACATCACACAGCAGACTTCTCCAGACTGACGCATGACAACCCCCTCATCAGACCTATCTCTATTGTTGAACTCAGGGCAGTTGTTATTAAAACCAGAAACACCGCACCGGGAAGATCAGGAATAAACAAACAAGTAATTCAAGAGTGCTCCCAGACATTAATTGAAAGACTCCTAGAAATATTTAACGCTTCATTATCAGCCGGTTATTACCCAGACCGGCTGAAGGAAGCCATAATAACTTTAATTCCCAAGTCCAACAAAAAGACCATGACGCCAGCAAACTTTCGACCCATTTCACTGCTGGAAGTTCCTGGGAAAATGTTTGAACGGATAATAAATAACAGACTTAGACATTACCTGGAAACAAACAGACTGCACAATCCAAGACAGTATGGCTTTAGACCACGCCATGACACCACAAAAGCCATAGCCATCGCGTATGAAACCATTGCCCAGACTTTGTCAAATAAACATCAATGCTGCCTGGTCCTTCGGGATGTCAGTAAGGCATTCGACAAAGTCTGGCATGATGGCCTTAAACATAAACTCTTACAACTTGACCTTCCATTAATACTAGAAAAATTCCTGTGTGATTTCATTACTGATAGGACGGCACGAATAAAACATAAGAACAAAATAGGGGACATAATACAACTTGAAAGCGGGGTGCCACAAGGAAGCGTCATCTCTCCCACCCTTTACATCTTGTACACGAGAGATATGCCCCCTCCCCCACATGTCTGCCTCGATATAATGTATGCCGACGATGTCACACAAATAATAACATACCCAGGACGCTCGAAGGCCATGATGGCCAATAAAATATCCCGAGAAATCGCAAGAATAAATAATTATGAAAAACTATGGAAGATCAGAACAAATCAAAATAAATTCAAAATAATTCCTATAGCACAGTTCAACATGCGGAATATCATTGTAGACGGGGATATGATAAATACCACTAATGAGGGCACTATGCTGGGCCTCACCATCACCTCCAGAGGTATCATTAAACAGGCGAATAATATAACTAACAGAGGCAAAATCATACTATCAAATCTATACCGCTTCCGTTCACTATGGCCTACACTACCGCATTCCTTTCCCGTCTTCACTACCGCATTCCTTTCCTCCTCTACCTTACCCTCCTCCCCCCAAGAACCCGTTAGGCCACCACCCCCACCCTTACCCTACCACCCTACTACCCCAGACCCGAGGCTATAAACTTGTCAGCCTCAGCTCTCCCCTCCTGCAAAAAAAAAAAAAAAAAAAAAAAAAAAAAAAAGATGAGGTGTAACCGAGACCAATAAGTGGAATCGGCCCTCCAAATATATAAAATATATAAAATAAAATAATAAATAAATAAACAGACAAAAAAGATGTATGAATGTTTGTGTCAATATGAAAAATAAAATAGAATAAATAAATAAATAAATAAACAACATCAGATGAAAACACAAGTGAATGCCACATTTGCACCAAACACAATACCACATATGAGGACACCTGCAAGCCATCAAGCCCTCTCTTGCACAAATAAAATATTGAGACGGGAGCAGCGAGAATCTATATATAAATAAACAAGAACATGATCAGCCACAGCAATGGGGACAGCCCCCACACTTTCTTTCTCTGACCTTCTTTCTTCACTTCCCCCACACTGTTTTCTTACTACTTCTTATCTTCTTTCTCTCGCTTTTCTATCCCAAGTTTCCAGTTTCCCCCATCATCACTTGGTGACGACGCCTAACCGGAAGCACGCGTGTCTCGACCGCTCGCTCCTCAGCTCTCACTCTGTGACTCCCTGCCTTCATCAAAGCTGCTAACGACTTTGTCGGCATGTGCTACCCACCCACTCATCACCTCATTAAATAAACTTCACCCATTCATCACCTCATTAATAAACTTCACCCACATCATCCCTCCTACCTCTTTTCCTGTCTTCTTCTAATTTCTCTGTTATTACTATCCCCTGCTCTTTTGTGAATTCGGAGATACTTCCGGGACCCCCCCACGGCCACGGCCATAACAGTAGCCGGGGGTCCAGGAGATATAGCCGTGCACCAGTGAGACTCGGCCTTTTTGTTCTCCTACTTCCTTCCCATCTTGCTGGTGATAGATTGGCTAGGACTTCGGTCCTAACAATCTGGAACCACCCTGCTCTCACAACAAGTTTAGTGATCAGGGTAACGGCGCCAACACCTCATCCTGCACACCCATTGCACCCCGGGATCTGTGCAAAAGTGTGGTGATTGGTTTTCTTCCCCCTCTTTTTTATTAACGTCATGCGCTACACTCTCCCCCCTCTCCCCCTTGACTAATGATGGCTTTCTCAGTTAAGTTTAAATGTACCCTCCCCTCCCTGCCTTCAGACCCTGGTCAGACCTTTTTTTGCATCACTGAAACTCCCTTTGTTGACCTTTTTTCAAGTGCAAAAGACAAAATCATTAAGATCACCTTGGCCTCTCAGACTCATCTAGATTCATACCTCTCCCCCAGTAACCTGCCCAAATACTCCCAAGCTGGATATGAGCTGATCTCAACTCCTGAGCTAAAAGCTGCCTGTACAATAATTGCCCGTAATGTTACCAAATATGTTCTCAGACACACCGATGATGACCTCATGACTGAACTGTCCCTGAAAAACGACATTCACGCCACCCACATTGTTCGCTTTGACAATTCAAACAACATCAAGATTCTCTGTGCTTCACCTCAAGAGGTACAGAAACTTCATTCACACGGTGTCAGAGCGTTCAATACAATCATCCCACCCAGCAACCTTAGACTCGAACAGTGGTTTGATCTTGCTCAATGCTTTAAATGTTACCAGTATGGGCATCCAACTAAATCATGCAAAAAAACTCAAATCTGCTCAAAGTGCTCTGCCCAAGGTCATTTTCATACAAACTGCACCAGCACTACTACTAAATGTATTAATTGTGGCGAAGGACATATTGCAATCGCCGGAAACTGCCCTATTAGGAAAAATCTTCTAAAGGACGTAAGGGCTAACTGCCAGCCCGCACAGCATATCAACACGCCTCAATCAAACACAGCACCCCAACAAACTTCATCCACCATGTCATATGCCCAAGCCACTCAGAACTCACAGCCCCAAACTCAAGCACCCACCACTCATCCAACACCCACCAACACCACCCCTCCCAATCCATCTTCCATTTCACCCTTTCCCCCCAACGTTACCGCAGTTGTCATGTCCGCCCTAGCCCAAGCTCTGTACTCTGATGTGCCCTTTGCATCCCTCATCAATGATGCTCTAGCTGCCAACAGTTTGTCCACCATAATCATCCCCCCTTCATGGCACACAGCCAAGAAATCGCCCCACATCTTCACCCCCCCTTCACAGCAAACTGGCAACACCTCTCACACCTCAGTCCCTCCCACCTCGCCCCCTCCCATCCCCTCCACCTCTCATTCGTCATCCCCCTGCACTCCCAACCCACCCACCACACCCACTCACCCTAAACCTCATCCCACTCCTGCATCCTCAAAAGCACTCCCATCTTCCCCCCCTCACCATCCCTCCCCTCCTGCTGATTCACGTCATCCTAACCAAACCACCCAGCCCCCAACCCCATCTCCCTCCACCAGCACAACCCCCGACCAACCTAACTCCATGCCCCCTCCACCTACCCCAACCACCCCCCTCACCTGCGATCGAGATCGCAGCGTTTCTTGCAAACGCAAGGCGGCTGACTCTCCCGAATCCCCCTCCTCCCTCTCCCCTTCAGTTCACACACATCAATCACGCTCCAGGATACGCAGTGCCCCCCCTCCCAAAAAGAGAACCCCATCCTTCTCCCCTGCCTCCCCCAGAAATACCACATACATAGCACATTCAGACTCAGTTCAACACGATCACCATCATGCTTAAAATCATCCAGTTTAACATTAGACACTATTACGCAAACAGGCACCTACTTACTCAACTCATTCACGAACACGACCCAGACATAATATTACTCAACAGCACTTGCACCAACAACACCAGAAAAATCAAACACTATGGCTACACTACACTTCAAACCGACGAGGGTCCACACGACGGAGTTGCTATCATGATTAAAGGCACCATTAAACACGACTTCATCACAACATGGACACACAGGCACTTCCTAGCAGTTAAAACACACACTACACTTGGCCCCCTCATAGTCTCCACCACATACACCAGACCCAACACTGGCATCCCCTTCACAGACATAAACAGACTCTTCAACAACACTGCACCAACACTATTCATTTCAGACCTAAATGCACAACACGGGACATTCCAACACAGCACAACCAACAATCATGGACGACAAATGTTCACTATATACCAACACAAAAGATTAAATTTCCTAGGACCTGATTTTCTCGCTACATTTACACCTAGGGGATCAGGTAAGCCAGATCTCATCTTCACCAATAGATCATTTAACATTTTTCATCACCACATCACCCCCGGCCCCATGTCTGGGTCTGATCACATCCCCATTATAATGTCCATCTCCACCAACCCGATCCTGATCCCCAGTACACCACACTATGACTACCTACACGCAGACTGGGATGCCTTTACACAAACCCTTTCAGAACAAGAATACACCACTGACTATGAGGGAAAACACCACACTGACATAGAAGAACAATGTAAACATCTACACATGTGCATACTCAACACTGCCAACATTACCATTCCCACAACCACACACACACCTATACACACATTCATACCATCAATACGAACACAACGACTCCTAGTGTGTTACCGTCGTCGGTTTGAACAAAATAAAAACAACTTAGGCCAAGTACGGTTCGACCTATCACACCTTCGGACACATGTAATCAATAGCCTTGAATCCGACCACAATGCACACTGGCGACGCCTCATACAAACTGCACAACAGCACAGAAAAACAAAACCCTGGGAATTCTGGAAACACATTCGCCGACTCAAGGGCTGTAACTTACCTAGAGTAAGGAAATTAATTGCTAACAACAGAGAAATCACAGATTCCAGGGAAATCACAAACACATTTAAAAATGCATGGCAACAAGTATACCACCCTAACCCTCCTCATCCTGCCGCAACACGTCACATAAGACATATAGAACAACACCTTCACACCATCCACGAACATATCACACCAGACGCAAACATACACATAAACAACCTAGACATACATAACCCCCTCACTGCTCCCATACTAGTCGAAGAAGTCAAGTCTATGCTCGCTAGAACTCCAAAGAAGGCGCCGGGTGCCACAGGCATCGGACATCACATACTCAAACACCTCCCAGACACATTCATAAATGCACTTACACACTTATACAACGCTGCCTTGGCATCCGGCTACTTTCCGGATACGTTTAAGACCGCGACAGCAACTCTAATTCCTAAAAAAGACAAGACAACAACAGACCCTTTAAACTTCAGGCCCATCAGTTTACTCGAAGTGTTAGGAAAAACGTTCGAACGAATCATCAACATTAGATTACGGCAATACTTAGAAGACGAAAACCTTCTTTCCCCCAGACAGTTTGGTTTCAGACCTAGACGATCCACACAGGACGCCCTAAACATCATCACCAATTACTTACATATCAACCAAAACATCCGCAATGCATACAAGACAGCCCTTATTACTCGTGACGTCAAACGTGCATTTGACTCTGTTTGGCACGCAGGCCTGAAGTACAAAATCTGCGAACAATTCAACTTTCCTTCACTCATTAAAAAACTACTTTACAATTTTCTAGACAACCGCACAATGAGCATTAAATTTAAAAATAATTACTCAGACTTTTTCCAGCTTCACGCAGGTGTACCTCAGGGCTCCGTCCTCGCACCCACCCTCTACACACTCTACACAAATGACATCCCCACCCCACTACATGACGATTCACTCACCATTCAATACGCAGACGACATTACTCAACTTGTACGATCAACGACAATTGACGGAATTACCAACAAAGCGAGCATAGAGCTAGACCGAATTGCACGATGGGAGCAGAAGTGGCGGATTCAAGCGAATCCCTTGAAATGCACAGTAACATATTTTCGTATTAAATCAGCCAACCCCCGCCCACTTTTTCTAAATTCGCGTGATCCCGATCGCGTTCCCATTCCCATTAGGAATACTTGCACCGTACTTGGTCTTACATACGACAAAAACTTCAAATTTCATCATCACGTACGAGGCAAGGCAGGCGTGGCTGGCACTGCACTCACACAAATATACCGATTCCGTAGTGCAACACCATCAACTAAATTTCATTTGTATAAAGCACTGATCAGACCACTGCTCACGTATTCACCGTTAAGTCTATCTCTTTCGGCCAAAAGCAACATTCTAAATTTACAGAAAGTTCAAAACAAAGCCATACGTTGGGCACTGAGCATACGGTGGGATGATTTTATCACCAACTTACACTCTCATGAACGCGCCAACATTCCACCCATCAACACTTACCTTCACCACCTACAACAAAAACAAATCACCAAACTCACCGACGTTCACACTGACTTCATCGACTTTTTCACCCGGATCACACCCCCCACACGACCTCTAGCCAACCTCTTCCATCCTGACGCAAGACCTGCACCCACCCCATTGTTCACTTAAGCACCAATAGTTTATTTATTACTGAACCTTTTATTAATTAACTACTTAGCTCACCCCCTGCAATCACTTAAGACTCAAAACCACCCCTACACCTATTATCAAGATCACGGCAGCCACGTATAACCCGCCATCCTCAAACCCAGCACCCCCGCCTCTGACCCTGACCCCCCATCAAGATACTTCCCTTCCTCTTTCCTTATCCCCCTACCCAAGCCCCCTAGGGCTACAACACCTTACCCCAACACCCCTATCCTACTATCCTACCCAGGCTCCTGGAGCCGGAAAAGATCAGATGAACCTGAGAGGCAGCCAATAAGCTAATGCTTGGCAGAGAAAGCCGTAGCGACTCACTCCTCCCGCCCTTAAGTAACAACACTGTGCACGTGCGAGACCCCCCCCCCCTCCCCAACACCAAACACACGCACGTTGGGTTAAGCCCCGACACTCTTTCTCTTGGTCTAAATTCTTCCTCTCCTACTATTAAAAAAAAAAAAAAAAAAAAAAACATGCAATTTACACAATGTAACCAGGAACACAGCTCTCAGTAAGGCCGGGAGTTTAAACTAAGGCCTAGTTCCTGCCACCATGTGTCGTCGCCCTGGTTGCATAACACTCATCACATATACACAATCATTCTTTACCTTCCTTCCTTTCCCCCCCCTTTTCTATACGTCATTATTATTATATATTATGCGTCGCCCATGTCGACTCAGTCTCTCGCTCGCTCCCGCACCGTGCACATAGTATCGTCTGACTCGTCAGCGACGCCATGCCACCCAAGACATCCGGAAAGGCTGCCAAGAAGGCTGGCAAGGCCCAGAAGGCCATTGCCAAGGGAGACAAGAAGAAGAAGCGTAGGAGGAAGGAGAGCTACAGCATCTACATCTACAAAGTGCTCAAGCAGGTCCACCCTGACACCGGCGTTTCCTCCAAGGCGATGTCTATCATGAACTCTTTCGTGAATGACATCTTCGAGCGCATTGCTGCAGAGGCTTCACGCCTGGCACACTACAACAAGCGTTCAACCATCACCAGCCGGGAGATCCAGACGGCCGTCAGGCTGCTCCTCCCTGGCGAGCTGGCCAAGCACGCCGTGTCTGAAGGCACCAAGGCTGTCACCAAGTACACCTCCTCAAAGTAGAGAGGTTACGCTCTTGGCCATTTCAACATTTCCGGCTCCAATCGGAGCCACAAGATTTTCGATAAAAAGGGGAAAGACAGACTTACAAATTAGCCTCTCAGGAACTCTGGTTTATCGACCTTTTTTTTTTTCTCTCTCTCTCTCGCTTCTTTTTTCCCTTCATGTCTTTCTTTCTTTTCTTTTTTCCCTTCATGTCTTTCTTTCTTTCTTCCTTTTCCGCAACGGTGGTTTGGGATGGGCACGTAGGCACAATCGAAATGTTTTGAACTAGGGTTGGGGGTTAAAACAATAGAGTCAAAATAAAAGAGTAAATATGGGCGTGCGCGCCTTCTTATTCATCTGGAGAACCAACAACAACAACAACAACGCACCGTCGCCCCAAGAAGTGACGGCACAGTTTCAGATTCCTTCGGTCACTCTCCACTCCCATACGTTCTATGAAAACAGTGAATATAAGGTAAACATTCAATGCCTTCATCACGTCATGCCAAATAACGTACATATTATATCGCGCAAATAATGATGTAAAATGAATAACAGGAGGCAGTGATATATTAGATAGTAACACTTAGTTATCTTCCCCGATTTGAATGAATGTGAAATGTATTAACTTCGCGCGCGGTGGCCAGTACGCCTATAACTCCCAATCATTTTTTTTTTTTTTTTTTTAATAAACTCTAATGTCCTGCTCAACAGAAAATGCTTATTTGGAAGTTTGGGACTCAATGATTTGTTTATGAACCTCTGCATTTTATTACTCTTGCGAATCGATTATCCACTGAGGATATCAGACACTGACAGAAGGTAGCATTCTCCAAGGAGCTCCGACTCTGATGTACGGTAGGCCTTTTTTTTTTTTTTTTTTTTTTTTCACCGATAGCCCTCTGTCTTATATGAAATAATCCTGAGATTTTTCTTCATGGGAAACTGGCCAAAGGCAGTGTAATAACTGCATGTCCTTGAGTGAATGTTATCTCCTTTCGTGCGTGTTGATCGAAACATTGAAAATAGCTTACTGGCTTACGCCTCCTTCCCGCTTTCTGTCGTCGTCCATGGAGACATTGGAAACGGAACTAAATGACTTGAAATTATTCCCTAGTATTGTCACGGAAATTGTTTTATAACTAATAATTAATCATTTCCAATGTTTACTGAAGCTCCCTTTGGTTCAGTCTTACGCTACCCAAAAATCACTGCCTGTTACCATGCTAGATTTGAACGCCACAAAATCATTATTCCCGACTCTCCCTGAGCGACAGTTGTGAAATATCAATTAGTTCCGTTTACGAATTCCTATTATCGTAACTAACCAACTGCTTCCTACAATAATTTGGAAATATACAGATAACTGGTCATGGATTTATTGTTTTTTGTAACAATTTTACGTATTAGGTTTCACCTCGTACAGATATAAGGAAGAGTATGGACACTATCGCTGACCGAAAACTTCTGGATACTCCGCCGGCACTTCTTAGGCCGACTGTACCAACCCACACACTCAACAGGCGTACAGTAAATACAGGCATGACATCGTATCATGCCAATTCATGTCAGTCTACAATCTGTACGTACATACAACAACACATGTGCACAAATACATTTATACTGTGTACGCAGTGACCTACACATGTACGTACACACTAAGTCATGCTCACATACACACAAGCCCTCATACCTCCGTACACACAGACATACATGCTCACACGCACACACACACACAGACACACACGTACAGTATAAACATACAACATTCATACATACATACATACATACACACGCTCAACTGCAGGTAAAAATCGATGGGTTCAGGTTCACTTTTTTTTTTTTCTTTTTTCCTCAGTACATTAACGGAAGGATTTACCGTGCGTTCGTGGCCACTGTCAAACCTTCATAACGGGTACAGAGACTCTCCTAATATGCAGCGGGAATGCCTTTCTCCTTGTTCAAACCTGTGTACGTTTATGAGGGCGTGACTGAATCGATCAGGAAGTAAACGAAACAGGCAAATAACGACAACAAAAACTGCGACGTTAACAACAGATCAACAAAAGAAATAAACGAATAGGCAAGTTGCCCCTCCTCCCCCCCACCCCCAACCCCCCAAAAAAGGAAATGAATGATTGAAAAAAAGGATGAATGAATGAATGCATGTATGTAACTATATAAGTACAGTTCATTCGTCCGTTTGTGTGTGTGTGTGTGTGTCCTCATACGTCCGTACACACAGACATACATGCTCACAAAGACACACAAATACATAGGTACAGTAGAAACATACATACACGAGCACAACTGCAGCAGGCGAAAATCGATGGGTTCAGGTTCACCTTTTTTTTTTTTTTTTTTTTTTCAGCATAGTAACTGAATGATTCACCGTGCGTTCATGACGGATAGAGAGCATCTCCTAATATGCAGCGGGAATGACTTTTCTCGTTGTGCAAACCTGTGTACCTTTATGAGGGCGTGAGGGAATCGATGAGTAAGTAAAAGAAACAGGCAAATAACGAAAATAAAAACTGCGACGTGAACAACAGATCAATAAAAGAAATAAACGAATAGGCAAGTATTCCCCCCCCCTTCAAAAAAAAATGAATCAATGAATGCATGCATGTAGGTAAGTAATGGAGTTCATTTGTGTGTGTGTGTGTGTGTGTGTGTGTGTGTGTGCGGAAAAGCAAGAGCTGATATATGGAAACCTAAACTGAGGGTCTGTCATCATCACTCTTTGAAAAAGGGTTTTGGCCCTGAAAAGGGCCGAGATTTCTTTCGATCGAGGTGAGGGGCCTCTCGCCTTAGGCGTGCTCGCCACGGATGCGGCGGGCCAGCTGGATGTCCTTAGGCATGATTGTTACACGCTTGGCGTGGATGGCACACAGGTTGGTGTCCTCAAAGAGACCGACCAAATAGGCCTCAGACGCCTCCTGCAGAGCCATAACGGCAGAGGACTGGAAGCGCAGGTCAGTCTTGAAGTCCTGGGCAATCTCACGGACGAGACGCTGGAATGGCAGCTTCCTTATAAGCAGCTCAGTGCTCTTCTGGTAGCGGCGGATCTCACGCAGGGCCACAGTGCCAGGCCTGTAACGATGGGGTTTCTTGACGCCGCCGGTGGCAGGGGCGGACTTGCGAGCGGCCTTGGTGGCCAGCTGCTTGCGAGGGGCCTTGCCCCCAGTGGACTTGCGTGCAGTCTGCTTGGTACGAGCCATGGCTGAGCGTGACTGAGCGAGCGAGAAGAGCGAGTGTGTTGGCGCGCCGCGCCTGGCAGCGGCCTTTTTATGCCGCCTGTCTCAGGACTGGCGGCGTGTGAATGGTCGGGGTGTAATGTACATGGCGGTGATTTACTGTTTATGCTTTTTCGATGCAATTCCTGGTTTGCTTGCAAAATTTGGTATGCCCTGTGGCGTGACCTGGCTACGACACCTCTCTAGGATTGGCCTCCTGGGAGCTGGGGTGGGGCCTAGGCCTGAAATCAAGGTTAGATGGATAAGGTTCGTACTTGCACGACCGACACTGGGTTATATAAGGGTGGTTGGCGAGCGGGGTCGTGTTTGCCCGTGTCCCAGGAAACTGGAACGAATATCCCACAAACAAACAAACAAGCGGGGTCGGCACTCCCAGCCTAGCTCTCGTGGTGAGCAGACCTCTGGCCAGTCTCTCTCGAGTGTTGGACTTTACCTCATACACTGAGGATTATTTTCGGGAGTTTTTCCTGCTTTTTCCATTGCAGGACTCTACCTCATTTATTGAGGAAGATTTTTTGGCGTTTTTCTCGTTTTTTTTTTTTTTTAACGAGACTCTGACCCTGAGTGATAGACCCTGACTGCTTGTGTGTGTGTCTGAGGGTGTTTGTGTGGGTGTGTGTGTTTTTTTTTTTTTTTTTTTTTCCGGCCGCCGTTAGTGTCTCTGTGTGGTACGACGCCGAACCCTGAAGGGGTGCCGTTAGGGCATTTCCATGAGGGGGGACCATTAGGGCCTGGTTATAGGAAGCACAGAGAGCGGCTCTGCTAGATTAGGGAAGACCCGTAAGGGGCAGTGGCGGGGCCTCCCACGTCGCCCTTTAGAGGGCGGGGAGCATAGGTAGCCCGTCACTGTAGGGACCTGCCGGCATTTTTTTTTTTTTTTTTTTTTTTTTGAGAGAGAGTGTTGGTGTATCTGTTTGGGTGTCTGTCTGAGTGACGTGTGTGTGTGTTTGTCTGTGTGTCTGTCCAAGGGACATGAAGCGGACCCAGATCCCCAGGCCCACGGGGCAAGCAAGTCAATCCCTTGCTAAGCAGAGGACATCTCGCTCTTCTGCCATGCCAGGCGCGAAGCGAGAGCGGCGTCCTTCAGACGCCAGCTCCCACTCGTTGACGTCTGGCGACGTCACTGCCTTTCCTCCCTCTTCTCAGGATATGGGGACTGTTTCCCGTGCAAGGGCTGCTGTTCCAGCTCCCCCTTCCACTTCGGCACGTGCAGCCAAGGTTGCACGTGTCCATGAGGCAATGGAGGCAGGTGTTTCGGCTCCTCGTCCTCCCAAACGGTCCTCTCAGACCTCTGGTGCTGCCCACTTCTCTGCTCAGTCTTCTGAGCACCTACGCTGCCAGGCATCTAATACCACCGAACTGTCCTCCACTGCAGCTTTGGTTACGCGTGATGGCGCCTGCTCTCCCGCCGAACCTTCGCCTGCTCATAGTATTGCTAGAGCTGCCTCTTCTGCTGTCTCTCCTGATGCTGACGGCTTTATCCCTGTGACACGCAAACCACGACGAGTGCCACAGGGAAACGCCACTCCTCCTGCATACAGGACTGTGGTGCCTCGACGGCCTCCCCCTGCTGCTTGCCCCTCTGTCTCAGTCGCGGGTCCTCCGCCTCCTCGCTCCTCCTTTCCGGCTTTTCGAGTTCCTCTCCAGGAGGGATTCAGCACGAGCTACGATGCGGTAGTGGCTCTGGAACACCACCTGCCAGGCCTTGCAGCCACGAATCGTTTCGGCCGCGACAGCAGCTGCGTGCTGATCCCTACTGGGGAGGAGTCGTACCTGCGGCTAAAGGCAGTGGCGGAGGCGGAGGCTCCGGTCGTCAGGATTGTCGAGCTTCCTCAGGGAGCCCGAACCACCAAGGCCACTGTTATGGGATATCCTCGGCACATGCCGGTGGATATCCTCCTGCGGCACGACCTTGTAGAGACAGCGGAGCGCTGCCAAACAAAGCGTACACGGGAGGAGACAAAGCAGGTAGTTGTAACCCTGCGGGGACCCCTCGTGGAGTCCATCGACCTGGGCAATTGGGGCAGGTTTTTCCTCCGTCCCTTTACGCCGGAACCACTGCGCTGCTATCGGTGTCACCGCTACGGCCATCATCGCGCCACTTGCAACCGCCCCGTCATCTGCGGTATGTGCAGCGGCTCCCACGACACCGAAGAGTGCCTGAAGCGGTTCAAGGCCAAGGAACAGATTGCCTCAAAGTGCCCCAATTGCTCGGGACGACACCACGCCTGGCACCCCAGTTGCCCTGCAAGAGTGCAGCGTGTCAACCGGGGTCGGGAGACGCAGGTAACGTGGGTGCAAGAGCGCCCATCCAGCTCCTCCAGGCACTTTTGTCTGGGGACAGCAGCGCCGCCCACAGGCTACGAACTCGCCAGTTCTCAACGAGCAGGACTTTCCTCCACTACCCTCAGCCCTCACTCTCGGCCAGACCAATGCAGAAGTTCATTGTCCACCAACGTCTGTTCTGCCAACACCACCCTGCTTGGTTCCCAGCCCAAAGCCGACCTCGACACCTCCACTCAGCGCCATGCCCAGCACACTCACTGCTCCCACTCCACCGGCCATCACCTTCACTGCGGAGGACATCAGGGATCTGGGCACGCGCATAGCGGTGGCTTTGGCCCAGACTATAATTCAAAAGCTGGGAATAAAAATGAAGACGGCCATGCTTGCTGGAGCCGCCGACATCATCATCGACCAAGCGATCGAGACAAAGCTAAAAGGCCTCGACGCTCCTCCTGCCTCTCGCCGCTCGGCTCCTTCCATGAGGGAAACACGCCATCTTCCACGCAAGCCGGCTCGCTCTTTCAAGCGGGCCAAGCCTCGGCCTTCCACTGCTCGGACTTCTGCCACTCACCCACTTCGTTCTCGCCTCCTGTCAGAGCCGGCACCACCACCATCAGTGGGCATCACGATGGACACGGCCCCACAACAATTACAGGAGGACCACCGTCTTCACTTATCTCCAGACGGCCGGAAAACTCCTCCCTCAGACTCCTTCAGTGGAATTGTCTAGGGGCACGGCATAAGCTACCGCTCTTACAGGAGGCGGCCGCCAGGGACTGTCCTCATGTCATCCTGTTACAGGAGACCCTGCTCCCAGACAATTCCACCTTTCATCTTGCGGGCTACACCACCCATCTTCTCCCGTCTGTTCGTGGCGTCACACGGGGATGTGCCGTTCTGGTTCAGGACCACATTGAGTGCACAGACTGTGAACCTCCTCCTTTCTGTGGACCTGATGTGGAGGTTCTGGGCGTGGTTCTCCACCTGGCTACGTCGTCCCTGACGGTATACAACGTGTACCGAAGTCACAGGGGCTCCCTGGAGATGGGAGATTTGTTCTCCCAGGCTGCCAGGGGCACTGTATATGTCGGGGGCGACTTTAACGCCCACCACGCCTTGCTTTCATCGCCTCTCCCGTCCAATGACGCAGGGCGGCACATCTCTTTGGTACTGGAGGAGATGGATGGTGTATCTCTCTTAAATGATACTAAGGTTGCTACTCATGTGGGTGGGGGCCGTCTCGACCTATCTTTTGTGTCGTCCCCTCTGGCTGGATCTGCGACATGGTCACTTCACCCCCATCTCACTAGTGATCATTTCGCAGTTGAAGTCACACTACCACTGCCTCCACTCCCACCTCCCCCTCTCCCTCCACCTAGGTGGGATCTCCGCAGGGCTGACTGGCCGGCTTTTGGCCGTGTGTTAGCTGCGGCCTTTGAGGCATCTCCTCCTGCCCCGGACCTCGAGAGTCAGGCAGATCAGGTAGCCCATGCTTTTTCCCAGGCTGCCTCTCTCACTATTCCTCTGCAGCGACGATCCACGCGGTGCTATCGGGACGGCTGGATTTACTGCGACAGGGTCAGGGAGCTGAATCACAGGCTCAATGCAGCACGCAGGCAGTACCGGCGGCGCCGTACATCCCCTCACCGTCGGTGCTTGGCTGCTGTCACACGCCATGTGACGTTGGAGAAGCGTCGCCTTAAGGAGGAGGCGTGGATTAGATGGTGTCGAACCTTGGATTCTCACTCCACTCTCCGTGAGATGTGGAAGAGGATCCGGTCCATCTCTGATCCACGTCCACCTCGACCACCGTCACACCCTGACCCTGCTGCTGAAGCCAGCCATCTTGCGCAGCATTTCGCGGATCGTTCTGCTTCCCACAATCTTCCGCAACCCGTCCGAGCCCTACAGGAGCAGTTGTTGGCTTCTCGTGTCGCTGCTGTACAGGCTGCTTGTGCCAGACCTGACCCCGCTGATCCTCCCATCACCAGCAGGGAGCTTCATAAGGCGCTGCGACACAGAACCGACACTGCACCTGGCCTCGATGGGCTCATCTACTCGCTCTTGTCTAATGCTGGAGATTGTGGTAGTGAGAGACTGCTTGGTCTGTTCAATCTCTCGTGGTCTGAGGGCCGTTTGCCGAGGTCGTGGAAGACAGCTATCATCCACCCGATTCCAAAGCCTCGCGATCCCGACGCCATGCGCCCTATCTCGCTCCTTAGCTGTGTGGCTAAGACAGCAGAAAGGGTTGTGCGTGCCCGCCTTGCCTGGCGTCTGGGACCGTTGCACCCGAGGACTTTTGCATACCATCCTGGCAGGAGTGCTTCTCACTGCCTTGCTTCCTTCCTCGGGGAGCTTCGAGGTGGACGGGGGATGGCAGTCTTCCTCGACCTCGAAAAAGCCTTTGAGCTGGCAAGCCCTCTAGCCATCCAGGCAGCCCTTGCGGCCCGGGGAGTTGGGGGTAGACTTCTCTCATGGGTGGGGGATTTCTTTTTGCACAGGTCGGCAGGGGTCAGGTTTCAAGGGGAGCTCTCACCGTTTTACCACCATCTTAACGGCACGCCCCAGGGGAGTGTCCTCAGCCCCTTGCTTTTTAATGTCCTTGTTGAAGGGCTATTAACGGTGGATTATGGTCCCGGCGTGACTCTGCTGGTGTATGCTGACGATTTGGCACTGGTCTTTTCAAGGGGGGACTGTTTCACCCAGGCACCCGCTGCTCTTTCTCGGCTACACGCCAAGTGTAATGAACTCGGGCTGAAGGTCAACCTCGGGAAGACCAAGTGCCTACCTTTCGGTCTCCGCCCTCCAGACCGTCCTCTCTTGCTTGATGGCTGCAGCATTGAGCTGGTCACGCTCCACCGCTACCTGGGGGTCTATTTTGATGCTGGCCTCACTTTCGCCAAGCACGTCAGGTACCTGCGGGAGTGGGCCGCCACCCGAACTTCTGCTCTGCGTTATCTGTCTCGTCGCAGTCTAGGGGCATCCTATAACGTGTTACGCACCTTTTTTGTCCACGCTATCCGCTCTCTTGTGGACTATAGTGCCATATGTCTCACCAGCCTTGCCCCACATGTCTCTCAGTCCTTGGAGGTGCTTCAAAATGAGGCACTGCGCACCATGCTACATGCGCCACGCTGGACGAGGTTGGTTAACCTACGTCTGGAGAGTGGTTTTCCTTCACTGGCTCATAGAATTGCATTGCGTGCAACAGCTGAAACACTCCGGCTTGTGCATCGCCATCCGCACCTGCCGGTCTCGGTTTTACTGCGGCGTTTAGCAGGCCGACCCCCTGACCCGCTTACTCGCCGTGACTGGGCTCGTGCCACTACAGCCCTACTACAGGATTTGGGCGTGGCTTCGGAGGTGTGCAGTGATCCTGAGGTAGACTGTCCAGGTTACTTGCTTCCTCCCCCCTGGTCGCCCCCCCCTTTTACTGCTGTCTATCCCTCAGTGCCCAAGCCTCGCCACTCCATTCCGGCAGTTCTTCGGCAGGACAGTCTTTGTAGCATCTCTACTGTCAACTCAACAGCTTCGGCAGTCTATTATACGGACGGCTCAGTCTCATCCGATGGCTCAGCGGGGGCGGCTTTTGCTTTGACTTTTCCTCTTGGACCATACACTGAATCCTGGCGCATCTCCACGGGGGTCTCAGCCTTCCGGGCGGAGCTGGTGGCTCTTCTCGGTGCCTTGCGTCATGCTTACCGGCATCAGCATCAGCGAGTCGTTCTGCACACTGACTCACTCTCTGCCCTTCAGTGTCTGGAGTCTCTCGCGCTTACATCACCGTTTCCTACTAACGGCTATATACACTGTTGCGTCTTTCATTCAGCAGCGTGGTGGCTCAGTGATTTTTCACTGGGTCCCTGGACATGTTGGCGTTTGGGGGGAATGAACTGGCAGATACAACTGCACGTGCGGCTAGCACCCTCCCTGCTGTCACATTTCTGCTTCGCCCCTGTGCCACCCGTGTCCTCTCAGAGGTGTATGCCACTATCTACAGGCGTACCAGGGATGAGCATGAACTCTGTATTGCCGCGGGATCACGCTCGGCTGCCTGGTATGCGGCGGCCACATCGTATTCACCTCTTCCGATACCAACTGGATTACCCAACTTTATTCTAGTTAGGATTAGGCGTCTCCGCTTAGGTTTCCTGTGCTACCGCCAGGTTGCCGGTTTGGAGCCTGACCCGTGCCCCCATTGCTATGCATGGTCCGCCGATCCTTTATCCCATTACTTACTAGATTGTCCGGCCACAGCACTGCTTCTTGCAGGTCCTGGCGGAGGCTTCCCTCGTACTGGGGACGATGTCTTTGATGCAGCTAGGGTTGTTGGCAATGCATCTTTTCAGAAAATTTTGCGCACTGTGCGGGACTACCCTCCTCCACGGTAATTCTCTCAGGCATTGATCCTGCTTTTTTTTTTTTTTTTTTTTTTTTCCAAGGCTTTTCTCTGACGGGCTCTTAGTTTGCCCGTGCCCCACCAAGTGTGGGTAAATATCAAACAACAACAACAACAACAAGCGGGGTCGGGCTCGCAGTCCACCTCTCGCCGAGGCAACACCTCCACCGCTGTTCCCGGCGGGACCAGCTCTCCACAGCAGCCGCACCAGCCAAGGGACGGGCCTGTCCTCTCCACCTCCGGGAGTGCCCTGGTCAGCCCACCAGGAGATGTAGGCCGTCCGCCCTTTCCATGGCCGACCGCCATTCCTCCGCCGCTACCTTGACCGGGGTTGAGCCCTACGTGTCCACCAGGACCGGGCCTACCCTCCACGCTTCCACCTGCTGCTGTGGAGAGCTGGAGCGAGTCAGATGGGGGTTGAGGGCAGAGTTCGGGACTTCGACCTGAGCTTCAGCGCCCTGACCATCGGCGCCGTTTTGTCCATCATGCTCTCGTCCCTCTCTGCCCTCTGTTTAACATCGGAGCAGCTGGTCGCATACCACCACCGAGTCGTTTGGGGGTTTTCTACCTGAGCATGCCGGCGCCCTCTCCATCGGCGCCGTGCTGTCTACCGCTCTCCCCCTCGCCTCCTCGATCATCGGGTAGTCTCCATCATCGCCTCGTTCCCTTCCTCTGCCGCCCTTGCCCTGTCTGCCAGTCTTCGTCCCTGCTTTGCTCCTTTATTGGAGCTATGTTCGCCTATCTCTGACGGGCTCTCTTGTTTGCCCGTTCCCCACCATGCTGTGGGGAGAATATTTAAACAACAACAACAACAGCGGGGTCGACACTGGCGCTGCTGCAGTCGTGCTGTTAACATGTGTCTCCCAGCTCTCCAGCTCTAGCCTTGTGCCTGTTTATATCTCCACGTGGTCCTGTTTTTGGTGGTGTCTTGGAGGCTTGCTTCCTTCATCACCACTGCTCGACACTGGAGCTGTGATCGGCCTTGCCGGTGCTGCTAGAGCTGTGTGTTTTCTCTCTACTGCACAGCGTTTCTCCCTGCTTTTTTTAAGAGCCCTGCTCTTGCTCTAGGGAGTTTTCGTTCTTGCGTTTTTTTTTTTTTTTTTCTGCCGTTAGTGTCCCTCACCGTAGTACGACGCCGAATCCTGAAGGAGTGCCGCAGGGCATTTCCATGAAGGGGGGCCTTTAGGGCCTGGTTATACGAGGTGGTGAGGGCGGCATTCTCTGTTAGGGCTAGGGTTAGGAAAGTCCCTCACGGGGCAGTGACGGGTCTTCCCTCGACGTCCTTTAGAGGACTGGGAACCCCCCCCCCCCGTCACTGTAGGTTTTTTTCTCGGCCGTTTTTTTTTTTTTTTTTCGCCTTATATTTAGTTTACTTCAACTTGCTGTGGCTTTCTGAGGAATTAATTTGCATTGCAAGTTAGTTCTGTGGCTGCCCCAGCATAGTTCTACTAAACTAAATATCACTTTAGTATTGTGCTCTTGGCTTCCCTTTGCCCAGTCTTATATTTAGGTTACACTAACTCGTTGGGTTTGTCTGAGGAATTAGTTTGTATTCCAAATTAGTTCCGTGACTCACCTAACCTAGTTTTTCTAAACTAAATAACATTACCGTTGTGTTCTTATTTAATTTACTTTCTCCTGCGTAGGTCTGTCCAGGTGTTCTGATTTATTTAACAAATTAGTTCACACTGATAGATTTGCTCAGGTTGAGATTAAATTAAATTCCTATATAATTAATTTGCTTCAATTCTGCTCATCTGTTTACTGTTCAGTTGACTTGTTCTGTCAACCCAACAGACGAATTGAGCGCATATTGTAGTAAATTAATTATCACTTTGTGTGTGTGTGTGTGTGTGTGTGTGTGTGTGTCTTGAGTTGCCTTTACGTTTTCTGCACTGCCTGGTGCATATGCCATGAAGGTGGCATGCACCTCCAGGCCCAAGGGGCCTGACCGCCCCCCTCCCCTGCCCTCGAGGCGACCCCCTACCAAGCCCACTACCGGGGAGAAGCGAGAGCGTAAACTCTCCTCCAGTAGCTCAACCTCATCCTACTCCGGGGCCCCCCCCACTGCTCCCCCCGCTCCAAGGCCTAACGGACCTGCAGCACACCCAAGGTATGCTGCTCCCACCACGTCCTCGTCCGCGCGAGCTAAGATCGCGCGGATTCACGAAACCATGGATGAGATCACGCCTGCCCCAGCTCCCACCTCTTCAGGCTCCCAGGCTTCTCCTCAAGTAACTCGCAGCCCCTCCAGCACTCACAAGCGACCGCCTTGCCCCCCCTCTGCAAGTGCACCACAGCCTACTGCCAAGGCCCAGCCGAGTGTTCAAGCACGCGACAGCGCCACAGAGGCCACCACTGCTGCCAGGGAAACTGCCCCCACAGGCACCCCGCCTGCCCCTGCTGCCACCACTGCTGTTAACTCTCCTGATGAAGAGGGCTGGACCCTCGTGTAGCGCAAAAAATCACGAGCGACACAGAGAAACAAACGAATCCCGGCCAGCCGCATGACTGCTCCCCAGCAGCCACCACCTGCACCATGCCCCTCAGCTCCTCAGAGGCCCCCTTCTGCGCCACGCCCCTCGGTCTCAGTCCGGCCTCCTCCACCACCCCCTTCCAACTTCCCACCCTTTCGTGTCCCAGTCCAACCGGGATTCACGACCAGCTATGGCGCGGTCCAAGCCCTGGAAAACCACCTAAAGGGACTAGCCGTCACAAACCGCTACGGCCGCGACGACAGCTGCGTCCTCATCCCCCGGGACGAGAAGACCTACCTGCGACTAAGGGCATTGGCGGAGGACAAGGCCCCACCTCTGAAGATTGTAGAGCTGCAAAGGGGCGAACAGCCCACCAAGGCCACTATCATGGGCTACCCCAGGCGTATGCCGGTGGGAATCCTCCTACAGCACCCCCTAGTGGAGGAGGCCAAGCGCTGCCAAAATCAGCGCACGCGGGAAGAGACCCTTCAGGTCACAGTCACTCTGAGGGGCCCGCTAATACCTTCCCTCGATCTAGGGAACTGGGGCGAATTCCACCTGCGCCCCTTCACGCCAGAGCCGCTCCGTTGTTACAGGTGCCAAAGATACGGACACCACAGGGCCAACTGCCACCGCCCCCCAGTATGCGGCATTTGCAGCGCCAGCCACGACACCGAGCAGTGCCTGGCAAGACTGAAAACAAAACAGCCTGTAACTTCCCGATGTCCCAACTGCTCAGGATCGCACCATGCCTGGCACCCCAGCTACCCAACCAGAACGAGGAGAGTACTGAAAGGCCGCGAACAGCAAGTGGCATGGGTACAGGAGCAGCAGGCCATCAGCCTGACTCCAGCCCCTCCAGGTACCTTCGTTTGGGGCCAACAGCGCCGCCCCATGGAAAAAGTCCCAGCCACCAGCGAGGCAGAATTCCCTCCGCTGCCTACCACGCCGAGCCCACCGCTATGCACCACGACAGCAGTCCCCCCACCACCTGCTCTCACCCAGGTCGTCACGACTGCAGAGGTACATTGCCCAGCCTCGCCACCACAGCACCCATCAGCCGGGGCCACTCACAGTCCCTCCCAGGCCCCCATTCAGCAGGAGCCTGTATTCACCCTCGTGGAGCTCCACTCCATTGGGAAACAGATAGCCGAGGCCTTAGTTGTGGGGATCAGCCAATGCCTGGGAATAACGTGCTCCACAGCCCCTGTCCCAGCCGCAATCGATGGGATCATCAAGCTGGCCATCGAAAAGAAGCGAAGCGGCACACCTCAGCCTGCACCCCCTCCATAGACTACCAACCCCCCACCGCGCAGGGCGGCTTGCCCGAGACGGAGGGCACGGCCTCGACACACTGCTACCTCATCCCAGAGGGCTCAGGAGCCTTGTCTCCCACCTCTCCCATCAGAGGAAGCACCGGCACCAGTGGCAGTCGACACGGTGGTCGAGGCCCCGGTCTCCCTCTCGGACGACAGCCCCCTGCCCCCCATGACCTGCAAGCAAACCCTGCAGACATCCGATTAATACAGTGGAACTGTTTGGGGATCAGACACAAGCTCCCCCTCCTGCAGGAGGCAGTCGCCAGGGATCAGCCCCACGTCTTCCTCCTGCAGGAGACCTTACTCCCAGACAGTTCCTCCTTTCGGCTACCTGGATACACCTCCCATCTCCTCCCCTACGAACGTGGAGTCACACGAGGATGCGCCATTCTCGTCCAAGATCACGTCCCCCACACTGTTTGTGACCCCCTACCCTTTTGTGGACCAGGTGTAGAGGTGCAAGGTGTTGTGTTACACCTGGCATCCTCCTCACTAACTGTGTACAATGTCTACAAAAGCCAGGGGGGCACTCGATGTGGGGGAGGTGTTCTCCCACGCTGCCTCCCGTTCTGTCTTTATCGGGGGCGACTTTAATGCCCATCACGACATTCTTGCATTGCCCCTTCCATCCAATGAGGCAGGACGGCACATCTCTCTCGTTCTCGAGGAGATGGAAGGTGTCTCCTTAATAAACAACATTCAAGAACCCACCCACATTCGGGGAGGACGCCTGGATCTGTCATTCACCTCCACCCCACTTGCTGGCCCGGCGCAATGGTCGCTCCACCCGCGCCTAGCCAGAGATCACTTTGCCATACAGATCAGGCTGCCACTCACACCCCTCCCCCCGCCCCCACCTCCCCCACCGAGATGGGACCTCAGCAAAGCTGACTGGGCTGCCTTTGCCAGAGCCTTATCCACCATTTTTGAGGCCTCCCCTCCTGTCCTGGACCTCGAGGGTAGTGCAGATCAAGTTGCCAGTGCTTTTGCACAGGCCACCTCCATATCCATCCCGCAACAGCGACGTTCCGAGAAGCGTTACCGAGACGGCTGGATCTACTGCAACAGGGTCAGGGAACTTAACCACAGACTCAACGCTGCACGAAAGCAATACCAGCGGCGCCGCACATCCCCGCACCGCCGACACCTTGCTGCTGTCACGCAACACGTCGTGTCAGAAAAACGCCGGCTGAAGGAGGAGGCGTGGATCAGATGGTGCAGGACCTTAGACTCTCACTCCACTCTCAGGGAGATGTGGAGGAGAATCCGTTCTATCTCTGATCCACGTCCCCCCGGTCCTCCCTCTCACCCTGACCTAGCCGCTGAAGCCAGCCGTCTCGCTCAACACTTCGCGGATCGCTCTGCTTCCCACAATCTTCCACAGTCCGTTAGAGACAAGCAGGAGCAGTTGCCTACCTCTCGTCTTGCAGCAATTCAAACTACCTGTGAAAGGCCTGACCCCGCCGATGTTCCCTTCACCAGCGGGGAACTGCATAAAGCGCTGCAGCACAGAGGAGACACTGCTCCGGGGCTCGACGGGCTAACCTACTCTCTGTTATCACATGCTGGAGATTGTGGGAAAGATCGGCTTCTTGATCTGATCAACCTCTCGTGGTCTGAGGGGCGTCTACCGAGGTCGTGGAAGATGGCGGTCATCCACCCGATTCCGAAGCCTCGCGATCCCACTGCCATGCGCCCCAACTCCCTGCTCAGTTGCATTGCTAAGACAGCTGAGAGGGTTGTGCGGGCTCGTCTTGCTTGGCGGCTGGGACCGCTGCACCCAAGGATTTATGCCTATCATCCAGGCAGGAGTGCCACCCACTGCCTTGCATCATTCCTTGGGGAGCTGAGGGGCGGACGGGGGATGGCCATCTTCCTCGACCTCGAGAAGGCCTTCGAACTGGCAAACCCCACTGTTATCTTGGCGGCTCTTGCAGCCAGTGGAGTAGGGGGCAGGCTCATATCCTGGGTCCGGGACTTTTTCAGTGACCGCACTGCGGGGGTCTGCTTTCAGGGGCACCTCTCCCCTTTTCATCCTCATCCTAATGGCACGCTCCAGGGAAGCGTTTTCAGCCCTCTCCTCTTTAACGTCCTGATGGAGGAGCTCCTAACTGTGGAATATGGGTCTGGCATAACTCTTCTTTGCTATGATGACGATCTGGCCCTCGTCTTTATGAGGAGAGACTGCTACACACAGGCGGACTTGGCCCTTTCTCGGCTGCATGCCAAGTGCACCGAGCTAGGCCTAAAGATCAATTTCGCCAAGACGAAGTGTCTGCCTTTTGGCCTCTGCCCCCCCGACTTTCCACTGCTGCTTGGAGGTCATCAGCTCTCCCTGGTCACCGTCCACCAGTATCTGGGGGTCTGGCTAGATGGGGGTCTCACCTTTGCCTGTCACGTTCGGGATCTGAGGGAACGTGCTTCCACCCGAATGGCTGCTCTTAGATATCTCTCCAGGCAGAGTTTGGGGGCATCATTTTCTGTCCTCCGGACTTTTTATATTCACACCATCCGATCTCTGGTGGACTACAGCGCCATCTGTCTGGCCTCCACCAGTGTCTCGATCTCTGGAGGTCATCCAGAACGATGCCCTCCGTGTCATGCTGGGTTCTCCATGTTGGACCCGGGTTGTCAATCTGCGAATGGAGGGTGGCTTGCCATCTCTGGCACGTTGTATTGCGCTACGAGTGGTGCTCATCACTCTACAGCTGGTGCAGTCCCGGCCCCACCTGCCTGTCTCGGCACTCTTAAAAAAGGCTCATGTGTCAACCACCTGCACAGGCCCCTCAGCGTGACTAGGCCCGCAATACAGCTGCCATTGTTCATGGGTTGGGAGCTCCAGAGAGCCTCTGTCAGGATCCTGACTCCCTTTTTCCGGGATATGTGGAACCACCACCATGGGATCCCCCGCTTTTTCACTTTTTTGGTCCCTCGGAGGCTAAACCTCGTTCATCCTTTCCTGCACTCCTCCGTCAGGAGGGTCTAAGCCGAGTAGCCACTCTAGCCTTACAGGACTCGGCCGTCTACTTCACTGATGGCTCAGTTTCATCTGATGGCTCTGCTGGGGCGGCCTTTGTTTCTGGCCAACTGGGAGTCAGGGTGTCTCAGCTTTCCAAGCAGAGCTTGCTGCCATCTTGGGTGCCTTGCGACACGCCCATCACCATCATCGCCACCGAGTCATTATTCATACTGACTCTCTTTCCTCCCTGCACAGACTCCGCTCCTTTTCCTTTCGGGACAATATCTTCTCACGGCCATCTATACATTTGCATCCCTTCTTGTCCGCAGGGGTGCTAATATCATTCTCCACTGGCTCCCTGGACATGTTGGTATCCGCAGCAATGAGCTTGCGGATGGTGCAGCACGGGCAGCTTGCTCTCTCCCTGATATAACATTTCCACTGCGCCCCGGCCCATCGCACCTCATCCGCACTCTAAATGCTACAATCGGCAGGCAATCCATAGAGGATCATCGGCTTTGGGTAACGGAGGGCTCTCGCTCGGCTACCTGGTATGCCACAGCCACGTCCTATTCCCTACTGTCACCTCCTCCGAGTACACCTAATTATCTTCTAGTGTGGCTCAGGCGCTTCCGTCTGGGGTTCCCTGGCTACAGGCAGATTATGGGTGCAGAGCCAGAACCGTGTGCCCACTGTCTAGCTAGTTCTATGGAGCCGCTCATTCACTATCTGCTTCACTGCCCTGCCACTACCATGCTTAGGCCTCAACCTGACACAGCACTGGCACGGTCTGGAGATGACTCTATGGATGCTTCTGGCACTGTCGCCCATGCTCCCCTCCATATTCTACTCCAAACGGTCAGGGACTACCCTCCCCCTCGATAATTCAAGGTTAGCGCCTCATGCGCACCTCTTACGGGCTCTCTTGTTTGCCCGTGTCCCCACCATATTTGGTGGGGCAAATATCCAAACAACAACAACAGTGGGGTCGTCATCACTATTGGTGCTGGGAGTGGAGCGGACACTCACTACTACTGGGTCTGAGCAGCAGCTGTAGACACTGGTCGAGGCAAAGGCGGCAAGGGTCTGGGCAAGGGAGGCGCCAAGCGACACCGCAAGGTGCTTCGTGACAACATCCAGGGCATCACCAAGCCTGCCATCCGTCGTCTGGCTCATCGTGGCGGCGTGAAGCGTATCTCGGGCCTGATCTACGAGGAGACCCGCGGTGTTCTCAAGGCGTTTCTCGAGAACGTGATTCGCGATGCTGTCACCTACACTGAGCACGCCAAGCGCAAGACCGTGACCGCGATGGACGTAGTGTACGCCCTGAAGAGACAAGGGCGCACCCTTTACGGCTTCGGCGGTTAAGAGGGTGCGTGCATAACTGCATGGCACTATTCCACCTGGCCACGGCAAAGCACACAACAACAACAACAACCACCCCCGGACCTCTTTTAGAGGTCCACACCTAATTTCTGTGAAAGAGAATGAATGAAGGCATAGTAGTATAAGTAAATGCAGACGTTGAGCAGGTTAGCTAGCACCAATTTTTTTTTTTTTTTTTTTTTTTTTTTAAGGTAACGGATAGGAAGACATGTAATGCAACCCAACCAACTCTTACCACACCTTACATAACCAACCCTAACCTTACTGAACCATACCAAACCTCCCTCTCTCTCTCTCTCTCTCTCTCTGGCAGTTTAAAAAAAAAAAAAGGGGGGTTAGGCAACTGTCAATTTTTGCTTCTACATCTTCTAATTTTAATGGACGTCTGCATACACATACATTATCACTTATTTTGCTGGGCCATTGCTTTCTCTGTCCCTCTGATCTCCCCCCCCCCATTTCAGGAAAGCTTTCTCCATACCTATTAGGGCAATTTCCATCCTGTTGCCAGAGCATCTCTGCTGTGCTCCGGGAGTTGCCTCCATAAATCGTAAAGGCAAATCCCACTATTCCAAGGTATTTCTGCCTTCATATGCACGAGCAGCAAACTTGAAGGATGCACCTAGAGAATAGAAGACATAGTCAGTCACGTCGGTGAGGCACCACACACACAGTGCATGATATGAATGCCTAAGTGTTAGACAGACAGAATGTCTGCATATGAACAAGTTATCCCTTGAATTTGTCGCTATCACGGCCGTTTTCTCTAAGTGCCAAAACCCACCAATCACCCATCGTACAAGCATTGCATCAACCGCCATACAACCGCTGAGGCCTGAAATCAAATTTAAATGGATGCGGTTGGTACTTGCACGACCGCTAGTGCATTATATAGAAGAGGTGGTCGACAAGGTGGCTGACACTCGCCTCCCAACAGTTTCACTAAGCAGGCCTTCACCGGAGCTTGCAGTTCGATGGCTGCTGCTGCTGCTGCTGCTGCTGTTGATGATGATGATTATTATTATTATTAATCTTGATGATGATGATGATTGATGATGATGATGATGATTGATGATGAAGATTGATGATGATGATGATGATGATGATGAATGAATGGATGGATGAATAGATAGATTGTGGTTTTTGATTTTATAGCAACTAGTTGTTGCAATACTACTCCTAATGACGAGAGAAATGAATGAATAGTATTTTCTTAATTATTCCTCTTATTTGGGGGTGTTAAATCCACCATGGTCGTCACCACACAGATTATATATATATATATATATATATATATATATATATATATATATATATATTGTTACATAGCCTATGATTTCATCATCCTTTGTGTAATTTTAACGCACAGTATGCTGCATGTTTGATCACGAGCGTGTTCTGCCTCAGTCCCCCCCTTCTACCGTTATAGTAGAGTAAGTCGTCCTTTCTGTTGTTCAGAGCGGGATTGTCAGCTCTTTGTCCCCATGGCTTCATTTGCGCGTCCTTCTTACAAGTTGTATCAAGCTCTGCTGGCCCCTATATAATGAGCTCAGTCTCTGCATCATTGCCACTTAGATCTACTCCTCATTTTGTTCACATCTCTGTTCTCCCCTGTACCGTTATTATTGTTGTGAGTGCTCCGGAAGTCTCCAGCCATCTAACTGCTGTGTAATTTGAGTATGATTGTTATTACATTTTGTTCTTGTACTGTATAACATAAGGTGTTGATTTGTGGGCCTAGTGAGTTTTTGTAATTCATGTTCTCAGCCATCATTAATAATATTTTGTAACTGTAATAATATATCTGGCATTCACTGAGCATTATCTGGTATCTCATTTTAACTGAGCATTACCCAGTGTATTTTCATTTTATCAGCGCTGACTTAGGTAAATTTACTCCTGCTAATTTCGTGTTAATAGAGGCAATTGCAGTTAACCATATATTTAACCTGTTTTTTGCCATTACATTATCCTTATGAGTCCTGAATGTTTTGTTGTTAGTTTGAGCATTAAACTTTAACTTGTAATTTTACCTAACTCTTTTGTTTTGAACCTGGAACTTTACAGGACAGTAGTGATTTTTAGTATTCTCACTTAAAGTGTACATTATCTTCCGTAACAATATATATATATATATATATATATATATATATATATATATACATATATATATATATATATATATATATATATATATATATATATATACTATTGAATACATCACCATATCCTGTCACTGAACGACTTTGTCCATTCCTTCGATGGTGGGAGAATAGCCATGATCATCACCTATATTTTCATTCATCCACCCGGCCAGGCAGTTATTTAGGAGGCATAATTATACAGTACAGTATTATTATGTAGGTGCAGTTCGGAACGGGACAAGACGCTATGTAGTAGTGGGAATAATAATATTATTATTATTATTATTATTAATCGACCTTCACTGATGTCAGTAGCTTCTTACATGCAACCGAACGTAAATAAATATAGCCAAAGACACATGCCAGCATTCAACACATACCACATTCTACGCACATACATACATACAGACAGACACATACATTACAGTATACCAACACATTCATCCATACACAAAGATGATGATGTTGGGCAAAGTCTATTCTCTCTCAAGAAATGAATGTGGCTCCTAAAGGAGCCGATGGAGGTGAAGAAGAAGGATTTCTTGGAAGTGTTTACTTCTTCTCCGTCTTCTTGGGGAGCAGCACAGCCTGGATGCTAGGCAGGACACCTCCCTGGGCGATGGTGACGCCAGAGAGGAGCTTGTTGAGCTCCTCGTCATTGCGGATAGCCAACTGCAGGTGACGGGGAATGATACGAATCGTCTTCTTGTTGTCACGGGCTGCGTTGCCAGCCAGCTCAAGCACTTCAGCTGCTAGGTACTCCATGACTGCAGCCAAGTAGACGGGGGCACCAGCACCCACACGCTCGGCGTAGTTGCCTTTACGAAGGAGACGGTGGATCCTGCCGACGGGGAACTGGAGCCCAGCCCTGCTAGATCGGGACTTGGACTTTCCCTTCACCTTGCCTCCCTTGCCACGTCCGGACATGGTAGTAGTATCATCTTCGTCGTCGCTG
Source organism: Coenobita brevimanus (assembly GCF_032717465.1). Lineage (NCBI taxonomy): Eukaryota > Metazoa > Arthropoda > Malacostraca > Decapoda > Coenobitidae > Coenobita > Coenobita brevimanus. The sequence goes on along the minus strand of NC_137070.1, from coordinate 3,025,881 downwards.
GAGTAGGAAGACCTTCAGGAGAAGACTAATGCGTCACCCGCCTGTTTGTTTGTTTGTTTGATATTCGTCCCAGTTTCCTGGGACACGGGCAAACTGAGAGCCCGTCAGAGGTGCGCACTACTTGCACGAACTTGCTTTAGCGAGGTGGAGGATAATCCTTTACCGTAGTAATCAATATATTTAATGGAGCACGGGCAACAACGGCTGCAGCGTCCATAAAGACGTCACCAGTTCGTTCAAGGGGCGAGTCCAGCTCAGACCTGAGCATGGTGGTGGCTGGGCAGTCCAGAAGATAATGAAGAAGGGGCTCCTCACAGCTGGACAAGCAATGGGCACATGGGTCTGGCTCCATACCCACAATTTGCTTGTAGCAGAGAAACCCAAGACGCAATTGCTGGTCGCTGAGAGGTGGTGGGCGCTGAATGAGAGGGCAGCGCTGCTGTCCCCAGATGAAAGTACCGGGGGGAGCTGGAGTGGCGCTGGTGGCCTGATTCTCCTGCACAAAAGCAACCTGCCTCTCCCGACCCTGGTTCACTCGTAGAACCCTCACGGGGCAACTGTGGTGCCAGGCATGGTGTCGTCCTGAGCAATTGGGGCACTTGGCCGCAATTGGTTGCTTTGCCTTGAACCACTGCAGGCATTTGTCCGTGTCGTGGGCGCCACTGCACATGACGCAGATGACGGGGCGGTTGCAGTTGGCACGGTGGTGCCTGTAGCATTGGCAGCGGTAGCAACGGAGTGGCTCCGGGGTGAAGGGGCGAAGGTGATATTCTCCCCAGTTCCCCAGGTCGATCGCAGGGATCAGAGGACCCCGCAGGGTGACGATGACCTGTCGAGTCTCCTCCCTGGTCCGCGCTTTCTGGCAGCAGGTTGCCTCTTCGACCTGAGGGTGCTGGAGCAGTATCTCCATAGGCATTCACAAGGGATAAGCCATGACAACTGCCTTCGTAGACTGTTGACCGGGCGTCAGCTCGACTAGTTTGACAGGGCAGGCCTTGTCCTGCAGAGCTGTTCTCAAGAGGTCGTAGGCTCCCTCGTCCTTCGGCACCAACACCGAGCTTCCATCCCGACCTATCAGGTTGGAGCAGCGTAGCCCTGGCAGGTGACGCTCTAGTGCAGCCACGGCGTCGTAACTCGTCGCATGCCCTTCCTGTACCGGCACACGGAAAGCTGGGAATGCAGAGCGGGGCGGCGGACGCACAGCTACTGACATGGAGGGACGAGCAGCAGAGGGACCCCTGAAGGGAGGCCCAGTGCGTACTGCCGGAGAAGGGCCGTTTCCCTGGCGAGCACGCCTCGATCACTTGCGTATCACAGGGGTGAAACCCTCATCATCATGCAGAGCAGGATCAGCAGAGGGGGAGATCTGAGTCGCAGCAGGAGCCTCCGACGGGACCTCCAGCCGCTTGAGAATACGAGGAAACCTGGCCGGCCTAGGCTCGTGAGAGGGTGCGCAGGTGGCAGCGCGAGGCTGCGGACCGAGGGCTCGGTTCACGGGGGTGCCTTGCCGTGGATTAGGGCTGGCAACTGCGCATAGGGAAGCCGAAGTGCCCTTGGTGGAAGAGAGAGAGGGTGGAGCAGGTGCAACCTCCTCCATAGCCTCATGTCAGCGGGCTGCCTTAGCAGAACGGGTAGAGGCACCACGCGAGCGAGGTACCACTACCGTAGACTTTGGTAGAGAGGGGTCAGCGCAAGAAACCTCGTGAGCTGACGAGTGGGAGCTCAAGTCAGAATAGTGACGCTCCCGCTTCGTGCCTGTAGCAGGACACGGGTTGGAGAGCCTCGACTGAGGGAGCGGGAGGCGGGAATGCCCCTGGGGCCTAGGGATGCAAGATCCCTTCATACTGGTCACAGAAGCAGCCAAAAAAACTCAGTCAACACACACACACACACACACACACACACACACACACCACACACACACAACCACTCAAACTGCACAAAGAAAACAACAAAAGTGGCCAAGGTCCCTACAGTGACGGGCAACAGAGACAGAGTCCACCCAGAAACAGGGAAAAAAAGAGAAAAATCGCCCAAGTAAATTAGGCTAAGTCCTGCAATGCCCCAAAACAGGAAAAACTCCCGAAAATGCTTCTCAGTAACTGAGGCAGAGTCCAACACTCGAGAGAGACTGGCAAGAGGTCTGCTCATCACGAGAGCTAGGCAGGGGTCACCCGCCTTTTTTGTTTGTTTGTGTGATATTCGTCCCAGGACGTACTGGGACACGGGCAAACATGTGAGCCCGTCACAGTAGCGCTATGCATGCGCATCTATATTATCGTGGCGGAGGGTAGCGACTGACTACCCGAAGTAATAGTGAAAAAGGAGCACGGGCAACTATGCCAGCGGCATCCCTCACCTCATCTTCTGATGGGACGTATGCCCCACTAGGTAGAGACCTGAGAGCAGAAGTCACAGGGCAATTCAATAGATAGTGCAGTAGAGGCTCCTCCGACCTCTCTAAGCAGTGTTCACAAGTGTCTGGGGCCACTCCTTTTATCTGGTTATAGCATAAGTATCCCAAACGTAAACGCCGCAGCCTCACTAGCAGACGATTCGGTAAGTCCAGAGGGGGCTGCAATGGTGAATAAGAAGTGGCACTGGCATACCAAGTGGCGGAGCGTGAGCCTTCAGCCACACCTAGCCTATGTTCCTCCACTGATTGATGTCCAATAGTCACAGCGAAAGATCTAATGATTTGAGCCTGACTTTTGCAGAGTGGGAACGTGACAGCAGGGAGAGTACAGGCAGAGCGCGCAGCCTCATCTGCCATCTCATTCCCCAAGATGCCAACATGACCTGGAAGCCAGTGAAGGATGATCGTGGCTCCCCCACGGACGAGGAGAGAAGCTACAGTGTATATGGAGGATAACAAAAAAATGTTGTCTTTGAGGGAGAAGGAGCGAAGGCGTACAATAGATGAGAGTGAGTCTGTATGAATAACCACACGGCAATACCGGCGGTTGTGTGCATGCCGTAAAGCTCCCAGAATAGCTGCGAGCTCTGCCTGGAAGGGAGACGCCCCCTGGGACACCCGCCAAGACTCCACCATGTCACCAAAAACAAAGGCCGCTCCAGCAGTGCCATCAGCTGCCACAGAGCCATCAGTATAATAAACTGCTGACCCCGCAGACCCTAGAGCAGCTACCCGGCGGAGACTATCCTGACGGAGGAGTGCTGGGATGGTATTGCGAGGCTTTCCACCTGCTGGATAAACACACCGGAAAAGGGGAGGCTCCCAAGGTGGTGGTTCCTCGAACCCATAGAAGGGCGAGTCAGGGACCTGGCATATATTGGCAGTAGCACCCATACTATGTAACATAGCAACCGTGGCATGGGCCCAGTCCCGCCCAGGGGCCGGGTCAGGAGGGCGTGACAGAAGCCGCTTTAGTAGATAAGAGACTGGGAGATCTGGCCTGCGGTGCACAAGTTGCACAGAGGTCGCTGCAGCCCGGAGCATAATTCGGCCTTTCAACGAAGGGAAACCGCCCTCCACTCGCAGATTCACCAGTCTGGTCCAAGGGGGTGCATGCAGAATGATGCGCAGAGCCTCATTCTGCACGACCTCCAGAGACTGAGAAACACTTGGGGCAAGACCCGTCAGGCAGATGGCACTATAGTCCACCAAAGACCTGATAGCGTGGACGTAGAACGTGCGCAGCACATAAAAAGAGGCCCCCAAACTCTTCTTTGAGAGGGAGCGAAGAGCAGACAGACGTGTCTTTGCCCGCTCGCGCAAGTACCTGACGTGGCTCTCGAATGTAAGGTTGCTGTCTAGTCGCACCCCAAGATATGTGTGTACTGCCACGAGAGACAGCTGGTGGCCACCAATCAGAAGAGGAAAGCGGGGAGGCCTAAGGCCAAAAGGCATGCATTTGGTTTTTCCGTAGTTAATCTTTAGGCCCAGCTCCGCACACTTACTATATAGCCGTGCAAGCGCAACGTTTGCATGGTCGTAACAATCCCTCCTGGCTATGACGAGGGCCAGATCATTGGCATAGCACAGGAAGGTAACACCGCGCCCATAGTCCTCAGTAAGGAGCCCCTCCATGAGGATATTGAAAAGGAGAGGGCTCAAGACACTCCCCTGGGGGGTGCCATTTAGGTGGGTATGAAAGGAGGAGAGCTGCCCCTGGAAGCGGACCCCCGCAGCACGTTCATTAAAAAAGTCCACAAGCCATGACAAGAGCTTGCCACCCACTCCCTTGTCTGCAAGAGCCTGAAGTATGACTTTAGGGCTTGCCAACTCAAAAGCTTTCTCAAGGTCAAGGAAGACCACCATCCCCACTCCACCCCGAGGTTCACCGAGGAGAGATGCAAGGCAGTGAGAGGCACTTCTGCCTGGATGATAGGCAAAAATCATCTGGTGAAGCGGACCTAACCTCCATGCCAGACGCGCCCGCACAACCCGCTCAGCCGTCTTGGCAATACAGCTGAGCAGCGAGATGGGGCGCATGGCACCAGGATTGTTAGGCTTCGGGATGGGGTGGATGACAGCAGTCTTCCACGACCTCGGCAGACGCCCCTCAGACCACGAGAGGTTGAGCAGAGCAAGAAGCCGCTCTGTACCACAATCTCCCGCATGCGACAGGATGGAATAAGTCAGCCCATCAAGGCCTGGAGCAGTGTCCACTCTATGCCAGGTGCGCGAGATGGAAGAGACAGGTGTTATCTCCCCCTCCACCAGCCCGTGATCCTCCCCCGTCGTTCTAGTAAAGAAAAAAGACGGCACGATGCGGTTTTGCATCGATTACCGCCGAGTGATCGACGTCACATTGACGATTCCCTAGACTCCCTCTACGGGGCGTCTTGGTTTTCTACCCTTGACCTCCAGTCTGGATATTGGCAGGTCCCCGTCCACCCGGATCATCGAGGCAAGTCGGCCTTCTCTACCAGTAATGGCCGACATGACGAATTTAATGTCCTGCCATTCGGTCTCTGCAACGCCCCTGCCACATTTTCCAGGCTGATGGAATCTGTCTTAAGCGGCCTCACTTGGGAGATATGTTTGGCCTATCTTGATGATGTCATTGTTTTTAGCCAGACCTGGGCCGACCACTTGCAGCGCCTCCGCCGAGTTTTCACCAGAATTCGCCAGGCAGGCCTCAAGTTACATCCATCCAAATGTGTCCTGGCCACGAAAACCGTCACGTTCCTAGGCCATACGATTTCCCAAGCGGGAATTTCCCCAAACCCCGACAAGCTGCGTGCCATAGCGGACATACCACCTCCGCAAGATGTCCACGGCGTCCGTGCCTTCTTGGGACTCGCGTCCTACTATCGCCGCTTCGTGAAGGGGTTTGCACAGATTGCTAAGCCGCTTCACGACCTGACACGGAAAGGGGAACCTTTCCTCTGGACCGAGGACCGACGAGCCGCCTTCCAACAGCTGAAAGACAAGCTCGTCTCGGCCCCCATCGTGGCCTTCCCCAACTATGCCCTCCCTTTTCGCCTCTACACGGACGTCTCCCTTGACGCAATTGGCACTATTCTAGCCCAGGTACAGGCCGGTCGGGAACACATTATCGCTTGCGCCAGCCGCACACTGAACCCGGTCGAGAAAAATTATGCCGCCACCAAGCGAGAATGCCTCGGCATAATCTGGGCCCTCCAATATTTCAGGGCTTATCTTTCCGGGACCCAAGTCACTATAATAACCGACCACCAATCACTCCAGTGGCTGCGACAATCGGACTCCCAGAACGCTCAAATCGTCCGATGGTGTGACACCCTAGAGGAGTTTCAGTATGAGATTTCGTACAGACCCAGGAAGCTCCACACCAACGCAGATGCCCTCTCCCGCCTTCCCATCCACGCGGTCCAACCAGACCCTGACCTGCTGAAACTCTGGCACCACAAGGAACGACCCCCCTGGATTCCAGCCCACCTGTTTCCCAAATTGTGCCGACAGGGCGACCACCTTTTAACCCCGTCTGGGCACATCCTCTTGGCCCCCGATGCGGCACACGACACCCTGCACCAGTTACACGCCCACAACGGCATCCATTTGGGCACAAAAAAATTGCTACAGGTGTTTAATGACGTCTACTGGGCCCCGAACCCCTCCACCCTCGCCAAGGAAATTATTCAAACTTGCCGCGCCTGCACGCTTGGGAAAGAAATTACCCGGACCGCTGGGCCATCTGGCCATATCACCGCCCACAAACCCTGGCAGCTCCTGGCAGTCGACGTAGTAGGGCCTCTTCCCCCTAAATCAGGATATAAATACGTGATCACTTTTGTCGACACGTATTCTAAATTCATAGTAGCCTGCCCCGCTAAGGAACATCACGCCGTCGCTGTCGCTGATGCCTTACTCCGACACGTGTTTCTTTACTTTGGCATTCCCCAAGCCATCCATTCCGATAATGCCCCCGAGTTCTCCGGAAAAGTCTGGGAAGAACTGGCCAGGATTTTTGGATACGAAATCTCCCACTCCTCACCATACTGGCCCCAAGGGAACGCGGTGTGTGAACGCAGCCATCGTACCCTGGTCAATCAGCTGCGTACCAGAATCGAGGCTACGAAAGACAACGATTGGCCGGCACACGTCAAAATCGTCCAGTGGGGCATGAATTCGTGCCCCTGAGAGGACGGGGTTTCCCCCCACGAAAGGATCTTTGGCGAAACCCCCCTCCTACTACCCTTACGCCATCACCTGCAACCACCCACCTCCGCCCCCGCCACAGACCCGCTGCACTTGCTAAAAGGGCGAATATACCACCTACAGAGGAATTTAGACCTTGAACCCGACACAGCCGCCAACCCCTTCAAACCGGGCGACACAGTCGTCGTCGCCAACTCCCCACCCCCCACAAACTCGCCCCCTGTTTAACGGGCCCCCACACCATCACCAAAATCCCCAACCCTTACCAGGTGGTCGTGGACTACCACGGCACTCCCCGTACCCTCCGCAACTGGCACGTGCGCCCCTTCCGCACGCCCATCTCCCCCGCCCCAACCCCACACTCCCAGCCCCCCCCCGGCCCCCGCCCCACCATCTACAGCCGCATATGAGTGCTACGTCTCCTCCTCACCCTCCCACTCTGCCCCCTCTACCATCTCCACTTCACCTGCCCCCGGTGCCTCACCTGACGCCTCCCCCGCCACCTCCCCCTCACCCTCGCCCCACCCGTCCACGGTTTCCCCCTCAATCCTCGCTCCCACATCTCCAGCCCCCGCCACCACCTCCTCCCTCCGCCCACTACCACCCCCCCTCTCCTACCCCCCTTCCGTACACCTACTCAGCCCACTCCGCGCCCCACCGCACACCCAAACCCAAAGCGACGCGCCCATCCCAGCCACCCACTCCCACCTCTTCCGCCTGCACCACCACACCCTCGCCACACCCCCCTTCCCCTATCCACCACCCGTACGCCCACTCCACCAATACCACGTTCCACCACGCCCGCGGCGCGCAAGACAACACGCCCACCCCCAACGCCCACTTCTCCCCCCACCCCAACCCTCACCACCACCACCACCCTCTCAGGCCGCCTCTAACGCCCACCCGCCCGATACTCACACACCCCTACACCACCCACCTCTCCGCGACTTCACACCGTCAAGCTACACCAGGCCCAAATCCCTCCTACCTGTACTCCCCAGAGACTCAACGCTGCATTACCGTGACACAAAACCCAGCCTTCACCCACTCTATCCAGCATTCAACCTCCAACCACACTGACAGCCACACCAAGCAACATGAGGATTAAGCAGGCTGTATGGGCCCCTACCCTTACCAAGAACCACCGACTCCGCGGGCAGCACCACCTGTTAAATATCCTCTAGTCGACCACTGCCCCCTCAGCCCTCTTCCTCACCTATGACCAAGCACAGGAGGAAAATTCCTACACTGTCGCCTGACAGAACACACTCCGACACCTCCAGCCCGTTTACACCACCCCCGACACTCTAGCGTTCCACCTCCAGCCACAGGGACGTGACTTTTTACAAGAACAGGGTGGTGAAATGCGTGGCTTTAACAGACGCATTTACAGTACTCCCGAAGAAACTCCCGGAGAATACCATAGTATCCCCGACGGCAGGGCGATCCAGAAACAACGGAGTTCGCCCACGAGAATGCCGACACCCCCACTCGGACCCCACGGGGTAGCCGCCACCAGCCACCACCACTCAGGGCAACAACGACGCATGTCAGCCCGGGCCGTGCGCCCCTGTGACATTCAACCACCACGCCGCCGCCACCGTAGGCGAAAGACACTACCTTCGCGTGGCGGAATCACTGAGTTAGCTAGGGGTGGAGTCAGAAACAGCACTCCAGACAGCGCCCCTCTGTTAAGATCTATGGTCGCTCCCACAGTGTTTCGATAAAGACGATCAATGGTCGCTCCTGTAGTGTTCAGGTAGAGACGATCAATGGTCGCTCCCTTAGTGTTCCGGTTGAGACGATCAATGGTCGCTCCCACAGTGTTCAGGTAGAGACGATCAATGGTCGCTCCCTTAGTGTTTCGGTTGAGACGATCAATGGTCGCTCCCACAGTGTTCAGGTAGAGACGATCAATGGTCGCTCCCTTAGTGTTCCGTTGAGACGATCAATGGTCGCTCCCACAGTGTTCAGGTAGGGACGATCAATGGTCGCTCCCTTAGTGCTCCAGTTGAGACGATCAATGGTCGCTCCCACAGTGTTCAGGTAGAGACGATCAATGGTCGCTCCCTTAGTGTTCCGGTCGAGATGATCAATGGTCGCTCCCACGGTGTTCGGGTAGAGACGATCAATGGTCGCTCCCTTAGTGTTCCGGTTGAGACGATCAATGGTCGCTCCCACGGTGTTCGGGTAGAGACGATCAATGGTCGCTCCCCCAGTGTCCAGGTAGAGACGATCAATGGTTGCTCCCTTAGTACTCCGGTCGAGACAATCAATGGTCGCTCCCTTAGTACTCCGGTCGAGACGATCAATGGTCGCTCCCCCAGTGTCCAGGTAGAGACGATCAATGGTCGCTCCCTTAGTGCTCCGGTCGAGACGATCAATGGTCGCTCCCACAGTGTCCAGGTAGAGACGATCAATGGTCGCTCCCTTAGTGCTCCGGTCGAGACGATCAATGGTCGCTCCCTTAGTGCTCCGGTCGAGACGATCAATGGTCGCTCCCACAGTGTTCGGGTAGAGACGATCAATGGTCGCTCCCCCAGTGTCCAGGTAGAGACAATCTATGGTCGCTCCCAGGGCGTAGTTAGGAGAGGGACGTCTCCACAACCGGAGACTGAACTCCAGGTGTCCTGTTCCAGAACATCCCGGACAGACCTCCCTGCCTCCCCCGGTCTCTGTTTCTTACGCTTGGCCCTCGAGCAGACACACCTGTCGGGCCCCAGTGACAGTCGCTGCCGCAGCCCTCCCCTGACGGCGCCTCTGGTCGTGGGAGACCGCAGTCTGTCGCCTCTCTCGGCCCTCCCTAGGACACCCGGGCAAGACCTCACCACGCCCCCACGACGCCGGGACCTGACCCAGAGGATCCTGGACCTATTCGGCCCCAGTCCTACGGACCTTACGCCGGAGCCCAGTCCGGAAGCCACCGAGAGACCCGAACGCGAGAGGACGCCCTTGCGAGCCGCCCCGTGCCCTCTCGACTCGTCCCGCCTTGACGGTGCCCTCAGTCCAGCCGGATCACCGATGACGTGCCCTTGTTTCTTTCCATGAGAAAATACGGGTGACCCTGTAACAATAGTGAAGTAGGTTAAGTGTGACTCCCTCTCTCCTAGAATAAGTATTGTGCAGTGAATTTATGTAATGTCTATTGGGGTAAATCAGAACACAATATCCAGTTGAAGGACGAGAATGTGGATTAAGATCTAAAGTGAAAATACGTGCGAGTGTCGCCCCGAATCTTTCTAAAGACATATCCCCAGAATTAGGAGAAAGGCTGAAATATTATTGGTGTTCTATTAGCTAGCCGCGAGGTAATATTGTGAAATAGTATTTACGAGTATCCCGACTTTGTTACGCGTTGTGAAGCGAGAGTCTACATATCATACTTGGAAGATGTGTAATTAATAAGCCTGTGCCTACAGAGACATGTTCCCACTCTAAATATCAAGAAAGGAAGTATTAATGATATTCCCTCCCCCCGCACGCTACTCCTAAAAACCCTCTCCATTCCTCGCTCACGCTCTTAACGCCAAATCAAGAATCAGAGTTATTTGTCAAAGAATCTTCGCTAACAGAAAACACATAAACTCCCCTGCTAATATCGGGCATCCTCCAATATTACCATAACTTTCTCCTCGCCGTTTTAAGTCACTCTCCGCGTCTCCCCTACCCCCTCTTAGTGAATCACAAACCTCCTCCCCCCCCTTCCTCCTCTTCCCCCCTCACGCGCTCCGCGCGCACCTGTATTTACTGCACTCCTAATACTAGGATTTGTTGTGTTGTCATTAGTATCTAGAAAGCCAGTATCCTGCGAGATACACATATCTTAGATAAGGTTTTGTATTGCTCTATATTGTGTTGTAATATCTGCTGAAATGTCCTGTGTCTGACTGTGGTAATATATGTGTATGGTGTTGCCGAAGGTTTTTATGTCCTGCCTCTCTTTATTGCACTAGCTCCGGTCTCGAAAGAGGACCCCGCTCCACGTTGGGTGAAATAGGTACGAGAAGTCGAGCCTAATTCTACCCAGCATTACACATTCAATGCCTTCATCACGTCATGCCGAATAACGTATATCGCGAAAATAATGATGTAAAATGAATAACAGGAGGCAGTGATATATTAGATGGTAACACTTAGTTATCTTTCCCGATTTGAATGAATGTGAAATGTATTAACTTCGCGCGCGGTGGCCAGTACGCCTATAACTCCCAGTCACTTTTTTTTTTTTTTTTTTTAATAAACTCTAATGTCCTGCTCAACAGAAAATGCTTATTTGGAAGTTTGGAACTCAATGATTTATTTATGAACCTCTGCATTTTATTACTCTTGCGAATCGATTATCCACTGAGGATATCAGACACTGACAGAAGGTAGCATTCTCCAAGGAGCTCCGACTCTGATGTACGGTAGGCTTTTTTTTTTTTTTTTTTTTTTTTTCCCACCGATAGCCCTCTGTCTTAGATGAAATAATCCTGAGATTTTTCTTCATAGGAAACTGGCCAAAGGCAGTGTAATAACTGCATGTCCTTGAGTGAATGTTATCTCCTTTCGTGCGTGTTGATCGAAACATTGAAAATAGCTTACTGGCTTACGCCTCCTTCCCGCTTTCTGTCGTCGTCCATGGAGACATTGGAAACGGAAATAAATGACTTGAAATTATTCCCTAGTATTTTAACGGAAATTATTTTATAACTAATAATTAATCATTTCCAATGTTTATTGAAGCTCCCTTTGGTTCAGTCTTACGCTACCCAAAAATCACTGCCTGTTACCATGCTAGATTTGAACGCCACAAAATCATCATTCCCGACTCTCCCTGAGCGACAGTTGTGAAACATCAATTAGTTCCGTTTACGAATTCCTATTATCGTAACTAACCAACTGCTTCCTACAATAATTTGGAAATATACAGATAACTGGTCATGGATTTATTGTTTTTTGTAACAATTTTACGTATTAGGTTTCACCTCGTTCAGATATAAGGAAGAGTATGGACACTATCGCTGACCGAAAACTTCTGGATACTCCGCCGGCACTTCTTAGGCCGACCGTACCAACCAAACTCACTCAACAGGCGTACAGTAAATACAGGCATGACATCGTATCATGCATATTCATGTCAGTCTACAATCTGTACGTACATACACCAACACATATGCACAAATACATTTATACTGTGTACGCAGTGACCTACACATGTACGTACACACTAAGTCATGCTCACATACACACAAGCCCTCATACCTCCGTACACACAGACATACATGCTCACACACACACACACACACACACACACACACACACACGTACATTATAAACATACAACATTCATACATACATACATACATACATACACACGCTCAACTGCAGGTAAAATTTTTTTTTTTTTTTTTTTTTTTTTCCCTCAGTATATTAACGGAAGGATTTAACGTGCGTTCGTGGCCACTGTCAAACCTTCATAACGGGTACAGAGACTCTCCTAATATGCAGCGGGAATGCCTTTCTCCTTGTTCAAACCTGTGTACGTTTATGAGGGCGTGACTGAATCGATCAGGAAGTAAACGAAACAGGCAAATAACGACAACAAAAACTGCGACGTTAACAACAGATCAACAAAAGAAATAAACGAATAGGCAAGTTGCCCCTCCTCCCCCCCCACCCCCAACCCCCCAAAAAAGGAAATGAATGATTGAAAAAAAGGATGAATGAATGAATGCATGTATGTAACTATATAAGTACAGTTCATTCGTCCGTTTGTGTGTGTGTGTGTGTGGGTGTGTGTGTGTCCTCATAAGTCCGTACACACAGACATACATGCTCACAAAGACACACAAATACATAGGTACAGTATAAACATACATACACGAGCACAACTGCAGCAGGCGAAAATCGATGGGTTCAGGTTCACCTTTTTTTTTTTTTTTTTCCAGCACAGTAACTGAAGGATTCACCGTGCGTTCATGACGGATAGAGAGCATCTCCTAATATGCAGCGGGAATGACTTTTCTCGTTGTGCAAACCTGTGTACCTTTATGAGGGCGTGAGTGAATCAATGAGTAAGTAAAAGAAACAGGCAAATAACGAAAATAAAAACTGCGACGTGAACAACAGATCAATAGAAGAAATAAACGAATAGGCAAGTATTCCCCCCCCCTTCAAAAAAAAAAAAAAAGGAAATGATTTAAAAAAAAATAAAAAATGAATGAATGAATGCATGCATGTAGGTAAGTAATGGAGTTCATTTGTGTGTGTGTGTGTGTGTGTGTGTGTGCGGAAAAGCAAGAGCTGATATATGGAAACCTAAACTGAGGGTCTGTCATCATCTCTCTTTGAAAAAGGGTTTTGGCCCTGAAAAGGGCCGAGATTTCTTTCGATCGTGAGGGGCCTCTCGCCTTAGGCGCGCTCGCCACGGATGCGGCGGGCCAGCTGGATGTCCTTAGGCATGATTGTTACACGCTTGGCGTGGATGGCACACAGGTTGGTGTCCTCAAAGAGACCGACCAAATAGGCCTCAGACGCCTCCTGCAGAGCCATGACGGCAGAGGACTGGAAGCGCAGGTCAGTCTTGAAGTCCTGGGCAATCTCACGGACGAGACGCTGGAATGGCAGCTTCCTTATAAGCAGCTCAGTGCTCTTCTGGTATCGGCGGATCTCACGCAGGGCCACAGTGCCAGGCCTGTAACGATGGGGTTTCTTAACGCTGCCGGTGGCAGGGGCGGACTTGCGAGCGGCCTTGGTGGCCAGCTGCTTGCGAGGGGCCTTGCCCCCAGTGGACTTACGTGCAGTCTGCTTGGTACGAGCCATGGCTGAGCGTGACTGAGCGAGCGAGAAGAGCGAGAGTGTTGGCGCGCCGCGCCTGGCAGCGGCCTTTTTATGCCGCCTGTCTCAGGACTGGCGGCGTGTGAATGGTCGGGGTGTGATGTACATGGTGGTGATTTACTGTTCATGCTTTTTCGATGCAATTCCTGGTTTGCTTGCAATATTTGGCATGACCTGTGGCGTGACCTCGCTACGACACCTCTCTAGGATTGGCCTCCTGGGAGCTGGGGTGGGGTCTAGGCCTGAAATCAAGGTTAGATGGATAAGGTTCGTACTTGCACGACCGACACTGGGTTATATAAGGGTGGTTGGCGAGCGGGGTCGCCGTCGATCTCTCTCGCTGAGAGCCTTCCACTCGGCACCAGTCTCCCGCTGCTCTTCTCACTCAGTCGCTCGCTATCGAGCTTTTGCAAGCAGACCGAGGCAGCAGCTGTACAGTGATTTCTACCCAAGATTGGATATCCTGAGCTTTTCGCATCAGCACCCGACCCCCCTGCATGCACTCTCGCCTGCCATCTGTGACATTGCAGCCCACGGTGCCTCGGCAGTTCACTGCTTTCGCCCCACGATTGTGTACCGGGGTGCACACACTTGTGTGCACCCGCCCTTTCGTGGGTTGCGCCCCCTCTCCTACTATTACTTCCTTTCGGCTCTAGAGTCCCCCAGTAAAAGTACGACACCGAACCCCGCGGTTTTCTGGCGCAGGCCAGATACACAAGGGGGCCCTTTAGTAAGGGTGGTTTAGGAACTTACTGGGGTGAGCCAAACACTTGATAGGGTGATAGGCAAGACCCTTCGGGGGCAGTGGTAGGATTGTCGCGGCCTCTGCTAGCGGGGGGACAGAAAACCGCCACTGTAGGTAGGCTTCTTCTTTTTCTCTGGGTGCATGAGTGAGTGACTGGCAGTGTGAAAGAGTGTGTGACGGCCGCCAAGATGGCGAGCCATAATTCCACCGCAACTTCCAAGAACCCGCCTACCACCTTGTCATCCCGTGACCCCAGGAGTGCAGCCAAGATCTATGCCCTTAACACTAATAACGCGACTCCCTCTGACAACAAGGAGAGAGCCTTAGAAGCCGCGAACTCCCCAACTGCCTCCGAAAAAACTACTAGCAAAGAACCGAGACGCCATGGACCCGACAACTGGCAAGACCAATCCGACCCCTCCTGCAGCGACATGGAAACAAACGAAACTTCACTCACCTTCGACTCCGACCAAGCAGCCGCTACTGTTCAGGCTGACACCCAGAACCACCACCACAACGACGAGTCTGTCTCCTCCTTCCCCCAGGATTTTGACGATGGATTCATCCTCGTCCATAACAAGAAGCAAAAAAAAAACAACCAAAATCCCACCAACCCCCGCCACACCAAGACCACTAACCAGCCCCTAAACCCCCCCCCCCTCAACACCCAAACTCCCCGCATTCCTCATTCCCAAACAAAACTCCTTTCCAAACACCTACGATGTTGTCACTGCAATAGAAAATGCCCACCCAACCCTCAAATTCAAAATGATTGCCACAAAGGCTCTCAACACCATCATCGTCCCGCTAGACAGCAATTCTCTTGACATTCTCGAAAACCTAGACGAAATTGAGGGCAAGAAACTCCTCCTCCAGAAACTCGACCCCAATTTGTCAACTAAGAAAGTAGTGGTCCAACACTACCCCCTTAATTTTCCACTGCAAGCCATTCTCGATCACAACCAAATAGAAGAAGCGCAGCGATGTGAAGTCAAAGGGGAGCCGACAAGACAGATCCTCATCACCTTCAGAGGCCCCATCCCAGACTCCCTTGACCTCCATAAATGGGGCACCTACGACCTCCGCCCTTACACCCCTGAACCGTTACGTTGTTTCACGTGTCAGCGATACGGACATCACCAGTCTACGTGCCACAGACCACCCACCTGCGCGCTCTGCAGTGGTAGACACCCCACCCAAAACTGCCTTGACAAGTTTAAGGCAAAACAACCAGTCTCCGCGAAATGCCCGAACTGCCACGGCAATCATCACGCGTGGAACAAAGCATGCCCGGTACGCAAAGCAATCATAAACAAGGGCATTCAGAACTCCCAATCAGAAACACAAAACAAGCCTATCTTCACCCCCGCCCCACCCGGTACTTTCAAATGGGGGCAGCAGCAACAACAACAACAACAAAATCAAGCCATCATCCCCCCTTTGATTACAACAAATAACTTCCCCCAACTCCACACCCCACACAGAAACTCCCCCAACTACACCCAGATCCCTCCCAAACATACCCCCACCGCACCCACTCACCCCACACCCCAACCCCCCCCACCCCAACACAAACACGCAAGCACCCAAACCACCACAACCACCCAAACTCAAACCCTACCCCCAACCACCATCCAACCACCGCACTCAATCACTCTCAGTGCTGAGGACCTCCTCAAACTCACAAACACCATAGCCCAAGGACTAGCCTCACTCCTCACCAACCTCACAGGAGTGACAGTACCAACAACAGAGGTCGACGAGATATGCAAACATTCCATTGCAGCCCTCCACAACCACCCCATACCTCCCGACACAAACGCTAAAGTCCCCCTTTACACACAAACACTCACCACCAAAGAAAACGCACCCAACACCACACACTACGATAAACCAGACACAGCACACAACACGCGTTTTACACACCCACAAACCGCCACTCTACAACAACAACACAACAAACACCACCGCTCCAAAGACAGACGTAACAGTTCAACTAACCCCAGCAAACCACACAGATCCTCCTCGGCAAATTCACCCGCCAGAGAAAACCGAGAATCACGCCCACGCGTACGAGAACAACCGGAGGCCAACAACCAAAACCACAAATCATACTCCCGCTCTCCACTCACACGACACGACTCACTGAATCAAACGCCATATGACACAGATACACCAGCACAACCATGGATAGATACAGACCAATAAACACTACCACACCCACTCCCACGCACTCACAACCCCCACACGACCACTCACATATTAAAATATTACAATGGAACATCCAAGGGGCATCAAACAAACGATCACTCCTAGAGGAAGCCGCCAATCAGGACAACATCGATGTCTTCCTCCTCCAGGAGACCCTCCTTCCAGCAAATAAATCCCTTAGACTCAGAGGCTACACCTCCTACACCCTCCCCTACTCCCGAAGAGGCCATCGCGGCTGTACCATCCTTATCAAAGACAATATCCCATCAAAAACCATACTCCCATTGCCAGACTGCGGAGACAACATAGAAATTCAAGGCTGCACCATCACCCTTGCCACAACCCAACTATGCATTTACAACATTTACCGCTCACCCAATTCACCTATCAACCTAGACGAAATACTCGCAACAGCAGCAACAGACCATATAATAGTAGGTGGTGACCTGAACGCTCACCACCCCCGCTTAGGGTCAAACACCTCTAACCCAACCGGGCGACATATCATAACCACGATCGATAACACACCAGAAATAGCACTCTTAAACAACCCCCAACTTCCCACCCATATCAGAGGAGGTAGACTTGACCTAACTTTTATTAATACAGTCATCACACACCTCACAAAATGGGAGCTGCACCCCACCCTTACCTCGGATCACCACGCAATTGTATGCACCATTAATCTCGCTAAACTCCCCAAACCCCCCGACCCCTCCCCAAGATGGAATACAAAAAAAGCAAATTGGCCCCGCTTCACCTCCACATTAGAGGAATTATGCTCCTTCAACCCCCCCACCAACCTAGAGGAGCATGCTACCCTGATCAAGGAGGCATTCCGTTCAGCCGCCTCACAGGCCATCCCAACCACCACCGCCCCAAAAGGATACCACAAAGATCACTGGTACTACAGTAGCAGGGTTAAAGAATTAAACAAGAGATTAAACAAGGCCAAAAAAATACATAGAACAAACCCGACCCCAGAAAGCCGCAGTTATTTACAATCAGTCATTCGACACACCATCAAAGAAAAGAACTCCCTCAAGGAACAAAGCTGGCTAGAGTGGTGCCGAAAACTAGAAGCCAAATCCAATATGAGTAATATCTGGAAAAAACTCAAGTCCGTATCCAACCCCCGTCCTCCCCGCCCCCCAACCCATCCCGATCCCCAAGGCGAAGCAGATAGACTAGCTGCAAATTTCGCCGACAGAACGTCCCCCACTCAACTCCCGCCATTAACAAGGCAGACACAAACTGAATTACACCCAATTAGAATACGACAAATAACAGCAAATAAAAACTCCCCCTCCCCCTCTGATCAATATTTTACGCTCGATGAACTCAACCGCTCCCTCAAAACTAGCACGGATACAGCCCCAGGACCTGACGGTATAACGTATTCTATGTTAAGCCACACCGGACCCACCGCCAGAACAGCCCTCCTAGACCTATTCAACCACTCGTGGCGGTTGGGAAAATTACCATCTCTATGGAAAACAGCCATAATCCACCCTATCCCAAAACCCCTAGACCCAGGAACTTATAGACCTATCTCCCTGCTTAACTGCATAGGAAAAACCGCTGAGAGATTAACCAAATCCCGCCTCGACTGGGCCACCCCTCCCCCCCACAGACACCTTTTTGCTTTTACAAAAGGCCAAGGCACAGCAGAATGCCTCTCCTCATTCATATCAGAGCTCCGCGGAGGTAGGGGACTAGCAATATTCATAGACCTGGAAAAATCCTTCGAGCTGGCATGCCCTGAAGCCATCCTTGCCACCCTTGCTAGCAAGGGCGTCAAAGGTCGTCTCCTGCGCTGGCTGGAGGACTTTTTCTCAGGTCGGAAGGCAGCAGTTAGGTTCCAAGGCCACCTCTCTGAGGCACTCCAACACACTAACGGTACACCACAAGGTAGTATAATTAGCCCAACCCTTTTTAATACTCTAGTGGAATGTCTCCTTCATCTAGACCTGGGCATAGGAACCCGCCTTCTCTGCTATGCAGACGACATTACCCTCGTCACATACGGAGGAAATTACACACAGAAGGCCCAAAAAGCACTAGATGTCCTTTTTAAAAAATGCAGGGAGTTAGGACTTAAAGTCAACCCCCGAAAAACCAAAGCCCTCCCCATTAGAATTCCCACCCCATCAAAACAGCTTCTCCTAGGACACTCTCCTATAGAATACGTTAACACACACAGATATCTCGGAATTCACTTTGACAGAAATCTCTCATTTGACAGACATGTACAACACCTTAGAGACACCACCAAGCTACGTCTCAACGCTCTCTGGTCACTGTCAAAAAAAGGCGAGGGGGCCTCCTATAAAGTACTCCGCATGTTTTACGTTCAAGCCATACGGTCTATTATCGATTACTCAGCCCCAATCCTCCCTACAATCAACCCTAAACTTAGTAACAAGCTGGAAGTCATACAGAACGAAGCTCTAAGAATTATGACGGGCTCTCCAATGTGGACCCGATTATGTAACCTCAGACTTGAATGTAATTTGGAGTCCCTAAATCTAAGAATTAAGGCAAGAGTCGCTATTCTATCCGCTAAATTAGCAAGAAAAAACTCTACCCTCCCCCTACTACCAAGACTAACGGCAGCAGCCAACCTACATCCTGATATCCTAACAAACAGCTGGTCACATAGCGTCGCCAAAGCCATTCACGAATTTAATATAACACCTATCATAAACCTCCCCCCAGACAAACAGAGCGACGCGTATCACCCTCCCCCACCATGGAGTCTCCCCCCATTCAAACTTATCATAGCAACATCCTCCCCTAAAGCAACAACGCCTACCCAACAACTGCGACAAGAAAGCCTCAGGCGGATAGAATTCCTCACCACCCCAAATTCCGTCACTTACTACACCGACGGCTCTGTAAATGAAGGAAGAGCGGGGGCGGCAGTAGCAAGCCACGATCACTCGTACGGGCTACGAGTGTCTGACAGAGCCTCCACTCTGCAGACAGAATTAGTAGCCATCCTCACTGCCATGGACGATGCTCTCGAAATAAACCCTACAGCAAATATCATCATCCACACAGACTCAGTCACTGCTATCCAAACCCTCAAAAATACAGTCCCGTCAGATAACATCCGCCTCATCACCGACATCTTGACCACGGCACATGAAATAAAAAACGCAGGGGGAACACTCACACTACACTGGATACCCAGCCACGTAGGCGTCTCAGGGAACGAAACCGCCGACAAACTCGCCAAAGAAGCCACTGAATACCCGCACATTCAAGTAGACATTCCTCCCAGTCTCAGACAAATTAAAAACTCAGTCAAAATGCGAGCAGCAACATTAAATAAGAAAGAACACGAGAACCAAGTCAATGAAGGCTCCCCCTCGGCATTATGGTACGCAAATGCGACACGATACAAGCCCATCCCTGCCGTCACCAACATTAACGGCAGAACCCTCCAAAGACTCAGACGACTCAGGCTAGGTTATAAGAATCTAACTCAAATCCAAAATAATGTCGAAACCTCCACATGTGAACAATGTAACACCGACACCACCCTCCCACTACTCCATTACATTCTAAAATGCCCAGCCAACAATAAACTAAAAAGACCAGCCAACCCGCCAAACCCAGACATTCCGCATGGAAATATTACACCGCACCTAATAACATCCCTCAGACAGGCGGCCACGACTGTCATTGCCGCCACGCCCCCCTCCATCCTGTCAGGTACCGTTACCCACCACCCTCCGCCAACCTAACTGTCACTAATCACCTATCCCGTTAATCCCCTCTCACTCTCTCAACCACTCGTGCGTTTCTGCCTGCATGCCGGGGTGTTTCCCCATCTCTGCATGCAGACATAGGATGTGCGAGTGAACTATTTAAAAAAAAAAAAAAAAAAAAAAAAAACGCCTTACAGGACCGCACAGCGGTCTCTGCCCCATACCCCATGTCCTCAAACCCAGCTAAATACAGATGTACACCAACTGGGCTAAAATAAGGCCCGGCCCCCTCTATATAGGAGGGGAAATCGTTGAACGAACGAACGAACGCGGGGTCGCATTCCCTCGCCAGCCGCCGTCCCGAGCACATCTCCGAGCAGAGACCTCCTACCTTCCAAGACCATACAGTGCTCCCATTGGAGGGCATTGGATCTGGTTCTTAACTGGAGGGCATCTGATCTGCTCCGTAATTGGGGTTCGTCCGATCTGCTCCCTCATTGGCGGGCACGCGATCTGGCACTCCCGTGCCATCCACACTCCATTCTGCTGCCTGCCTCCACACTGACAACATCTCCTGCTCCTGTCTTGTTTCAACAAGGGTAACAGCTCTCCGGTTCGCCGTTGATCGAGCTGCTCTGCCCTTCTTGTCTCTCGACAGTGCTTTGAAGTGTTGTTGCTGTCGTTGCTCGCCGCCTTCATCCTGACCACGCCTTGGTCTCCAGCCACTGTTGTGTACCGGGGTGCTCACGCTTGTGCGCACTCGCCCTTCAGTGGTTTCTTTTTGCCTCTTACTGTATTTCCTTTCCGGCTCTTAGTGTTCCCCTGGTACGTGGTACGAAGCCGAACCCCGCGGTTTCCAGGCGCAGGCCTGGTACACAAGGGGGCCCCGTAGTCGGGGTGGTTATAGGAAGCTGCAGGGGTGAGCCAAAACTCTGGTTAGGGCTAGGAGTAGGCAAGACCTTCGGGGCTGTGGCAAGGGCTGTCTCGCCCTCCGCTAGCGGGGGGGCAGTTTCCACCACAGTAGGTAGGCTCCTTCCTGTGTTTCTGTGTGCTTGTTTGTGTTTGTGTGCGTGCCTGTGTGAGTGATTCTGCCTGTCTGTCATGGCAGGCAAGGCTAGGTCTAGACCCCCAGGGTCTTCGAGGAATCCTCTGCCATCGAGGATCCCGATACCTGATCCTTCTGCTAGAGTCCTCACTGCTGGAGAAAGGGTTGGGACGGTTCCTGGGGCGTTGGGTGAGGGTATGGCTGCGGTCACCCATCCAGGAGCTGCCACAATTCGATGTGACTCACTATCGGTCACCCACCCACCTACTGACAAGGGCAAGAAGTGCTTAACTTCTGGAAAGAAGAGGGTGCGGCATGAATCAGGAGACAGCTCAACTGTATCTGCTGGCGATCGGGCTTGTCCAGGGAGTCCTGTCTCTGGCTCCTCTGCTTCCTCCTCTGCTGCACCCAGGAAGGTCGCCCGTCGCCATGAGGGGATGGACGTGATTCTGCCTGCTCCTCTGTCTCCAGCCCCCACCACTGCTCCTTCTGCCACCACTGCTACCGCTGCCAATCCCGCCGTTGATGCTGATGCCTCTGAGAGTGCTGAGGGGTTTACCCTTGTAACTCGCAGGGCTAGGCGTTCACCCGTTACCAAGCCTGCAGCCCAGGGTTTTTCAGCGCCTGCTACAAAAAGGCCTCCACCTGCACCTCGCCCTTCTGTGTCGGTGGCAGCTCCCCCTCCTCCCCGCTCCTCCTTCCCCGCTTTCAGGGTTCCTCTGCAGCCGGGCTACACCACCAGCTACGACGCAGTTGCGGCCCTGGAGAGGCAGCTGCCGGGTCTTGCTGTGACCAATCGCTTTGGGAGGGACGAAAGCTGTGTATTGATTCCAGCAACAGAGGAGGCATACCTGCAACTCAAGGCAGTGGCAGAGGACGAGGCAGCTGTCGTGAAGGTGGTAGAGCTAACACGGGGCGGACAGGTCACCAAGGCCGTGGTGATGGGATACCCTCGCCGTATGCCTGTGGACATCCTGCTCCAACACGACTTGGTAGAGGAGGCGACCAGGTGTCAGCACCAGAGGACTCGGGAGGAGACGCTGCAGGTGTTCGTAACCCTCCGGGGCCCTCTTGTTCCCTCCCTAGATCTGGGGAACTGGGGTGTGTACTGGCTGCGCCCTTACACTCCAGAGCCGCTGCGATGCTTCCGCTGCCAGGGGTTCGGCCACCACCGTGCGAACTGCAACAGACCTGTGGTGTGTGGGATGTGCAGCGGCTCCCACGAAACCGAGCAGTGCCTTGCGAGGTTCAAGGCGAAGGAGCCGGTCGCCGCCCGCTGTCCCAACTGTGCAGGCGCTCACCATGCCTGGCATCCCAGCTGCCCTGCGAGGGTGAAGAGGGTGACTCAGGGCAGGGAGGGGCAAGTCTCTTGGGTGCGGCAGCAACAGGCATCGATAGCGACACCCACTCCCCCGGGCACTTTTGTTTGGGGTCAGCAGCGCCGCTCTCAGGAGCCAGGCCCACCGGTTCTGAGCGAGTCGGCCTTTCCCCCCTTGACACCTGCTTTGAGGACAGCCAGTGCGGTGGCAGAGGTTCACCATCCAGTGACCCCGGTGGCTCGGGTGCCCTCACCTCCTCCTTCCCGGGCGGCTCCTGTGACAGCGCCAGTGTCTCAGGCGTCTACTCCAGAGGAACCGCTATTTACCAAGGACGAGCTGCGTCACCTTGGGGCTCAGATGGCGGAGGCCATCACGAGTGCAGTGGCTCGGGCTTTGGGGGTTCAGCTGGGGTCAGGCCCCTTGGTGGCTGTGATCGACAGGTGGCTGGAGTGGAGCGTCGGCAAGCGGCGAGGGACCCCTGCTCCTGTCTCGGGCAGGCCTCCTCGTGCCCCTCGGAAGTCGGGCTCGCCCACATGGACGACTGCACAGAAGGCGTCCAGGGCTGGGGTCAGGGCTCAGCCCCGTCGTGCCCAGACTCCTGCCACTCCCCGACTCCCGTCTGCCCCTCAGGTGCTTCCATCAACTCCTCCTTTGACTCGGGGGTCGAGCGATCCCCGCCTCAGTCTGTCTCTGGATGCGGGGAGGTCGTCTCCCTTCGCCTCCTCCAGTGGAACTGTGTTGGGGCAATGAGCAAGCTACCCCTCCTTCAAGAGGTGGCCGTCAGAGATCGCCCGCATCTTATTCTGCTGCAGGAAACCCTTCTGTCTGAGGGCTCCTCCTTTCGTTTGGCGGGTTATACCGCCCATCTCCTCCCTCGTGAGCGTGGTGTGTCCAGGGGCTGTGCCATACTGGTCCGTGACCACATTGCCTCCACTAGCTGTGTACCCCCTCCCTTCTGTGGAGATGGTGTGGAGGTCCAGGGCGTGGTGCTTCACTTGGCGGGGTCGCCCCTTACTGTGTACAATGTGTACCGTAGTTCTCGGGCAGCCCTGGAGCTGGGGGACTTGTTCTCCCAGGCTGCCGGGGGGCCGGTATACATTGGGGGCGATTTCAACGCACACCATGCTCTGTTGTCCTCGCCTCTCCCCTCCAACGAGGCAGGTCGGCACATTTCCATCACTCTGGAGGAGGTGGGTGGTGTATCCCTGCTGAATGATGTCAACGAACCCACACATGTCCGTGGAGGTCGGCTGGACCTGGCCTTCCTCTCGACTCCTCTAGCAGGCTCCACTGTGTGGTCGCTCCATCCCTACCTTATGAGCGATCACTTTGCCATTGTGGTGGACCTGCCATTGCCTCCCCTCCCTCTCTTCGAGCCGCCTCCGCTACGGTGGGATGTGGGCAGGGCAGATTGGGAAGCCTTTGATAAGGCCCTCACTCTCGCTTTCTCCTCCTCTCCCCCGGCGTTGGACCTAGAGAGTTGTGCAGATCAGGTTGCCGCTGTCTTTCGGCAGGCTGCTTCTATTGCCATCCCTTTGCGGAAGCGCTTTGCAAGGTGCTACCGGGACGGTTGGTTCTACTGCGATAGGGTCAAAGAGCTGAACCGCAGGCTTAATGCGGCACGCAGACAGTACCGGCGGCGCACGCCCGCCGTGCCGCCGGTGCTTGTTTGCCGTGTCTCGTCATGTCCTTGCGGAGAAGCGCCGCCTTAGGGAGGAGGCGTGGATTGTATGGTGTCGCACCCTTGATTCTCACTCCACACTTCGTGAGATGTGGAGGAGAATCAGGTCCGTCTCTGGTCCACGTCCCTCCCGTCCGCCTTCGCATCCCGACCCTGTTGCAGAGGCCGACCGCCTGGCTCAGCACTTTGCTGACCGCCTCCGCTTCCTCCAATCTCCGCGATCAGTCTTGGCTGTTCAAGAGCAATTGTCCGACTCTCGTGCTGTGGCTGTCCAGGCGGCGTGTGATCAGTCTGACCCAGCCGATTGCCCCATCACCAGTAGGGAGCTGCTGGCAGCTTTGCGGCGCAGGGCGGACACTGCTCCAGGCCTTGATGGGCTGACATACTCCATCCTGTCACACGCGGGAGATTGTGGTATGGAGCGGCTTCTTGGTCTGCTCAACCTCTCGTGGTCTGAAGGGCGTCTCCCGAGTTTGTGGAAGGCTGCTGTCATTCACCCTATCCCTAAGCCAAATGCTCCCGGTGCCATGCGCCCCATTTCCCTCCTTAGCTGTATTGCCAAGACGGCTGAGCGAGTTGTGCGGGCGCGTCTTGCATGGAGACTGGGTCCGCTTCACCCAAGGATCTTTGCTTATCATCCTGGCAGGAGTGCTTCTCACTGCCTTGCATCGTTCCTTGGGGAGCTTCGGGGTGGCGTGGGGATGGCGGTGTTCCTCGACCTCGAGAAGGCCTTCGAGCTGGCAAGCCCTGCGGTCATCTTGCAGGCTCTGGCGGCTCGGGGGGTGGGCGGTAAGCTTTTGTCATGGGTTAGTGACTTCTTTTGTGGTCGCTCAGCAGGAGTCCGATTTCAGGGGCGTCTCTCCCCTTTTATGACTACCAGAATGGTACTCCTCAGGGGAGTGTGTTGAGCCCTCTCCTTTTTAACGTTCTGGTGGAGGGGCTCCTTGATGTAGACTTCGGTCGTGGGGTCACCCTCTTATCTTATGCCGATGATCTGGCCCTGATCTTTACCAGGAGGGACTGCTTTGCCCAGGCGAACGAGGCTCTGGCCAGGTTGTATGGCAAATGCTCAGAACTTGGCCTCAAAATCAACTTTGCCAAGTCAAAGTGTTTGCCTTTTGGCCTCCTTCCCCCACATTTTCCACTCGTGCTGGGGGGTCACCAGCTGTCCTTCGTGGCCGTCCACAAGTATCTTGGGGTGTGGTTCGATAGTAACCTCACCTTTGCGAGCCATGTCCGCTATTTGCGTGAGCGAGCGTCCACGCGTCTCTCTGCCCTTCGCTCCCTCTCCAAGAAGAGTTTGGGGGCCTCCTATATGGTACTCAGAACTTTTTACACACACGCTATTAGATCGCTGGTAGATTACAGTGCCATATGCTTGACTGGTCTTGCCCCGCGGGTTTCTCAGTCTCTTGAGGTCGTGCAGAATGACGCTTTGCGGGTCATTCTGCATGCGCCTCCTTGGACCCGGCTGGTCAATCTGAGGTTGGAGAGCAGTTTCCCATCTTTGAGGGGTAGAATTATGCTCCGTGCTGCAGCAACTACTCTGCAGCTGGTACACCGCAGACCCACTCTCCCTGTCTCTGCTCTCCTCCTGAGGCTCTTGTCACGCCCTCCTGACCCGGCCCCTCGGCGAGACTGGGCTCGAGCAACGGTTGCTATGTTGCATGAAATGGGGGCTGCTGACTCCATCTGCCAGGTCCCTGATGCACCCTTTGCTGGGTTTGAGTATCCGCCCCCATGGGAGCCTCACCCAGTCCAGTTGATTTGTCCAGCACGTGCCAAGCCCCGTGGCACCATCCCTGCCCTCCTCCGTCAGGATGGTCTCCGCCGGGTTGCGGCTCTGGGATCTCCGGGATCGGCTGTGTACTACACCGATGGTTCTGTGGCGGCTGATGGTGCTGCAGGGGCGGCCTTCATTTTTGGGGACACGGTGGAGTCTTGGCGGCTTTCACAGGGGGCCTCTGTGTTCCAGGCAGAGCTGGCGGCTATACTGGGGGCTTTGCGGCATGCACACCACCATCAATATCGCCGTGTGGTCGTCCATTCGGACTCGCTCTCTGCCATCATGGGTCTCCGCTCCTTCTCCCTCAAGGATAATGTCTTTTTGCTGTCGGCGATTTACACCTTCGCCTCTCTCCTGGTCTGCAGGGGTGCATCTGTTGTCCTGCACTGGCTCCCGGGGCATGTTGGCATCCACGGGAACGAGTTGGCGGATGAGGCTGCACGCTCTGCGTGTTCACTTCCTGCTGTCACGTTCCCATTCGGCAGAGGCCGGGCTCAGATTGTCAAGTCTTTCGCTGCTACAATCTGGCAGTTGTCATTGGAAGAGCATAGGCTAGTGGTATCAGAGGGCTCCCGTTCTGCCACGTGGTATGCCGCTGCTACATCATACTCCCAGCTGCAGCCCCCCCCAGGTCTGCCGAATTTTTTGCTTGTGAGGCTCAGGCGCTTGCGGCTTGGCTTTTTATGTTATAAGCAGATCACTGGGGTGGAACCTGACTCGTGTGAACATTGCTTAGAGAGGGAGACGGAGCCCCTCCTTCATTATATACTAAGGTGTCCTGTCACTGACATCTTCCGCTCGCATTTGGGAGGTGCTTTTGTGCCATCTGGGGATGATGTCCGTGATGCCTCTGCCATTGTTGCCCGTTTGCCAATGGAACTTCTGCTGCGGGTGGTCAGTCGCCACCCCCCTTCTCGCTAATATGAGCAGCGCATGCTAGCGCACCTGTAACGGGCTCACTTATTTGCCCGTGTCCCAGTCTGATCTGGGACGAATATCACAACAACAACAACAACATCCACACTCACACCACCTGCTTTTCACGGTTTTACCATAGCTGCTTCAGCACTATCGCCCCACGTCTGTGTACCGGGGTACACACACTAGTGTGTACCCGCCCTTTCGTGGGTTGCACCCCCCTCCTACTCTATTTCCTTTTGGCCTTAGTGTCCCCCAGTCGTGGTACGACACCGAACCCTGCGGTTTCCTGGCGCAGGCCAGGTACACAAAGTGGCCCCTTAGCAG
The DNA here is from genome assembly GCF_032717465.1 of Coenobita brevimanus. Lineage (NCBI taxonomy): Eukaryota > Metazoa > Arthropoda > Malacostraca > Decapoda > Coenobitidae > Coenobita > Coenobita brevimanus. The sequence goes on along the minus strand of NC_137070.1, from coordinate 2,998,707 downwards.
GGGTGGTTATAGGAAGTGACTGGGGTGGGCCAAAAACTCATTAGGGCTAGGAAAGACCTTCGGGGCAGTGGTAGGGCTGTCACGGCCTCCGCTAGCGGGGGGACAGATACCGCCACTGTAGGTAGGCTTCTTCTCGCGCCTGTGTGCTTGTGTGTGTGAGAGTGAGTGTGACTGTATGTGTGCGTGACGGCCTCCGTCATGGAGTGCCGCAATCCCCCCCCCCACCTACGCCCCGAGGACCCAGCGTATCCAGACGCTCCTCTAAGAGCCCAGCTAACCGCACCACCTCCTGCACCAAGACGCTGGGTAATCAGAAGAGGACGAGGCACAGTTCGCCTGAAAGTAACACCTCTGACCATGAAATGACTGCACCAGCTCAGGGGACTGGGGCTCGCCCTAAAACTCCCACTCCTAATGCCTCCTCCACCTCCTCATCCTCGGATCTACCCAGGAAAATGCTTCGCCGTCACGAGGGCATGGACATGGATATCACAACACCAGCATCGCAGGATTCGTGCACTCGTGACGACACCCCTGCCCCTTCACCTGCCACGCCAACCACAACCTCTGACGCAGAAACTCCTCCCTCTAGCACGCCTGGAGCGGCCATGAACACCACCATCGACGACGATGGCTACACCCTGGTGCGTCGGAAGGGAGGACGAGAAAAAAACAAGGGCAGTAAGAATTTTGTCAACCCACCTCCGGCTCAGCAACCACCAACGAGGCGCCCACCATCAGCTCATCCCAGACCATTAGTGCGCACCTCAGTCACTGTAGCGGCACCACCCCCACCTACCTCAACCTTCCCCGCCTTCAGAGTTCCTCAGCAGGAGGGATTCACCCACTCATACAAGGCGGTGGAAACACTGGAAGCACAACACCCGCATCTAGAAGTCACAAACAGAATCGGGAGGGACGAGAGCTGCGTTCTAGTGCCGAAACAGAGGAGGCATACGCTCAATTAAAAATCATTGCGGAGGACGAAGCGGCGGCAGTGCGCATTATAGAGCTCAATCGTGGAGAACAGCTGACAAAGGCCACAGTAATGGGCTATCCCCGCAGAATGCCAGTCGACATTTTGAAGAGCCACGCCCTTGTCGAGGAAGCAGAGCGCTGCCAACACACGAAAACGTGCGAGGAGACCCTGCAGGTCCGTGTGACCCTGCGGGGCCCCCTTGTGCCTTTCCTGGACCTGGGCAATTGGGGCAAATACTGGCTGCGCCCCTTCTCCCCAGAGCCCCTGCGATGCTACTGCTGTCAACGGTACGGCCATCACAGGGCAACTTGTACAAGGCCTCATGTATGTGGCGTGTGCAGCGGGGCACACGACAACCATCTGCCTCAACAAGTTAAAAGCGAAGGAGAAGGTGACTGCCAGGTGCCCCAATTGCACAGGTTCTCACCATGCCTGGCACCCGACTTGCCCTGCACGCTCCAGCAAAGTGGAGAAAAGGAGAGAGACTCAGGTCAAATGGGTGCAACAACAACAAGACACTCTCACCATCCCTGCGCCCCCTGGAACATTTGTCTGGGGGCAACAGAAGAACACTCCCGCTCCCACTCCAGCTCTCCAACCAGACGCTTTTCCACCTCTCCCCACCGCTACAACAATGAAAGGGAAAGTGACGCCTCAGGCTACAGGACTGTCACAGTCAGGGCAGACGTCCACGCCCCCCCCACCTCACACTCAACCCGCCGCCACACCTCTGTCACCCCAGCCTCCTGCATCACCCACGAAAGCTCTCGACTTCGACAGGCTGGCGCAAATTGGCAAAACACTCCTGATGGAGTTGCTACAGCTGCTCCTCGACCACTTCCCGATTCTGCCACGGTCAGTCCTACCCAAAGCGGACTTAGCGATGCAGAATGCACTAGAAAAACTCAAGCTGCAACAACTCCCACCTCCAACAAAGAGAACTTCCTCTCCAAAGCCATCAAGCTCGTGTCCTCCTGCAGTAAGGCAGTGCCCTCCCAATCTGCCGGAAACACCAGTCCAACAAAGCAACCTGCAAACTACACTTCCATCACCAAACAGTCTGCCCACTCCACCTTCACCATCTCGCACTACACCCATTCCACCACAGCAGAAAGACGAGCGCACAGGCAGGAGCAGGAAAAGGGGCCAAAACAAGGCGAGGAAATCCAACAATGCAACAGTGAACAACCGGAGCTGCGATCCCTCACGTTCCCCGTTAGGCACGCAGGAGACTCCCCAACCTCCTCGAGTGCCTCGGAGATCGCCGGAAACACAGCTCCGACTGGCACTGCCCATGGACGAGGGGTCTCCCACCCCCTCAGATTCCTCCAGTGGAACTGCGCGGGAGTAATGGGGAAGCTCCCGCTCCTGCAGGAGGCCGCAGCGAGGGACTCCCCTCACGTGTTCCTTCTGCAGGCAACTCTGCTGGGGGAAAAACACAAATTCCGTCTACAGGGTTATACCACCCATCTCCTTCCATACACTCGAGGTGAACCAGAGGTTGTGCCGTCCTGGTTCAGAACCACATTGCCTCCTCAGATTGTGAGTATACTCCTTTCTGCGGAAGTGCAGGGGGTGCGCATTCACCTGTCAGAGTCGCCCCTCACCATCTACAATATTTATAGCAGGCCTGGTGCTGCCCTGGAGCTGGGGGAGTTACTCTCCCAGGCTACCAGAGGGCCTGTCATCATCGGGGGCGACCTGAATGCGCATCACCCCCTGCTAAACTCCCCTCAAGCCACCAATGAAGCAGGACGGCACCTATCTCTGGTTATGAAAGAAATGGACGGGGTGACTCTCCTGACGGACACATCAAGGTCCACTCATGTTAGGGGGGGGCGTCTTGACCTCACTTTCGTGTCGGATCCTTTAAAGGATGCGGCACGTTGGTCCATACACCCCACCCTCATGAGTGACCATTATGCGATCACTGTTGACCTAGAGCTTACCCCCCTCCCCCCCCCACGCCACCTTTCAGGTGGGATGTCGAAAAGCGAACTGGGCTGCCTTTGGAAAAGCCCTAGTTCGCGCCTTCTCCTCATCTCACCCCCCCTCTGACCTTGATAATTTGAGCAACTTTATTACATCCACCTTTCAAGAGGCAGCCACAGAGTCCATCCCACAAAAGCGACGGTCCACGAAAAGCTACAGGGACGGCTGGATTTACTGCGACCGTGTCAGGGAATTGAATCGGCGGTTGAATGCGGCGCGACGCGAGTACAGGCATCGTCGAGGCTCACCTCAACGCATACGCTTAGAGGCTGTGTCATGACACGTCTTAGCAGAAAAGCGCCGCCTTCGCGAGGAGGAGTTGGTGAGATGGTGCAGGACTTTAGGACCTCACTCCACTCTCCGAGAGATGTGGAGAAAGTTGCGGTCCTTCACCAACCCCCGCCCCTCCCACCCGCCCTCTCACCCTGACCCTGCCTCAGAGGCCAGTCGTCTTGCCGAGCATTTCGCGGACCGTGCTGCCTCTCGCAATCTCCCCAGAGACGTCATAGCCCGACAGGTGCAACTATCAGGCCCTCGCGCTGCAGCAATCCAAGCAGCTTGTAAGCGCCATGATGAAGCTGATTGCCCCATCACGGACGTTGAGCTGATGGATGCTTTGTGGCGCAGGGCTGACACTGCACCAGGGCTAGACGGCCTTACGTATTCTATGCTATCACACTCAGGAGATTGCGGGAGAAAATGGCTGCTGAAGCTGCTGAATTTATCATGGTCTGAGGGTAAGTTACCTAAATCATGGAAAACTGCCATAATTCACCCCATCCCGAAGCCGAGCGACCCAGGCGCCACGCGCCCCATCTCACTACTCAGCTGTATTGGTAAAACAGCTGAGAGGGTGGTGCGGGCGCGACTCACCTGGCGCCTGGGTCCTCTCCATCCGAGAATATTTGCCTACCACCACAGCCGCAGTACTGCCCACTGTTTAGCGTCATTTCTCGGACAACTTCGGGGCGGAGTGGGTATGGCGATTTTCATTGATTTAGAGAAAGCCTTTGAGCTGGCCAGCCATTCAGCTATCCTCAGCGCTCTCGCTGATAAGGGAGTGGGGGGTAAGCTCTTGCGATGGATACAGGATTTCTTCCTTGAAAGAACTGCTAGCGTCCGCTTTCAGGGGAGTGTCTCCCAGCCGTATAAGCACGAGAATGGCACGCCACAGGGCAGTGTCATCAGCCCCATTCTTTTTAACATCCTGATGGAGGGGCTGCTCCGTGTCAATTACGGTCAGGGAGTCACGCTCCTGTCATATGCGGACGACCTAGTGCTAGTTTTTTCGAGAAGAGATTGCTATGCGCAAGCTAATGAGGCCTTCTTTAGACTGCACGGTAAGTCGAAGGAGCTGGGGTTGAAGGTTAATATGGCGAAGACTCGCTATGTACCCTTCGGCCTCAACCCTTCGCCTCACCCTTTGCTGCTCGGACGACACCCATTAGCTTGCGTAACCACCTATAAATATTTGGGTGTGTGGATGGATGTGGGACTAAAGTTCAACAGGCATGTCAAATACCTGCGGGAGAAAGCTGCTTCGCGAATGGCAGCACTCAAATTTCTTTCTAGGAAGGGGCTGGGGGCCTCCTACAAGGTCCTCCGCACCTTCTATGTGCATGCCATTCGGTCGCTTATCGACTACAGTGCTATTTGTCTGCCAAACTTGGCCCCACCTGTGCGCGCTTCGCTGGAAGTGATTCAGAACAATGCACTCCGCATTATTCTGCACGCTCCTATGTGGACACGCTTAGTTATCCTCCGTTTGGAAGGCGAGCTTCCATCACTACACGGACGTATCACTCTCCGTGCAACTGCTGTAGTGTTACAGCTTGTGCAGCGCAGGCCAGAGCTCGCTGTCTCAGTCTTGCTAAAGCGTCTGCTGTCAAGACCACCTGACCACGTACCAAGCAATGACTGGGCCCGCGGACTTGTTGCTGCGCTGCACGGGCTCAACACTGCAGCAAGCATTTGCAAGGAGCCTGATGCACCTTGTGCAGGGTACAACGGCCCACCTCCATGGGCAACACCACCCTTCAGGTTCGTCTTTCCGGGGGAGGGGAGGGTGCGCAACTGTGTCCCTGCTCTCCTTCGGCAGCAAGCCTTAGCTTGTGTAGAAGCTCTGCAACGCTGGTCGTCTACAGACTACTACACTGACGGCTCTGTCACTGCAGACGAAGCGGCAGGTGCTGCCTTCGTCTGTGGTAATGAGGTGGTGTCGTGGCGACTCACACCGGGCGCATCAGTGCTTCAAACGGAGCTTACAGCTATTCTGGGAGCATTAAGGCATGCATACCATCATGCACACTGTAACATCGCTGTGCATTCTGACTCACTTTCAGCAATCTGCGCAATCCATTCTCACACCCTAGGAAACAACCCCTTCCTTCTATCCTCCATTTTCCTGTACGCCAGGAAAATTAAAGATAATGGAGGTACCATTTTCGTGCACTGGGTGCCGGGCCACGTAGGCCTACAGGGCAATGAGTGGGCAGATCAGGCTGCTAAAGATGCATGCAGCCTACCCAACATCACCTTTAATCTTCCCGACTCCCCTCAAACAATCCTGGCACCAATCATCAAAGCGACATGGCAGTGGACTAGAGAAGAACACCAACTCCTCACTACAGAAGCCTCCCGCTCTGCCACATGGTACGGCAGGGCCACGGGTTGTGTGCCTCTTCCACTGCTCCCGCACACACCCAATTACGTCCTAGTCCGCCTACGTCGCTTACGGCTTGGATTCCACTGTTATGATCAACTCGCCAACACCAATCCTAGCCCTTGTCATCACTGCCAGGACCAAGAACCCTCGCCACTACACCATTACATCCTAAGGTGTCCAGTCACACACCCTCTCAGAGCAAACCTAAACAGAGGCTTCACCTGGACCCACATTGATGAAATTGATGCCCCTTCTATTATAGCCAACACGCCACTTCAAACCATACTTACCACAGTAGAAAAATATCCCCCCCCACGTTAAAGGACAGTGCACTACGCACTACATCTAACCGTTTTTTACGACCAGGTATTGCACCTCCACAGCACTTCTTCAATTTACTTCAACTAATCATCCCCCAATTACAGAGTACTCCTCATTCATTTACTTGACAGTGCAGCCGCACGTCACTGAACGGGCTCACAAGTTTGTCCGTGCCTCAGTACTGCACTGAGGCGAATATCCCACCACCACCACCATCAGCGGGGTTGCATTCCCTCGCCAGCCGCCGTCCCGAGCACATCTCCGAGCAGAGACCTCCTACCTTCCAAGACCATACAGCGCTCCCATTGGAGGGCATCGGATCTGGTTCTTAATTGGAGGGCATCTGATCTGCTCCATGATTGGAGTTCGTCCGATCTGCTCCCTCATTGGCGGGCACGCGATCCGGCACTCCCGTGCCATCCACACTCACACCACCTGCTTTTCACGGTTTTACCATCGCTGCCTCAGCGCTATCGCCCCACGTCTGTGTACAGGGGTACACACACTTGTGCGTACCCGCCCTTTCGTGGGTTGCACCCCCCTCCTACTCTATTTCCTTTCGGCCTTAGTGTCCCCCAGACGTGGTACGACGCCGAACCCTGCGGTTTCCTGGCGCAGGCCAGGTACACAAAGGGGCCCCTTAGCAGGGGTGGTTATAGGAAGCGACTGGGGTGGGCCAAAAACTCGTTAGGGCTAGGAAAGACCTTCGGGGCAGTGGTAGGGCTGTCACGGCCTCTGCTAGCGGGGGGACAGATACCGCCACTGTAGGTAGGCTTCTTCTCGCGCCTGTGTGCTTGTGTGTGTGAGAGTGAGTGTGACTGTATGTGTGCGTGACGACCTCCGTCATGGAGTGCCGTAATCCCCCCCCCACCTACCCCCCGAGGACCCAGCGTATCCAGACGCTCCTCTAAGAGCCCAGCTAACCGCACCACCTCCTGCACCAAGACGCTGGGTAATCAGAAGAGGACGAGGCACAGTTCGCCTGAAAGTAACACCTCTGACCATGAAATGACTGCACCAGCTCAGGGGACTGGGGCTCGCCCTAAAACTCCCACCCCTAATGCCTCCTCCACCTCCTCATCCTCGGATTTACCCAGGAAAATGCTTCACCGTCACGAGGGCATGGACATGGATATCACAACACCAGCATTGCAGGATTCGTGCACTCGTGACGACACCCCTGCCCCTTCACCTGCCACGCAAACCACAACCTCTGACGCAGCAACTCCTCCCTCTAGCACGCCTGGAGCGGCCATGAACACCACCATCGATGACGATGGCTACACCCTGGTGCGTCGGAAGGGAGGATGAGAGAAAAACAAGGGCAGTAAGGATTTTGTCAACCCACCTCCGGCTCAGCAACCACCAACGAGGCACCCACCATCAGCTCATCCCAGACCATTAGTGCGCACCTCAGTCACTGTAGCGGCACCACCCCCACCTACCTCAACCTTCCCCGCCTTCAGAGTTCCTCAGCAGGAGGGATTCACCCACTCATACAAGGCGGTGGAAACACTGGAAGCACAACACCCGCATCTAGAAGTCACAAACAGAATCGGGAGGGATGAGAGCTGCGTTCTAGTGCCGAACACAGAGGAGGCATACGCTCAATTAAAAATCATTGCGGAGGACGAAGCGGCGGCAGTGCGCATTATAGAGCTCAATCGTGGAGAACAGCTGACAAAGGCCACAGTAATGGGCTATCCCCGCAGAATGCCAGTCGACATTTTGAAGAGCCACGCCCTTGTCGAGGAAGCAGAGCGCTGCCAACACACGAAAACGCGCGAGGAGACCCTGCAGGTCCGTGTGACCCTGCGGGGCCCCCTTGTGCCTTTCCTGGACCTGGGCAACTGGGGCAAATACTGGCTGCGCCCCTTCTCCCCAGAGCCCCTGCGATGCTACCGCTGTCAACGGTACGGCCATCACAGGGCAACTTGTACGAGGCCTCATGTATGTGGTGTGTGCAGCGGGGCACACAACACAACCATCTGCCTCAACAAGTTAAAAGCGAAGGACAAGGTGACTGCCAGGTGCCCCAATTGCACAGGTTCTCACCATGCCTGGCACCCGACTTGCCCTGCACGCACCAGCAAAGTGGAGAAGGGGAGAGAGAGTCAGGTCAAATGGGTGCAACAACAACAAGACACTCTCACCATCCCTGCGCCCCCTGGAACATTTGTCTGGGGGCAACAGAAGAACACTCCTGCTCCCATTCCAGCTCTCCAACCAGACGCTTTTCCACCTCTCCCCACCGCAACAACAATGAAAGGGAAAGTGACGCCTCAGGCTACAGGACTGTCACAGTCAGGGCAGACGTCCACGCCCCCCCCACCTCACACTCAACCCGCCGCCACACCTCTGTCACCCCAGCCTCCTGCATCACCCACGAAAGCTCTCGACTTCGACAGGCTGGCGCAAATTGGCAAAACACTCCTGATGGAGTTGCTACAGCTGCTCCTCGACCACTTCCCGATTCTGCCACGGTCAGTCCTACCCAAAGCGGACTTAGCGATGCAGAATGCACTAGAAAAACTCAAGCTGCAACAACTCCCACCTCCAACAAAGAGAACTTCCTCTCCAAAGCCATCAAGCTCGTGTCCTTCTGCAGTAAGGCAGTGCCCTCCCAATCTGCCGGAAACACCAATCCAACAAAGCAACCTGCAAACTATACTTCCATCACCAAACAGTCTGCCCACTCCACCTTCACCATCTCGCACTACACCCATTCCACCACAGCAGAAAGACGAGCGCACAGGCAGGAGCAGGAAAAGGGGCCAAAACAAGGCGAGGAAATCCAACAATGCAACAGTGAACAACCAGAGCTGCGATCCCTCACGTTCCCCGTTAGGCACGCAGGAGACTCCTCAACCTCCTCGAGTGCCTCAGAGATCGCCGGAAACACAGCTCCGACTGGCACTGCCCATGGACGAGGGGTCTCCCACCCCCTCAGACTCCTCCAGTGGAACTGCGCGGGAGTAATGGGGAAGCTCCCGCTCCTGCAGGAGGCCGCAGCGAGGGACTCCCCTCACGTGTTCCTTCTGCAGGAAACTCTGCTGGGGGAAAAACACAAATTCCGTCTGCAGGGTTATACCACCCATCTCCTTCCATACACTCGAGGTGTAACCAGAGGTTGTGCCGTCCTGGTTCAGAACCACATTGCCTCCTCAGATTGTGAGTATACTCCTTTCTGTGGAAGTGATGTGGAAGTGCAGGGGGTGCGCATTCACCTATCAGAGTCGCCCCTCACCATCTACAATATTTATAGCAGGCCTGGTGCTGCCCTGGAGCTGGGGGAGTTACTCTCCCAGGCTACCAGAGGGCCTGTCATCATCGGGGGCGACCTGAATGCGCATCACCCCCTGCTAAACTCACCTCAAGCCACCAATGAAGCAGGACGGCACCTATCTCTGGTTATGGAAGAAATGGACAGGGTGACTCTCCTGACGGACACATCAAGGTCCACTCATGTTAGGGGGGGGGGGTCTTGACCTCACTTTCATGTCGGATCCTTTAAAGGATGCGGCACGTTGGTCCATACACCCCACCCTCATGAGTGACCATTATGCGATCACTGTTGACCTAGAGCTTACCCCCTCCCCCCCCCACGCCACCTTTCAGGTGGGATGTGGAGAAAGCGAACTGGGCTGCCTTTGGAAAAGCCCTAGTTCGCGCCTTCTCCTCATCTCACCCCCTCTCTGACCTTGATAATTTGAGCAACTTTATTACATCCACCTTTCAAGAGGCAGCCACAGAGTCCATCCCACAAAAGCGACGGTCCACGAAAAGCTACAGGGATGGTTGGATTTACTGCGACCGTGTCAGGGAATTGAATCGGCGGTTGAATGCGGCGCGACGCGAGTACAGGCGTCGTCGAGGCTCACCTCAACGCATATGCTTAGAGGCTGTGTCACGAAACGTCTTAGCAGAAAAGCGCCGCCTTCGCGAGAAGGAGTTGTTGAGATGGTGCAGGACTTTAGGACCTCACTCCACTCTCCGAGAGATGTGGAGAAAGTTGCGGTCCTTCACCAACCCCCGCCCCTCCCACCCGCCCTCTCACCCTGACCCTGCCTCAGAGGCCAGTCGTCTTGCCGAGCATTTCGCGGACCGTGCTGCCTCTCGCAATCTCCCCAGAGACGTCATAGCCCGACAGGTGCAACTATCAGGCCCTCGCGCTGCGGCAATCCAAGCAGCTTGTAAGCGCCATGATGAAGCTGATTGCCCCATCACGGACGTTGAGCTGATGGATGCTTTGCGGCGCAGGGCTGACACTGCACCAGGGCTAGACGGCCTTACGTATTCTATGCTATCACACTCAGGAGATTGCGGGAGAAAATGGCTGCTGAAGCTGCTCAATTTATCATGGTCTGAGGGTAAGTTACCTAAATCATGGAAAACCGCCATAATTCACCCCATCCCGAAGCCGAGCGACCCAGGCGCCACGCGCCCCATCTCACTACTCAGCTGTATTGGTAAAACAGCTGAGAGGGTGGTGCGGGCGCGACTCACCTGGCGCCTGGGTCCTCTCCATCCGAGAATATTTGCCTACCACCACGGCCGCAGTACTGCCCACTGTTTAGCGTCATTTCTCGGACAACTTCGGGGCGGAGCGGGTATGGCAATTTTCATTGATTTAGAGAAAGCCTTTGAGCTGGCCAGCCATTCAGCTATCCTCAGCGCTCTCGCTGATAAGGGAGTGGGGGGTAAGCTCTTGCGATGGATACAGGATTTCTTCCTTGAAAGAACTGCTAGCGTCCGCTTTCAGGGGAGTGTCTCCCAGCCGTATAAGCACGAGAATGGCACGCCACAGGGCAGTGTCATCAGCCCCGTTCTTTTTAACATCCTGATGGAGGGGCTGCTCCGTGTCAATTACGGTCAGGGAGTCACGCTCCTGTCATATGCGGACGACCTAGTGCTAGTTTTTTCGAGAAGAGATTGCTATGCGCAAGCTAATGAGGCCCTCTTTAGACTGCACGGTAAGTCGAAGGAGCTGGGGTTGAAGGTTAATATGGCGAAGACTCGCTATATGCCCTTCGGCCTCAACCCTTCGCCTCACCCTTTGCTGCTCGGACGACACCCATTAGCTTGCGTAACCACCTATAAATATTTGGGTGTGTGGATGGATGTGGGACTAAAGTTCAACAGGCATGTCAAATACCTGCGGGAGAAAGCTGCTTCGCGAATGGCAGCACTCAGATTTCTTTCTAGGAAGGGGCTGGGGGCCTCCTACAAGGTCCTCCGCACCTTCTATGTGCATGCCATTCGGTCGCTTATCGACTACAGTGCTATTTGTCTGCCAAACTTGGCCCCACCTGTGCGCGCTTCACTGGAAGTGATTCAGAACAATGCACTCCGCATTATTCTGCACGCTCCTATGTGCACACGCTTAGTTAACCTCCGTTTGGAAGGCGAGCTTCCATCACTACACGGACGTATCACTCTCCGTGCAACTGCTGTAGTGTTACAGCTTGTGCAGCGCAGGCCAGAGCTCGCTGTCTCAGTCTTGCTAAAGCGTCTGCTGTCAAGACCACCTGACCACGCACCAAGCAATGACTGGGCCCGCGGACTTGTTGCTGCGCTGCACGGGCTCAACACTGCAGCAAGCATTTGCAAGGAGCCTGATGCACCTTGTGCAGGGTACAACGACCCACCTCCATGGGCAACACCACCCTTCAGGTTCGTCTTTCCGGGGGAGGGGAGGGTGCGCAACTGCGTCCCTGCTCTCCTTCGGCAGCGAGCCTTAGCTCGTGTAGAAGCTCTGCAACGCTGGTCGTCTACAGACTACTACACTGATGGCTCTGTCACTGCAGACGAAGCGGCAGGTACTGCCTTCATCTGTGGTAATGAGGTGGTGTCGTGGCGACTCACACCGGGCGCATCAGTGCTTCAAACGGAGCTTACAGCTATTCTGGGAGCATTAAGGCATGCATACCATCATGCACACTGTAACATCGCTGTGCATTCTGACTCACTTTCAGCAATCCGCGCAATCCATTCTCACACCCTAGGAAACAACCCCTTCCTTCTATCCTCCATTTTCCTGTACGCCAGGAAAATTAAAGATAATGGAGGCACCATTTTCGTACACTGGGTGCCGGGCCACGTAGGCCTACAGGGCAATGAGCGGGCAGATCAGGCTGCTAAAGATGCATGCAGCCTACCCAACATCACCTTTAATCTTCCCAACTCCCCTCAAACAATCCTGGCACCAATCATCAAAGCGACATGGCAGTGGACTAGAGAAGAACACCAACTCCTCACTACAGAAGCCTCCCGCTCTGCCACATGGTACGGCAGGGCCACGGGTTGTGTGCCTCTTCCACTGCTCCCGCACACACCCAATTACGTCCTAGTCCGCCTACGTCGCTTGCGGCTTGGATTCCACTGTTATGATCAACTCGCCAACACCAATCCTAGCCCTTGTCATCACTGCCAGGACCAAGAACCCTCGCCACTACACCATTACATCCTAAGGTGTCCAGTCACACACCCTCTCAGAGCAAACCTAAACAGAGGCTTCACCTGGACCCACATTGATGAAATTGATGCCCCTTCTATTATAGCCAACACGCCACTTCAAACCATACTTACCACAGTAGAAAAATATCCCCCCCCCACGTTAAAGGACTGCACTACGCACTACACCTAAGCTTTTTTTACGACCAGGTATTGCACCTCCACAGCACTTCTTCAATTTACTTCAACTAATCATCCCCCAATTACAGAGTACTCCTCATTCATTTACTTGACAGTGCAGCCGCACGTCACTGAACGGGCTCACAAGTTTGCCCGTGCCTCAGTATTGCACTGAGGCGAATATCCCACCACCACCACCACCACCAGCGGGGTCGTCACTCGCGCTGCTGCAGTCGTGCTGTCAACACGTGTCTCCCAGCTCTCCAGCTCTTGCCTTGTGCCTGTTTATATCTCCACGTGGTCCTGTTTTTGGTGTTGTCTTGGAGGCTTCCTTCCTTAATCACCACTGCTCGACACGACCTGTGATCGGCCTTGCCGGTGCTGCTAGAGCTGTGTGTTCTCTCTCTACTGCACAACGTTTCTCCCTGCTTTTTTTAAGAGCCCTGCTCTTGCTCTAGGGAGTTTTCGTTCTTGCGTTTTTTTTTTTTTTTTTTTTTCGGCCTGCCGTTAGTGTCCCTCACCATAGTACGACGCCGAACCCTGAAGGAGTGCCGCAGGGCATTTCCATCAAGGGGGGCCTTTAGGGCCTGGTTATAGGAGGCGGGGAGGGCGGCATTCTCTGTTAGGGCTAGGGTTAGGAAAGTCCCTCACGGGACAGTGACGGGTTTTCCCTCGACGTCCTTTAGAGGATGGGGAACCCCCCCCCCCGTCACTGTAGGGTTTTTTCTCGGCCGAGTTTTTTTTCTTTTTTCGCCTCATATTTAGTTTACTTCAACTTGCTTTGGGTTTCTGAGGAATTAATTTGCATTGCAAGTTAGTTCTGTGGCTGCCCCAGCATAGTTCTACTAAACTAAATATCACTTTAGCATTGTGCTCTTGGCTTCCCTTTGCCCAGTCTTATATTTAGGTTACACTAACTCGTTGGGTTTGTCTGAGGAATTAGTTTGTATTGCAAATTAGTTCCGTGACTCACCTAACCTAGTTTTTCTAAACCAAATAGCATTACCGTTGTGTTCTTATTTAATTTACTTTCTCCTGCGTAGGTCTGTCCAGGTGTTCTGATTTATTTAACAAATTAGTTCACACTGATATATTTGCTCAGGTTGAGATTAAATTAAATTCCTATATAATTAATTTGCTTCAATTCTGCTCATCTGTTTACTGTTGAGTTGACTTGTTCTGTCAACCCAACAGACGAATTGAGCGCATATTGTAGTAAATCAATTATCACTTTTGTGTGTGTGTGTGTGTGTGTGTCTTGAGTTGCCTTTACGTTTTCTGCACTGCCTGGTGCATATGCCATGAAGGTGGCATGCACCTCCAGGCCCAAGGGGCCTGCCCGCCCCCTCCCCCCACCCTCGAGGCCACCCCCTACCAAGCCCACTACCTGGGAGAAGCGAGAGCGTAAACTCTCCTCCAGTAGCTCCTCCTCATCCTCCTCCGGGGCCCCCCCCACTGCTCCCCCCGCTCCAAGGCCTAACGGACCTGCAGCACACCCACGGTATGCTGCTCCCACCACGTCCGCGTCCGCACGAGCTAAGATCGCGCGGATTCACGAAACCATGGATGGGATCACGCCTGCCCCAGCTCCCACCTCTTCAGGCCCCCAGGCTTCTCCCCAAGTAACTCACAGCCCCTCCAGCACTCACAAGCGACCGCCTTGCCCCCCCTCTGCAAGTGCACCACAGCCTACTGCCAAGGCCCAGCCGAGTGTTCAAGCACGCGACAGCACCACAGAGGCCACCACTGCTGCCAGGGAAACTGCCCCCACAGGCACCCCGCCTGCCCCTGCTGCCACCACTGCTGTTAACTCTCCTGATGAAGAGGGCTGGACCCTCGTGTCACGCAAAAAATCGCGAGCGACACAGGGAAACGAACGAATCCCGGCCAGCCGCATGACTGCTCCCCAGCAGCCACCACCTGCACCATGCCCCTCAGCTCCTCAGAGGCCCCCTTCTGCGCCACGCCCCTCGGTCTCAGTCCGGCCTCCTCCACCACCCCCTTCCAACTTCCCACCCTTACGTGTCCCAGTCCAACCGGGATTCACGACCAGCTACGGCACGGTCCAAGCCCTGGAAAACCACCTAAAGGGACTAGCCATCACAAACCGCTACGGCCGCGACGACAGCTGCGTCCTCATCCCCCGGGACGAGGAGACCTACCTGCGACTGAGGGCATTGGCGGAGGACAAGGCCCCACCTCTGAAGATTGTAGAGCTGCAAAGGGGCGAACAGCTCACCAAGGCCACTGTCATGGGCTACCCCAGGCATATCCCGGTGGGAATCCTCCTACAGCACCCCCTAGTGGAGGAGGCCAAGCGCTGCCAAAATCAGCGCACGCGGGAAGAGACCCTTCAGGTCACAGTCACTCTGAGGGGCCCGCTAATGCCTTCCCTCGATCTAGGGAACTGGGGCGAATTCCACCTGCGCCCCTTCATGCCAGAGCCGCTCCGTTGTTATAGGTGCCAAAGATACGGACACCACAGGGCCAACTGCCACCGCCCCCCAGTATGCGGCATTTGCAGTGCCAGCCACGACACCGAGCAGTGCCTGGCAAGGCTGAAAACAAAACAGCCTGTAACTTCCCGATGTCCCAACTGCTCAGGATCGCACCATGCCTGGCACCCCAGCTGCCCAGCCAGAACGAGGAGAGTACTGAAAGGCCGCGGACAGCAAGTGACATGGGTACATGAGCAGCAGGCCATCAGCCTGACTCCAGCCCCTCCAGGTACCTTCGTTTGGGGCCAACAGCGCCGCCCCACGGAAAAAGTCCCAGCCACCAGCGAGGCAGAATTCTCTCCGCTGCCTACCACGCCGAGCCCACCGCTATGCACCACGACAGCAGTCCCCCCACCACCTGCTCTCACCCAGGTCGTCACGACTGCAGAGGTACACTGTCCAGCCTCGCCACCGCAGCACCCATCAGCCGGGGCCACTCACAGTCCCTCCCAGGCCCCCATTCAGCAGGAGCCTGTATTCACCTTCGTGGAGCTCCACTCCGTTGGGAAACAGATAGCCGAGGCCTTAGTTGTGGGGATCAGCCAATGCCTGGTAATAACGTGCTCCACAGCCCCTGTCTCAGCCGCAATCGATGGGATCATCAAGCTGGCCATCGAAAAGAAGCGAAGCGGCACACCTCAGCCTGCACCCCCTCCAGAGACTACCAACCCCCCACCACGCAGGGCGGCTTGCCCGAGACGGAGGGCACGGCCTCGACACACCGCTACCTCATCCCAGAGGGCTCAGGAGCCTTGTCTCCCACCTCTCCCATCAGAGGAAGCGCCGGCACCAGTGGCAGTCGACACGGTGGTCGAGGCCACGGTCTCCCTCTCGGGCGACAGCCCCCTGCCCCCCATGACCTGCAAGCAAACCCTGCAGACATCCGATTAATACAGTGGAACTGTTTGGGGATCAGACACAAGCTCCCCCTCCTGCAGGAGGCAGTTGCCAGGGATCAGCCCCACGTCTTCCTCCTGCAGGAGACCTTACTCCCAGACAGTTCCTCCTTTCGGCTACCTGGATACACCTCCCATCTCCTCCCATACGAACGTGGAGTCACATGAGGATGTGCCATTCTCGTCCAAGATCATGTCCCCCACACTGTTTGTGACCCCCTGCCCTTTTGTGGACCAGGTATAGAGGTGCAAGGTGTTGTGTTACACCTGGCATCCTCCTCACTAACTGTGTACAATGTCTACAAAAGCCAGGGGGGCACTCTTGATGTGGGGGAGGTGTTCTCCCACGCTGCCTCCCGTTCTGTCTTTATCGGGGGCGACTTTAATGCCCATCACGACATTCTTGCATCGCCCCTTCCATCCAATGAGGCAGGACGGCACGTCTCTCTCGTTCTCGAGGAAATGGAAGGTGTCTCCTTAATAAACAACATTCAAGAACCCACCCACATTCGGGGAGGATGCCTGGATCTGTCATTCACCTCCACCTCACTTCCTGGCCCGGCGCAATGGTCGCTTCACCCGCCCCTAGCCAGCGATCACTTTGCCATACAGATCAGGCTGCCACTCACACCCCTCCCCCCGCCCCCACCTCCCCCACCGAGATGGGACCTCAGCAAAGCTGACTGGGCTGCCTTTGCCAGGGCCTTATCCACCATTTTTGAGGCCTCCCCTCTTGTCCTGGACCTCGAGGGTAGTGCAGATCAAGTTGCCAGTGCTTTTGCACAGGCCGCCTCCATATCCATCCCGCAACAGCGACGTTCCGAGAAGCGTTACCGAGACGGCTGGATCTACTGCGACAGGGTCAGGGAACTTAACCACAGACTCAACGCTGCACGAAAGCAATACCGGCGGCGCCGCACATCCCCGCACCGCCGACACCTTGCTCCTGTCACGCAACACGTTGTGTCAGAAAAACGCCGGCTGAAGGAGGAGACGTGAATCAGATGGTGCAGGACCTTAGACTCTCACTCCACTCTCAGGGAGATGTGGAGGAGAATCCCGTCTATCTCTGATCCACGTCCCCCCGGTCCTCCCTCTCACCCTGACCCAGCCGCTGAAGCCAGCCGTCTCACTCAACACTTCGTGGATCGCTCTGCTTCCCACAATCTTCCACAGTCCGTTAGAGACAAGCAGGAGCAGTTGTCTACCTCTCGTCTGGCAGCAATTCAAACTGCCTGTGAAAGGCCTGACCCCACCGATGTTCCCTTCACCAGCGGGGAACTGCATAAAGCGCTGCAGCACAGAGGAGACACTGCTCCGGGGCTCGACGGGCTAACCTACTCTCTGTTATCACATGCTGGAGATTGTGGGAAAGATCGGCGTCTTGATCTGCTCAACCTCTCGTGGTCTGAGGGGCGTCTACCGACGTCGTGAAAGATGGCGGTCATCCACCCGATTCCGAAGCCTCGCGATCCCACTGCCATGCGCCCCATCTCCCTGCTCAGTTGCATTGCTAAGACAGTTGAGAGGGTTGTGCGGGCTCGTCTTGCTTGGCGGCTGGGACCGCTGCACCCAAGGATTTATGCCTATCATCCAGGCAGGAGTGCCACCCACTGCCTTGCATCATTCCTTGGGGAGCTGAGGGGCGGACGGGGGATGGCCATCTTCCTCGACCTCGAGAAGGCCTTTGAACTGGCAAACCCCACTGTTATCTTGGCGGCTTTTGCGGCCAGGGGAGTAGGGGGCAGGCTCATATCCTGGGTCCGGGACTTTTTCAGTGACCGCACTGCGGGGATCCGCTTTCAGGGGCACATCTCCCCTTTTCATCCTCATCCTAATGGCACCCCCCAGGGAAGCGTTTTGAGCCCTCTCCTCTTTAACGTCCTGATGGAGGAGCTCCTAAATGTGGAATATGGGCCTGGCATAACTCTTCTTTGCTATGCTGACGATCAGGCCCTCGTCTTTACGAGGAGAGACTGTTACACACAGGCGGACTTGGCCCTTTCTCGGCTGCATGCCAAGTGCACCGAGCTAGGCCTAAAGATCAATTTCGCCAAGACGAAGTGTCTGCCTTTTGGCCTCCGTCCCCCCAACTTTCCACTGCTGCTTGGAGGTCATCAGCTCTCCCTGGTCACCGTCCACCAGTATCTGGGGGTCTGGCTAGATGGGGGTCTCACCTTTGCGTGTCACGTTCGGTATCTGAGGGAACGTGCTTCCACCCGAATAACTGCTCTTAGATTTCTCTCCAGGCAGAGTTTGGGGGCATCATTTTCTGTCCTCCGGACTTTTTATATTCACGCCATCTGATCTCTGGTGGACTACAGCGCCATCTGTCTGATTGGCCTCACTCCACCAGTGTCTCGATCTCTGGAGGTCATCCAGAACGATGCCCTCCGTGTCATGCTGGGTGCTCCACGTTGGACCTGGGTTGTCAATCTGCGAATGGAGGGTGGCTTGCCATCTCTGGTACGTCGTATTGCGCTACGAGTGGTGCTCATCACTCTACAGCTGGTGCAGTGCCGGCCCCACCTGCCTGACTCGGCACTCTTAAAAAGGCTCATGTGTCCACCACCTGCACAGGCCCCTCAGCGTGACTGGGCCCGCAATACAGCTGCCATTATTCATGGGTTGGGAGCTGCAGTGAGCCTCTGTCAGGATCCTGACTCCCCTTTTCCGGGATACGTGGAACCACCACCATGGGATCCCCCGCTTTTTCACTTTTTTGGTCCCTCGGAGGCTAAACCTCGTTCATCCTTTCCTGCACTCCTCCATCAAGAGGGTCTAAGCCGAGTAGCCACTCTAGCCTCACCGGACTCAGCCGTCTACTTCACTGATGGCTCAGTTTCATCTGATGGCTCTGCTGGGGCGGCCTTTGTTTCTGGCCAACTGGTAGAGTCTTGGCGACTCTCCCAGGGTGTCTCAGCTTTCCAAGCAGAGCTTGCTGCCATCTTGGGTGCCTTGCAACACGCCCATCACCATCATCGCCACCGAGTCATTATTCATACTCTCTTTCCTCCCTGCACAGACTCCGCTCCTTTTCCCTTCGGGACAGTATCTTTCTTCTCACGGCCATCTATACATTTGCATCCCTTCTTGTCCGCAGGGGTGCTAATATCATCCTCCACTGGCTCCCTGGACATGTTGGTATCCGCGGCAATGAGCTTGCAGATGGTGCAGCACGGGCAGCTTGCTCTCTCCCTGATATAACATTTCCACTGCAACCCGGCCCATCGCACCTCATCTGCACTCTAAATGCTACAATCGGCATGCAATCCATAGAGGATCATCGGCTTTGGGTAATGGAGGGCTCTCGCTCGTCTACCTGGTATGCCACAGCCGCGTCCTATTCCCTGCTGTCACCTCCTCTGAGTACACCCAATTATCTTCTAGTGCGGCTCAGGCGCTTGCGTCTGGGGTTCCCTGGCTACAGGCAGATTATGGGCGCAGAGCCAGAACCGTGTGCCCACTGTCTAGCTATTTCTATGGAGCCGCTCATTCACTATCTGCTTCACTGCCCTGCCACTACCATGCTTAGGCCTCAACCTGACACAGCACTGGCACGGTCTGGAGATGACTCTATGGATGCTGCTGGCATTGTCGCCCGTGCTCCCCTCCATATTCTACTCCAAACGGTCAGGGACTACCCTCCCCCTCGATAATTCAAGGTTAGCGCCTCATGCGCACCTCTTACGGGCTCTCGTTTGCCCGTGTCCCCACCATATTTGGTGGGGCAAATATCCAAACAACAACAACAGCGGGGTCGTCATCACTGTTGGTGCTGGGAGCGGAGCGGACACTCACTACTACTGGGTCTGAGCAGCAATTGTAGACACTATGACTAGTCGAGGCAAAGGCGGCAAGGATCTGGGCAAGGGAGGCGCCAAGCAACACCGCAAGGTGCTTCGTGACAACATCCAGGGCATCACCAAGCCTGCCATCCGTCGTCTGGCTCGTCGTGGCGGCGTGAAGCGTATCTCGGGCATGATCTACGAGGAGACCCGCGGTGTTCTCAAGGTGTTCCTTGAGAACGTGTTTCGCGATGCTGTCATCTACACTGAGCACGCCAAGCGCAAGACCGTGACCGCGATGGACGTGGTGTACGCCCTGAAGAGATAAGGGCGCACCTTTTACGGCTTCGGCGGTTAAGAGGGTGCGTGCATAACTGCATGGCACTATTCCACCTGGTCACAGCAAAGCACACAACAACAACAACAACCACCCCCGGACCTCTTTTAGAGGTCCACCTAATTTCTGTGAAAGAGAATGAATGAAGGCATAGTAGTATAAGTAAATGCAGACGTTGAGCAGGTTAGCCAGCACCTTTTTTTTTTTTTTTTTTTTTTTTTTTAAGGTAACGGATAGGAAGACATGTAATGCAACCCAACCAACTCTTACCACACCTTACATAACCAACCCTAACCTAACTGAACCATACCAAACCTCCCTCTCTCTCTCTGGCAGTTAAAAAAAAAAAAAAAATAGGGGGTTAGGCAACTGTCAATTTTGCTTCTACATCTTCTAATTTTAATGGACGTCTGCATACACATACATTATCACTTATTTTGCTGGACCATTGCTTTCTCTGTCCCTCTGATCTCCCCCCCCCCCATTTCAGGAAAGCTTTCTCCATACCTATCAGGGCAATTTCCACCCTGTTGCGAGAGCATCTCCTCTGCTGTGCTCCGGGAGTCGCCTCCATAAATCGTGAAGGCAAATCCCACTATTCCAAGGTATTTCTGCCTTCATATGCACGAGCAGCAAACTTGAAGGATGCACCTAGAGAATAGAAGACACAGTCAGTCACGTCAGTGAGGCACCACCCACACAGTGCATGATATGAATGCCTAAGTGTTAGACAGACAGAATGTCTGCATATGAACAAGTTATCCCTTGAATTTGTCGCTGTCACGGCCGTTTTCTCTAAGTGCCAAAACCCACCAATCACCCATCGTACAAGCATTGCATCAACCGCCATACAACCGCCGAGGCCTGAAATCAAATTTAAATGGATCCGGTTGGTACTTGCACGACCGCTAGTGCATTATATAGAAGAGGTGGTCGACAAGGTGGCTGACACTCGCCTCCCAACAGTTTCACTAAGCAGGCCTTCACCGGAGCTCGCAGTTCGATGGCTGCTGCTGCTGCTGCTGCTGCTGTTGATGATGATGTTGATGATGATGATTATTATTCTTATTAATTTTGATGATGATGATGATGATGATGATGATGATTGATGATGATGATGATGATTGATGATGATGATGATGATGATGATGATGATGATGATGATTGATGATGATGATGATGATTGATGATGATGATGATGATGATTGATGATGATGAATGAATGAATGGATGGATGGATGAATAGACAGAGTGTGGTTTTTGATTTTATAGGAACTAGTTGTTGCAATACTACTCCTAATGACGAGAGAAATGAAGGAATAGTATTTTCTTAATTATTCCTCTTATTTAGGGGTGTTAAATATATATACTGTTGAATAAATCACCATATCCTCTGTCACTGAACGACTTTGTCCATTCCTTCGATGGTGGGAGAATAGCCATGATCATCACCTATGTTTTCATTCATCCACCCGGCCAGGCAGTTATTTAGGAGGCATAATTATACAGTACAGTATTATTATGTAGGTGCAGTTGGGAACGGGACAAGACGCTATGTAGTAGTGGGAATAATAATAATATTATTATTATTATTATTAATCGACCTTCACTGATGTCAGTAGCTTCTTACATGCAACCGAACGTAAATAAATATAGCCACAGACACATGCCAGCATTCAACACATACCACATTATACGCACATACATACATACAGACAGACACATACATTACAGTATACCAACACATTCATCCATACACAAAGATGATGATGTTGGGCAAAGTCTATTCTCTCTCAAGAAATGAATGTGGCTCCTAAAGGAGCCGATGGAGGTGAAGAAGAAGAAGGATTTCTTGGAAGTGTTTACTTCTTCTCCGTCTTCTTGGGGAGCAGCACAGCCTGGATGTTAGGCAGGACACCTCCCTGAGCGATGGTGACGCCAGAGAGGAGCTTGTTGAGCTCCTCGTCATTACGGATAGCCAACTGCAGGTGACGGGGAATGATACGAGTCTTGTTGTTGTCATGGGCTGCGTTGCCAGCCAGCTCAAGCACTTCAGCTGCTAGGTACTCCATGACTGCAGCCAAGTAGAAGGGGGCACCAGCACCCACACGCTCGGCGTAATTGCCTTTACGAAGGAGACGGTGGATCCTGCCGACGGGGAACTGGAGCCCAGCCCTGCT
The DNA here is from genome assembly GCF_032717465.1 of Coenobita brevimanus. Classification (NCBI taxonomy): domain Eukaryota; kingdom Metazoa; phylum Arthropoda; class Malacostraca; order Decapoda; family Coenobitidae; genus Coenobita; species Coenobita brevimanus. The sequence continues at coordinate 2,976,418 of NC_137070.1, read as the reverse complement.
AGATCGGGACTTGGACTTTCCCTTCACCTTGCCACGTCCGGACATGGTAGTGTAATCTTCGTCGTCGTCGCTGGAGTGGGACCTTCAGGAGAAGACTAATGCATCACCCGCCCGCGACCTTCCCTTAAATACCCGTCTTCTCGATCCGGCCCCATCCCACCCGCGAATGGGAAGGAGGCAGAAGCCGGGCTGCGATCTGGCAGCAATCACATATAAGGATTTCAGCAAGCGCGTCTCCCATGTCGTCCATGTCGTCGATGTCCATTCTCTGTCTGGCAGCCGCGGCGACAGTGTTGCCACTTCTACAGATTTATCTGTAATCTACAGATTTTGTAACTATTTTCAGATTGTCAGAATTTGTTTGATAAAGAGGGTTAATCTACAGATTTTCATATTGGAAGACATTTTCAATGTATTACAGGCTTTGCTTCCTTTGTGGATAAGACACTTATCAAATATAAATACTGCATCTGCCTTTTGAGAATTTTTTAAAAGTTCCACACTAAGACAATATTTCACATGCTGTGTAATTTACCACCTGCACTAGGAGCTGCTTAGTAAACAACTGCTGCATTTTTTAATCAGACAGTGCAAAGAAGTGCATTATTTCACTTGGAAATACATTGTACAGTATATGCTCTAATTCTGGTGTGGTTCCTGTGATATAATGAGTTAATATGAATTCGACTTACTATCACTTAACAAAGATACTAGGCCTACACTCCTTTCCAGTTTAGCTTATGACTAAGTGTAGTCGGACTGGACGGTTAATTTGACTTGTAACCAAGGAGAACCGTTCCTATTTGATAAGGAAGGCTGATCAAAATTCATGTAACGATAATTTTGTATTCAAGTTGTGTGACAGGCCTAGTTCCATGAGCTAACAACTGGCTATACACAGTCCACTATTTTTGAAAAAAAAAAAAAAAAACTGCCATATTAGTTTGTAACTGCTCAATGGTACTATTATATTATGACCAAATTCTATCTTCAACATGTGGTATGTCATTTCTGTGGTCAGTTAGGGAAAAATTCGGGAGGTTCAAGGGGAAGGCTGTGGAAAATTCGGACGGGGTAGTTCTCCATTTCCCCCCACGGAATGGTCACTTTGAGGGATCTACAGATTTCCACAGATTTTTTGGCATCCAGCTTCAGATTTACCAAATTTTTTGGTGGCAACACTGCGCGGCGACACCACCTCTTCCCCCAGCTCTCCCAGCAACAGCTCTGTCTGTATCCGGGTGTTAGTGAAATCAGGTTTCACTCTCCCTAGAGTTTCTCGCCACTGCCGGACTACTTTATTTCCGACTTTTGCACAACTTTTCGTTGAGCTTTTGGAGAGTCTCTCTCCTTTGTCTTTGTTTTTGTTTTGTTTTTGTAATTGTTTTTTTGTTTCTCGGCCTGCCGTGTAGTGTCCCTCACCGTAGTACGACGCCGAACCCTGAAGGGGTGCCGCAGGGCACTTCCATGAAGGGGGGCCTTTAGGGCCTGGTTAAAGGAGGCGGTGAGGGCGGCAATTTCTGATAGGGCTAGGATTAGGCATGTCCCTCACGGGGCAGTGACGGGGCTTCCCTCGGCGCCCTTTAGAGGGCGGGGAAACCTACCGCCGTTACTGTAGGGTTTGTGTTGGCCCAGTTTTTCCCTCCATTTTTTTTTTTTCGATATTTAGTTTAATTTAACTTGTTAGGTCTGTTGTAGGAATTAATTTGCACAGCAAATTTGTTCTGTGGCAGCCCTAACTTAGTTTTTCTAAATTAAATTCCACTTCAGATTGCGTGCCTGAAATCTTCACACTTACCTTTTTGGGCCTCTTACGGCCTCGCACGTGATCACTCCCTTCAAGAGGGAGCGAGAAGAAGTCAAGAAGTTTTAGGTAGGATGGACCACCTTTAAGTCCTTCCCCCCCTCTTCCTACCGGTTTTTTTTTTTTTTTTTGCACATTTAGTTTATTTTAACTTGTCGGGTCGGTCTGGGAAATTAATTTGCATGGCAAATTAGTTCTGTGGCAACCCCGACATAGTTTTTCTAAACTAAATACCACCACCGACATTCAGCACAATTTCCCTCAAGTCTATTTCGACCAACTACTGTCATTCGGCTTATTTTCCCTTAGGTCTTTTCGGCCCTGCAAGTGGCATCTCCCTTCACAGAGAGGAGACCAGAAGCCAAGAAATTGGTATGATTGACCACCTTTAAGTCCTCCCTTTTACATTCTCACCATGGGAAAAGTAAAAATTTCGCACCAGTCCCCTCAGGACAACTCAACAAAACTTAAACTCCTTGAGTTAGTTGCTCCCTTCAACATAAAGATCAATGCTCTTCACTCTTCCAAGGAAGCCATTATTGTGTCAACATCCTCTGACTTTGACTCTGATGAACTGCTTTCAGATAAACTCAAGACGCCTCTAGAGCAGCATGGTTTTACAACAGTTCTTCCCCCTGAAGTCAAGGCCAACAGAAGCATCATCTGCTCCAAAATCGATGACATCATCTACTGCCATTCTGAAGACGAAATAGCCACGGAAATTATGAGAAACAACACCTGGGCCAAGGTCATAAATGTATCCAAATTTGGCAAGTCCAACCTCCTGAAAATACAATTTCAAGACATCAAAATGGCTCAGAAGGCTCTGGAGGGCATCAAACTATTTCACCTGTGCATTAGCAATCAACAAATTGAGGCAGAAAAGTACGTTAACATCTCCACCTGTTTTAAATGTTATGCCTTGGAATCTCACAGCACCAAGAACTGCCCCAAACCTAAAGACTTCCAAATATGCTCAGAGTGCTCATCCACAGACCATACCTGGAAAAACTGCTCTTCTCTAACCAAAAAAATGCATAAATTGTGGAGAACATCACCGCACTTTGGCCATGAAATGTCAGAAGAGGAAGGAAATAGTAAAAAACAAATTGATCGCCCCCCAGAACTCCACAACCCGCCTGGGCGTCACCTATGCTCAAGCTACGCAACAACCTAATCCTAACAGCCCCCCCCAAAACCAAAATTGCAGTTTCTCTACTATTCTACATCAGAACACCAAAATTACTGAATACATGGTGCTCATTATCAATGCTCATCTGAATGAACTTGCCAATCCAGGCAGCTTTAATTCAACCTTTGAAGAAAGCTGCAAACTCAACAACCTCCCCATCATACATTTGCCCTCTAACCCTCCCTCAGATAAAATCTTGCAAGCACTCCTACCATCAATAGCTAATAACCACCTTATTCTCCCTTCTGCAAACCCTCCTGCCAGTAACCCACCTTCACCTCCCCCTCATCAACTAGCACCACTCATTGAATCAGATACCATCTCTACAGTAAACAAAGAACACACTAAAGTCACCACATCCACTCTACACCCTGCAGAACCACCATCCCTCCACATTTTGGCGTAAAATAAAAATCCTCTCAGGAACTTCAACCCCTGACCCTCATTACGTATTAGATCATCTGAGAAACAGACAACACTCAGCCTCTGAAAAAGAAAGAACACATAGGCGACACTGGGAGTCCATCTTTCAAGAGATCGAAGAAGAACAGAACAACAGACACGACAATTTAGTAAAAGAATTCCTTACCAACAACGCAGATAGATTAACACCGTACCATTCAGCTAACCCCGATAGATTAGACTCAGACACAATATTTACCACTCCTATTGCGACAGATGAAATTACCTCTATTATTAAGAACTTAAAAAAGACTTGTCCGGGAGAAAGTGGATATAATAAAACTATACTATCCAATCTCCCCAATATAGCCATTGAAAATTTAAAAAACATATTTAATGCAACCATCTCTGCAGGATATTTCCCCGACAAATTTAAAGAAGCCATTATAAAACTAATGCCAAAAAAGAACAAGAACCCACATCTCGTAGAGAATTACAGACCCATCTCTCTCTTAGAAGTCCCTGGAAAGGTACTAGAGAGAATAATTAATAAAAGGCTCAGACTACACCTTGAATCTGAGAATCTATACAATAAGAATCAATACGGTTTTCGACTACTAAGGGGCACCACTCAAGCAATTGCAATAGCATCAGAACATATAGCAATAAGTAAATCTAACAAAGGACAATGCCACATCATCCTTAGAGACGTAACAAAAGCCTTTGACAAGGTGTGGCATTTAGGACTTAAATATAAATTACTTAATCTCAACCTCCCAACTATAACTGAAAAAATTCTCTGTGATTTTCTTGACGACAGAAAGGCTAAAATTAAAATAAATAATTACACAGGGGCTAGCTTTGCTCTGGAAAGCGGGGTTCCTCAAGGGAGCGTACTCTCACCAACTCTTTACTCTATATTCACCAGTGACTCCCCACAAGCAACCCATGGCATCAATATAAATTACGCTGACGATATTTCCCAAATTATTAACTATCCTGGACCTTCTAGAAGGATCATGAATTCAAGAACTCAAAGCGAAGTCGAGAAAATTAATGAATATGAATCTAAATGGAGAATACAAACTAACATAAATAAATTTTCCGTCATCCAACTTGCCAACACCAAAAAAGAACCTTTATTAATTAATGAAGAAATAACAGACTTCAAAGAAGAGGGTAAAGTACTTGGTTTTAAACTTAACTCTACTGTAGAGGCTATCTTCCCAGTGTACAGGATAGAAAACAAAAAGCTACTGGAGCATTATCCCGCTTACTCAGATTCAAGGACATGCCTATAAAAGTCAAATCCCACCTTGTCAAAGCACTGATCCTCCCCATACTGGAATATCCACCCATTCCCACACACACCTTCAGCTATACCCAACTTAAAAAACTACAAGTCTTACAAAACAAAGCCCTCAGATTTGCAACTAATCAGCAGTACCCTTACACACTTAACACGGAACAAATACACGCCATAACTAAAACCAAACCGTTAAACATAAGATTACATAACCAAGCGAAAAAAATCTGGAGTAAAATCGAGGAAATAAACCCCGAAACATACAACGCATTAACTTACAACATCAATGAGGAGAATCGCTCCTTCCACAAATGGTTCCCTAGTAGTTTAAAAACCATAATAAACAACCATGACCCTATACCAATTTACTAAACTCAACCAAAACGATAAGTGACGCACTAACGAATACAAAAACCCACCTATTTACGAGATAACCCAATTACGACATAAACCCAAACAACCCAACCAAACCCTCAAAAAGCTAGCTAGCTAGCTCAATTCAAACATACAAAACATATGAACGCACACCCACGCACACGCACACACGCTCACATCCACACGCACATACGTACACACACGCACACACACACAAACATACACAGCCATAACCACTACATATACTTATCAAACTAACACAATCCCCCATGTCGACTCAGTCTCTCGCTCGCTCCCGCACCGTGCACATACCGTCTGACTCGGCGCCGCCATGCCACCCAAGACCTCCGGAAAGGCCGCTAAGAAGGTTGGCAAGGCCCAGAAGGCCATTGCCAAGGGAGACAAGAAGAAGAAGCATAGGAGGAAGGAGAGCTACAGCATCTACATCAACAAAGTGCTCAAGCAGGTCCACCCTGACACCGGCGTTTCCTCCAAGGCGATGTCTATCATGAACTCTTTCGTGAATGACATCTTCGAGCGCATTACTGCAGAGGCTTCACGCCTGGCACACTACAACAAGCGTTCAACCATCACCAGCCGGGAGATCCAGACAGCCGTCAGGCTGCTCCTCCCTGGCGAGCTGGCTAAGCACGCCGTGTCTGAAGGCACCAAGGCTGTCACCAAGTACACCTCCTCAAAGTAGAGAGGTTACGCTCTTGGCCATTTCAACATTTCCGGCTCCAATCGGAGCCACAAGATTTTCGATAAAAAGGGGAAAGACAGACTTACAAATTAGCCTCTCAGGAACTCTGGTTTATCGACCTTTTTTTTTTTCTCTCTCTCGCTTTCTTTTTTCCCTTCATGTCTTTCTTTCTTTTCTTTTCTCCCTTCATGTCTTTCTTTCTTTCTTCCTTTTCCGCAACGGTGGTTTGGGATGGGCACGTAGGCACAATCGAAATGTTTTGAACTAGGGTTGGGGGTTAAAACAATAGAGTCAAAATAAAAGAGTAAATATGGGCGTGCGGGCCTTCTTATTCATCTGGAGAACCAACAACAACAACGTACCGTCGCCCCAAGAAGTGACGGCACAGAGTCAGATTGCTTCGGTCACTCTCCACTCCCATACGTTCTATGAAAACAGTGAATATAAGGTAAACATTCAATGCCTTCATCACGTCATGCCAAATAACGTATATATTATATCGCGAAAATAATGATGTAAAATGAATAACAGGAGGCAGTGATATATTAGATGGTAACACTTAGTTATCTTTCCCGATTTGAATGAATGTGAAATGTATTAACTTCGCGCGCGGTGGCCAGTACGCCTATAACTCCCACTCACTGTTTTTTTTTTTTTTTTTTTAATAAACTCTAATGTCCTGCTCAACAGAAAATGCTTATTTGGAAGTTTGGAACTCAATGATTTGTTTATGAACCTCTCCATTTTATTACTCTTGCGAATCGATTATCCACTGAGGATATCAGACACTGACAGAAGGTAGCATTCTCCAAGGAGCTCCGACTCTGATGTACGGTAGGCCTTTTTTTTTTTTTTTTTTTTTTTCCACCGATAGCCCTCTGTCTTAGATGAAATAATCCTGAGATTTTTTTCATGGGAAACTGGCCAAAGGCAGTGTAATAACTGCATGTCCTTGAGTGAATGTTATCTCCTTTCGTGCGTGTTGATCGAAACATTTAAAATAGCTTACTGGCTTACGCCTCCTTCCCGCTTTCTGTCGTCGTCCACGGTGACATTGGAAACGGAAATAAATGACTTGAAATTATTCCCTAGTATTTTAACGGAAATTATTTTATAACTAATAATTAATCATTTCCAATGTTTATTGAAGCTCCCTTTGGTTCAGTCTTACGCTACCCAAAAATCACTGCCTGTTACCATGCTAGATTTCAACGCCACAAAATCATTATTCCCGACTCTCCCTGAGCGACAGTTGTGAAACATCAATTAGTTCCGTTTACGAATTCCTATTATCGTAACTAACCAACTGCTTCCTACAATAATTTGGAAATATACAGATAACTGGTCATGGATTTATTATTTTTTGTAACAATTTTACGTATTAGGTTTCACCTCGTACAGATATAAGGAAGAGGATGGACACCATCGCTGACCGAAAACTTCTGGATACTCCGCCGGCACTTCTTAGGCCGACTGTACCAACCAACACACTCAACAGGCGTACAGTAAATACATGCATGACATCGTATCATGCATATTCATGTCAGTCTATAATATGTAGGTACTGTACATACAACAACACATGTGCACAAATACATTTATACTGTGTACGCAGTGACCTACACATGTACGTACACACTAAGTCATGCTCACATACACACAAGCCCTCATACCTCCGTACACACAGACATACATGCTCACACACACACACACACACACACACACACACACACGTACAGTATAAACATACAACATTCATACATACATACATACATACATACAAACACACGCTCAACTGCAGGTAAAAATCTTTTTTTTTTTTTTTTTTTTTTTTCCTCAGTATATTAACGGAAGGATTTACCGTGCGTTCGTGGCCACTGTCAAACCTTCATAACGGGTACAGAGACTCTCCTAATATGCAGCGGGAATGCCTTTCTCCTTGTTCAAACCTGTGTACGTTTATGAGGGCGTGACTCAATCGATCAGGAAGTAAACGAAACAGGCAAATAACGACAACAAAAACTGCGACGTTAACATCAGATCAACAAAAGAAATAAACGAATAGGCAAGTTTCCCATCCTCCCCCCCCACCCCCAACCCCCCAAAAAAGGAAATGAATGATTGAAAAAAAGGATGAATCAATGAATGCATGAATGTAACTATATAAGTACAGTTCATTCGTCCGTTTGTGTGTGTGTGTGTGTGTGTGTGTGTGTGTGTGTGTGTGTGTGTTCCTCATACGTCCGTACACACAGACATACATGCTCACAAAGACACACAAGTACATAGGTACAGTAGAAACATACATACACGAGCACAACTGCAGCAGGCGAAAATCGATGGGTTCAGGTTCACCTTTTTTTTTTTTTCTTTTTTTTTCTCCAGCATAGTAACTGAAGGATTCACCGTGCGTTCATGACGGATATAGAGAGCATCTCCTAATATGCAGCGGGAATGACTTTTCTTGTTGTGCAAACCTGTGTACCTTTATGAGGGCGTGAGTGAATCGATGAGTAAGTAAAAGAAACAGGCAAATAACGAAAATAAAAACTGCGACGTGAACAACAGATCAATAAAAGAAATAAACGAATAGGCAAGTATTCCCCCCCCTTCAAAAAAAAAAAATGAATGAATGAATGAATGCATGCATGTAGGTAAGTAATGGAGTTCATTTGTGTGTGTGTGTGTGTGTGTGTGTGTGTGTGTGTGTGTGTGTGCGGAAAAGCAAGAGCTGATATATGGAAACCTAAACTGAGGGTCTGTCATCATCTCTCTTTGAAAAAGGGTTTTGGCCCTGAAAAGGGCCGAGATTTCTTTCGATCGAGGTGAGGGGCCTCTCGCCTTAGGCGCGCTCGCCACGGATGCGGCGGGCCAGCTGGATGTCCTTAGGCATGATTGTTACACGCTTGGCGTGGATGGCACACAGGTTGGTGTCCTCAAAGAGACCGACCAAATAGGCCTCAGACGCCTCCTGCAAAGCCATGACGGCAGAGGACTGGAAGCGCAGGTCAGTCTTGAAGTCCTGGGCAATCTCACGGACGAGACGCTGGAATGGCAGCTTCCTTATAAGCAGCTCAGTGCTCTTCTGGTAGCGGCGGATCTCACGCAGGGCCACAGTGCCAGGCCTGTAACGATGGGGTTTCTTGACGCCGCCGGTGGCAGGGGCGGACTTGCGAGCGGCCTTGGTGGCCAGCTGCTTGCGAGGGGCCTTGCCCCCAGTGGACTTGCGTGCAATCTGCTTGGTACGAGCCATGGCTGAGCGTGACTGAGCGAGCGAGAAGAGCGAGAGTGTTGGCGCGCCGCGCCTGGCAGCGGCCTTTTTATGCCGCCTGTCTCAGGACTGGCGGCGTGTGAGTGGTCGGCGTGTGATGTACATGGCGGTGATTTACTGTTCATGCTTTTTCGATGCAATTCCTGGTTTGCTTGCAAAATTTGGCATGCCCTGTGACGTGACCTGGCTACGACACCTCTCTAGGATTGGCCTCCTGGGAGCTGGGGTGGGGATTTGGCCTGAAATCAAGGTTAGATGGATAAGGTTCGTACTTGCACGACCGACACTGGGTTATATAAGGGTGGTTGGCGAGCGGGGTCGTCATTCCTCTCCAGCGTCTCAGTGCGCAGACATCATCCAGCGAACTCTACGGCAGAAGCAACCCGTGTTTCACTTACTAGCAGAAACAAGTAGGCACACCACCACCTTCGACTCTACCTGCAAGAGTGACACGGCGCTCTCTACGTGAGCTTTTCTCAGAGCTTCCCACGCTGCAACCTCAGACTACAACATTGTCTCGCCACGATCACCAGCGCAGACCAAGCTGCTGTCCCCGCAGCCACTGCCGCTCCGCCCCACGATTGTGTACCGGGGTGCACACACTTGTGTGCACTCGCCCTATCGTGGGTTGCGCCCCCCCTTCTACTAATCCTTCCTTTCGGCCTTAGTGTCCCCCAGTGTCTTTCCGACGCCGAACTCTGCGGTTTCCTGGCGTTAGGCCAGGTACACAAAGAGGCCCCTTAGCAGGGGTGGTTACAGGAAACACCGGGGTGGCCAAAAACTGGTTAGGGTGATAGGCAAGACCCTTCGGGGGCAGTGGTAAGGACTGTCGCGGCCTCCGCTAGCGGGGGGACAGAGCACCACCACTGTAGGCAGGCGTCTTCTTTTCTCTGTGTGAATGAATGAGTGATAGGTAGAGTGAAAGAGTGTGTGACGGCCGCCAAGATGGCGAGCCGTGATGAAACCCAGAAAAACGCAACACCACCCCCCTTCAACCCCCGTGACCCCAGGATGGTAAACAAAAAAAGAACCCATGATGCAGAAGAAACCCCCTCTGAATTCGACAAACCAGCAGGACGAAAACCAAGATTCGACGACTCTGACCTCAACCTCGATGACCACTACCTCAGCATGGACTTTGACAACGCCACCGTTGCCCAGCATGCCAACACCGCTCAGCTAAACCCCCAGGAGGGACTCAATGACGAATCAGCCACCGCCACTCTTGACCCCGACGACGGCTTCACACTCGTCTGCAACAGAAAGAACAAAAAAACCGCCCAAGACTCGCCCAGCCCCCACCCAACCAGCCCAACTCAGAACACAAAAACACCCCCCCCCACACCCAAACTACCTGCCTTCCTCATCCCAAAACAGGATAATTTCAATAACACCTATGACATTATAGCAGCCATAGAAAATTCCCACCCACACCTTCAGTTCAAGATGATCGCAACGAAAGCCCTAAACACTATAATAGTCCCCCTTGACATTGCCTCCCGGGACATCATAGAAAACTTGCGCGAAGTGGAGGGCAAACCCATCCAACTACAGAAACTAGACCCGAATCTCTCCACAAGGAAGCTTGTAGTTCAACGCTACCCCCTTAACTTCCCCCTCGAAGCCATTCTTAAACATCCACAGGTAGAGGAGGCAACACGTTGCAACGTTAAGGGAGAACCAACAAGACAGGTAATGGTAACCATCCGCGGCCCCACCCCCGACTCCTTGAACCTCAAAACATGGGGCAATTATGAACTACACCCCTTCACCCCCGAGCCACTGCGCTGCTTCAACTGCCAGCGTTTTGGCCATCACCAGTCCTCATGTAAACGACCACCAACCTGCGCCCTTTGTAGCGGACGCCACCCCACACAGCAGTGCCTGGATAAGTTCAAAGCTAAACAGCCGGTCACACCTAAGTGCCCCAATTGCCATGGCAGCCACCATGCCTGGAACAAGATTTGCCCAGCCCGCAAAGGTATCATCAATAAAGGCAACAACAACAATCCAAATGCAACCCAGGGGAGAATCACTACCACCCCAACTCCACCAGGTACCTTCACATGGGGAACACAGAATAAAAACACAACCCACCCTGCCCCAACACCAGCTAATCTCCAAAACCCACCCAATCTAACAACAACTAACTTTCCCCAGCTACCAGCTCCCCACAGAAACCCCCACAACACTCATAACAACCCCCAGCCCCCCACCACACCTCACCAAACCACACTGGCCACCCCCTCCCTCCCACCTAAACCCACCCACAAAAATGCCAGCACACAAACAACGGCCTCCACCCAAACACAGACCCACCTACCAGCCCCCGCTCAACCCCCACACCCCACCACTCTCACCACCTCAGACCTCGAACACATCACAAACAGCATAGCCCAGGGACTAGCAACTCTCCTCACCAACATCATAGGGAAATCAGTCCCCACTGCAGACATTACTAAAGTACTCTACCACTCTATTCATAGCCTTCACAACACCTCCCCCACCCCCGACACAAACACCAAAAACTTTCTACACACACCCACACCCACACCTACAGAAAACACAAACGCCACTTACACACACACACCCAAACAAGACACAGCACACAACACACCCCCCACACAACCTCAACCTGACACACCCTCTCAACAACCCCCACAACCACAGAAGCAACGCCACAGACCCAAAAACCGACAAAACAAAGACCCCCGTAAAACCACACCATCACACTCCACATCCAGATCATCATCAACATCATCCCCCTCCAGAAGACGACACGAATCCTGCTCTGCCACACGCGAACACATGGAGACAGACACCACCTACAAATCGCACTCCCGATCTCCACTCTCACGACGCCCCTCACCGATACCAACACCACCTGACACAGACAACTCAACACCATCATGGATGAACACAGACGAGTAAACACCCACACACACACACCCCTACACCCACAACTGCCCCCCAACCCCAACCACGACACCCCACCAACCCCCCACACATCAATATCATGCAATGGAATATTCAAGGCGCATCTAACAAGCGCTCTATTCTCAAAGAGGCAGCCCACACAAACCAAGTTGACATATTCCTTCTTCAAGAGACCTTAATCCCAGCCCACAAATCTCTCAAATTACGAGGCTTCACCTCATTCACACTCCCTTATTCCCGAGGAGGCCCCAGAGGATCAGCGATCTTAATTAAAAACCACATCCCTGCCAAACCCATTCACCCATTACCCAACTGCGGGGAAGGAGTGGAAATTCAGGGCTGCTCCATTACGCTTGCCACCACACAACTACAAATTTTCAACACATACCGCTCCCAAAACTCTGAACTAAACCTAGATGAGGCTCTCGCAACATCCGCCACGGAACATATATACTTAGGAGGCGACCTTAATGCCCACCACCCACGCCTGGGCTCAGCAACTACCAACCAGACAGGCCGCCATATCGCAACAATATTAGATAATATACCATCCATAACTCTACTAAACAACCCCCAGTCCCCCACGCACCTGAGAGGAGGCAGACTTGACCTGTCATTTATCACCAGTGACATCGCGAACCTCGCCAAGTGGGAAATACACCCCACCATTGCCTCAGATCATCACGCCATCTTATGCACCATAAACCTGGCCAAACTCCCTAAGCCCCCCAATCCCCCACCCAAATGGAACACAAAGAAAGCAGAATGGACACGCTTCACCACTCTCCTAGAAAATTTATGCACCTTCAATCCCCCAATTAATCTAGAAGAACACACCAATCTGCTAACAGACGCCTTCCACTCTGCTGCTGAGCAGTCAATCCCAATCACTAATCCCCCCAGGGGCCACCATAAAGACCACTGGTATTACAACGACCGGGTCAAAATCTTGAACAACAGGCTGAACAGAGCAAAAAAAATTCATAGATCTAACCCCACCCCTGAAAGCCGCAGCTATCTACAATCGGTAATTAGGCACACCACAACCGAAAAAAATGCTCTAAAAGAACGTAGTTGGCTGGAATGGTGTCAATCACTAGGTGCACACTCACCAATAGGCAACATCTGGAAAAAAATTAAAGCAATATCAAACCCCCGCCCCACCCGCCCCCCGACTCACCCTGACCCACAAGGCGAGGCCGACAGATTAGCAACCACCTTCTCACAGAGAACATCCCCAACCCAACTCCCCCCATCAACCAGACAAACACAGGAACACCTACACCCAATGAGACACCAACTAATTACCGAGAACAAAAACACTCCATCCCCCACTGACCACTTCTTTACCATCGATGAGTTACACCGGTCTCTCAAAACCAGCACAGACACCGCCCCTGGTCCAGATGGTATAACTTACTCAATGATTAAACATACAGGTCCCATAGCCAGAGCAGCCCTCCTCGACCTCCTCAACCACTCGTGGCAACAAGGTAAACTACCCGCACAGTGGAAAGAAGCCATCATCCACCCCATACCAAAACCATTAGACCCCCAGACATTTAGACCAATTTCTCTTCTCAGTTGTTTTAGCAAAACAGCGGAAAGACTAATCAAATCCCGACTGGACTGGGTCACCCCTTCCCCCCACGACCACCTATTTGCCTTCACAAAAGGCAAAGGCACGGCGGAATGCCTTAGCTCATTCATATCCGAGCTCCGTGGAGGCAAAGGACTAGCAGTCTTCATAGACCTGGAAAAAGCTTTTGAGCTGGCATGCCCTGAGGCCATCCTGACTACCATTGCCAACAAGGGAGTCAAGGGTCGCCTCCTGCGCTGGCTGGAAAACTTTTTCACAGGTCGAAAAGCCAAAGTCATTTTCCAAGGCCATCTCTCTGACGCATATCCGCACATAAATGGTACTCCACAGGGCAGCATAATTAGCCCAACTCTCTTTAATACCCTTGTAGAGTGCCTTCTCCACCTAAACCTAGGACAGGGAACCCGCCTCCTATGTTATGCTGACGATATCACCCTTGTCACATACGGCGGCAACCACCTACAAAAAGCTCAGAAAGCACTCGAGAAAATATACAAGAAATGTCGGGAATTAGGCCTCAAAGTAAACCCGGGAAAAACAAAAGCCCTTCCTATCAGAATTCCCACCCCCCAAGCCCAGCTCTTCTTAGGGAATTCCCCAGTAGAATACGTGAACGCACACCGATACCTGGGGGTATATTTTGATAGGAACCTCTCTTTTAACAATGAAGTACAACATCTTAAAAACACTACCAAACTCAGACTTAACGCCCTTCGAGCAATTGCAGGGAAAGGAGAAGGAGCCTCATTTAAAGTACTTCGTCTTTTCTACGTTCAGGCGATAAGATCTATCGTTGACTACGCTGCCCCCGCCCTACCCACCATTAGCCCTCAGCTTGCTAACAAGCTTGAAGTCGTACAAAACGAAGCACTCAGAATCATTACTGGCTCCCCTATGTGGACGCGACTGTGCAATCTTCGCGCCGAGTGCAATATGGAGTCCCTCAACCTCAGAATTCAAGCACGAGTCGCCAACCTAACAGCCAAGCTGGCGCACAAAGGCTCAACACTACCCGTTCTTACAAGAATAACTGCGGCAGTTAACCTACACCCAGATTTACTCACCAACACCTGGTGCCACAAAGTCGCCAATGCCGCCCACACTTACAACATTACTCCCCTTTTGAACCTCCCCCCTGATACGCCAAGCGATGCGTATCACCCCCTCCCACCCTGGAGCCCTCCACTGTACAAACTCATTATCGCCAGCTCTCCCCCCCAAAGCCACAACCCCCACCCAGCAGTTGCGACAAGAGAGCCTTAGGCGAATTGCCTCCATCACCACCCCTAACTCCGCCACTTATTATACAGACGGCTCCGTAAACGAAGGTAAAGCAGGTGCGGCAGTCACAGGCCATGATCACTCGTATGGCCTCAGAATAACCGACGGAGCATCCACCCTTCAGGCCGAGTTAGTGGCAATCCTAGCAGCCTTAGATGATGCGCTCGAAATTACGCCCACGTCAGACATCATAATACATACAGACTCAGCTAGCGCCATCCAAACATTAAAAACCCAGACACCATCTGATAACATCCACCTCATCACTGATATAATGGCCACTGCTCAGGAGATTAAAAACGCAGGCGGTACAATCACCATTCACTGGATTCCAAGTCATGTCGGAATCACAGGCAACGAGCATGCTGATCGCCTCGCCAAGGATGCTACAGTGCACCCGTACATCCAAGTAGACGTCCCTTCCAGCCTCAGTTTAAAAAAAAAATCAATAAAAACTCAAGCAAGCAAACTCAATCTTCAGGAACACCGACAGCAAGTCAATACAGGCTCTCCCTCTGCTCTATGGTACGCCAACGCTACCAAATATAAGCCCATACCTGCTGTACACAATATGAGCAGCATAACACTCAAAAAGATCAGACGGCTCAGATTAGGTTATAAGAGCCTTGCTCAAATACAATCGAATAACAACCAAACCGTAACCTGCGAAAACTGTAATACCGAAACCTCCTTCCCGCTCCTCCATTACATACTGCGCTGCCCAGCCACCAATAAACTCGTAAGACCCGCCACCCCCCCCAACCCTTACATACCAAGCGCTAACATCACACCCCAGCTAGAAATAACACTCAGACAGGCAGCCACCTCAGTAATAGCCAACACGCCCATCTCCACACTGGTAAACACAGTTAATTCTCTCCCCCCCCCCCTCCTAATACCAGCCGTACAGTTAATCCCTAGCCCCGTTAATCCCCAACCCTGTAATCCCCTTCCCCCTCCCCTAATGTCACTCGTACGCTTGTGCCTGCCTGCGCTGATACTCATGCCTCAACGTATGCAGGCATAGGGCGTGCCTGTGACCTCTCTATATATATATATATGTATATGTGTATGTATATGTATGTATATGTGTATATATATGTGTATATGCATGTATGTGTATGTATGTATATATATGTATGTATATGTATCTGTATATGTATGCATGTGTATGCGTGTACGTATATATATATATGTATATGTATGTGTATGTATATATATATGTATGTAGTTATGTATGTATATGTGTGTGTATGCATATATATATATATATATAGGTGTGTATGTATATATATGTGTATACGTATGTATATATCTGTATATATGTGTGTATGTATATGTGTATGTGTGGATGCATATGTGTATATGTATATGTATGCGGGTATATATATATGTATATGTATTTCTATATATATGTATATATGTATGTATGTATGTATATGTATATGTAATTTTAAAACACAGAGCCACCACGGTGGTTTCTGCCCCCGAATAAAAAGTCCTTTCAGCCATCACGGCACACCCATACAACTCAGCACTAAACACCGACCGGGCTAATACACGGCCCGGCCCTCTCTATAGGAGAGGAAATCGTGAACGAACGAACGAACGCGGGGTCGTCACAGTTCCTGCCCAGCGCTCGTAGCAGCGACATCTCGTCCCGTCTCTGGATAGTGAACTTTGGATTACATTTCCTAAGACTTTCTCGTCTATCGTGACTATTTCACAGTTACCTACCGACTGTTCTGGCTCATTTTTCTGTCTCGTTTTGTCAGCTGGCTTTCCGGCTGCCACTTAGAGTCCCTGCCGTAGTACGAAGCCGAACCCTGAAGGGGTACCGTAGGGTACTTCCATGAAGGGGGGGCCTTAGAGGCCTGGTTATAGGAGGCGGTAAGGGTAGGCATTTCTGTTAGGGCTAGGGTTAGGTAAGTCCCTCACGGGGCAGTGCTGGGGTACTCTTCGTCGCCCTTTAGAGGGTGGGAGTAAGCCCCCCCCGGCACTGTAGGGAACCGCCGGATTGCTCGCTGACATTTGTTTGTTTCTTTAATTTAATTGTTTATCTTCTCTTATTCATATATATGTGTACATAGGCGTACGTACATGTGTACATTACTAGTGTACATGTGTATGTGTGTGTATGTATATGTGTACATGTTAGTTAATGAGGATGTAAACAAATAAATAAATAAACAAATTACATATATATATAGTGTTTCACACATATATATCTATCTTTTTTTTTTTTTTTTTTTTTTTTTTTTTATTGAGCCATGAACACGTCTGATTCCCACCGCACCTCCGACCCAGAGGATGGGTCAGCAGACCCTCCACCTCTGCTACTAGTCTGCGCTCCTCTGCCAAGAAGCCCAGACTCACTGGACCAGACCACGACCCTGACGACTTTTACTCTTCCACCCCAGCCATGGACACTGACGACTCTCCCACATCTGACCTCAACCCAAGCCTTAACCCCACACCCTCAACTGATGCAGCTGCTGCCACAAGCCAAGCACCCACTGACTCTCAGGATAACAATGACGGCTACACCCTTGTCACCAACAGGAGGAAGACTGCAGGCAAAAGGAACAGAACACCAGCAGGTAACGCCACTGAGAACACCCAGAATCGCTCCACCCCTGCTGCACCTTGTCAAGACAGCCGCCAGCACACCACCGACTTCACCAGAGCCCCCCCAACCAAGCACCCAGCATTCCTCATATCCCCAAATGACGCCTTCCCCACG
Organism: Coenobita brevimanus; assembly: GCF_032717465.1. NCBI lineage: Eukaryota > Metazoa > Arthropoda > Malacostraca > Decapoda > Coenobitidae > Coenobita > Coenobita brevimanus. The sequence continues at coordinate 2,958,804 of NC_137070.1, read as the reverse complement.
CCCTATGATATAGTGGCAGCCATTGAGACAGAGCTCCCCCACCTCAACTTCAAGCTAGAGGCGACTAAGAACCTCAACACCATCCTAGTCCCTCTAGACGAAGACACCTACGAAACACTTGACCACACCAACACAGTCGCAGGCAAACCCCTCCAACTTACAAAACTCGACCCCAACCTCTCCACCAGGAAACTAGTCATCCAACACTATCCCTTAAATTTTCCCATTCAAGCCATCCTCAACCACGCCCAAGTAGAAGAGGCCAAAAGATGCGAGGTCAAGGGAGAACCCACCAAGCAGGTTATTGTCACCCTTCGAGGACCCATCCAGACAGCTCTCGACCTCAAATCATAGGGCACCTTCAACCTGCGCCCCTACACCCCAGAACCCCTAAGGTGCTTCAAGTGCCAAAGATTTGGACACCACCAACCCAAATGCACCAGACCCCCAACATGTGCCATTTGCAGCAACCGCCATGCCACCCAACAATGCCTCGACAAGCTCAAGGCAGGGCAGTCCATCACAGCGAAATGTCCAAACTGCAAGGGGAACCACCATGCGTGGAACAAAGCTTGTCTGGCCCGAAAGGACCAAGTCCAAAGAGGCATGGCAAGGGAGCACTGCTTGATCCAGGAGAGGGCGGCCTTGATACCAGCATCACCAGGAACATTCACATGGGGCCAGCAGAACACCCCCACTCCCTCACACCCTCACATCCTAACCCAGACAGACTTCCCTCCACTGTCCACAGGCACTCGACAGCCTGCAAAGTCGCTGCATCAGAAACCAGCAACACTAACACATCACAGCACCACCCCAACCTTGCCTCTCCCCCAACAAACACGCCATTCCAATGCAAAACAGAACACCAGCACTCAAACGGAGCCAGAATCCTCCACTCAAACCCCAACTCCAACCCCCACTGCACCTCCTGGTTGCATGCTGGTCACAATAGAGGGCCTCCACCAACTTGGGCAGCAACTAGCCGAGGCCATAACCACCACTCTAGCAATGCAGCTCGGCTGTCCCCTCAACAAGGAAGGAATATCCCTTGCAGCCACCAGGGCCATCGACAAATTTGTAGAAAATCCCCCACCGGATTGCCACGTCGAGGCTCCTCAGCAACACAACACCCCTCAGACACAAACACTGGCTCCCCAAACAACAATATCCGTCTCCCCAGCCAACTCACCTCTGAACACAGCACCACAAATACACACTCAGCCAGCACCACAACACCGCTTGAACCAGGAGCCAAGCGAACGACGGAGCCGATCCCGGTCGAGGGAAGGCAGGACAAAGCACAGAAGCCGACACAGCTCCTCCAAAGACACTCACAGGCACACACAAAACACAGACAAGACACCACACAGACTACCCTCACGATCCCCCATGCCCAGCAAAAGACAAGCGCAAACCAACGCAAACCACCAAGGAGACGCCACACAGAATACGCTCGCGATCTCCCATACCAACACAGACAGACATGGATGCAGAGAGCTAACAATCTCCCCTCCCATCCCTGACAAACAACAACAGCCCCCTCCCACCTCCAAGCTCCGAATACTCCAATGGAACGTTCGAGGTGTGGCCTCCAAGCGCTCCCTGCTAGAGGAAGCAGCTCACAAAGATAACATCGACATCTTCCTCCTCCAGGAGACGCTCCTCAGTAAACAACGTACACTCCGTCTGCGTGGCTTCACCACCTTTTTCCTTCCTAAGGCAGTTGGAGGCCCCAGGGGCTGTGCCATACTTGTCCGTAGCCACATCCACACCAGATCCATCAACCCTCTTCCAACCTGCGGTGACAACACTGAACTTCAGGGCATAACAATCACACTGGCAAATGACAGCCTCCACATCTACAACATCTACCGTTCCCCAAGCACCGAGGCCAACCTTGAAGAAGTGTTCACCCTCTCCAGTTCCTCTCAAATATTTGTCGGAGGAGACTTCAACGCCCACCACCCCTGCCTCGGCTCGACATCAACAACAAACGCCACCGGTCGCCACATAACCGAGCTGCTACAAGAGGTACCCAGCATCTCGCTCCTGAACAACCCACAAACGCCAACTCACTTACAAGGAGGCAGACTCGATCTCTCTTTCGCCTCCTCTGGCCTAGCGAACCTCACAAACTGGGAATTGCACCCCACCCTCACCTCTGACCGTCATGCCATCATCTGCTCCATTGATGTCGCTCTCCTTCCCAAACCCCCTGGCCCCCCACCCAGAGGGAACACCAAGCGAGCCGACTGGAACCTTTTCTCCAGCACACTGGAAAAAACAACATCATTTCCACCTCCAGTAGACCTCGATGACCATGCCACCCTCCTCACAACTGCCTTCCGCACAGCGGCCGAAGCATCCATCCCCAAAACCACTGTGCCAAATGTACACCACAAAAACCACTGGTTTTACTGTGACAGAGTGCGGGAGCTCAACAGGAGGCTAAATAGAGCCAAAAAACTCTATAGGGCTCACCCTTCCCCAGAGGGCCTCCGTTACCTTCAGGCAGTGATAAGGCACTCCATCTCTGAGAAAAATGACATCAAGGAGCAAAAGTGGACAGAGTGGTGCCAATCCCTGGGGGCCCACTCCAAACTGGGTACCATATGGAAGAAACTGAGAGCTGTCTCCAGTCCCCATCCCATTCGCCCACCCTCTCACCCTGACCCACAGGCTGAAGCTGAAAGACTAGCCTCCACATTTGCACAAAGAACCTCCCCCACTCAACTCTCAGAAGGCACCGCAGGCAACGGCAGGAGGAACTGCACCAAGCCAGAGCAGACCTCATCACATCCAGCAAGACCAGCGCAGCTGACTCAGACCATCTTTTCACCATCGATGAGCTCAACCAAGCCCTGAAGTCTAGCGCCGACACAGCCCCAGGCCCCGATGGCATCACATACTCTATGATCTCCCACGCTGGCCCCACTGCCAAGGACGCCCTCCTAGACCTTCTAAACCACTCCTGGCACCTTGGCAAACTCCCCAGCCAATGGAAGCAAGCCACCATCCACCCCATCCCAAAGCCACATGAGCCCAAAGCCTTCAGACCCATCTCTCTTCTAAGCTGCCTCAGCAAAACAGCTGAGAGGATGATCCACAGACGCCTCCGCTAGATTCTCCCCACCCCCCACAGTCACATCTTTGCCTACACCCAGGGCAAGGGAACAGCGGAGTGCCTAAGTTCCTTCCTCTCAGAGTTGTGAGGTGGCAAAGGACTTGCCGTCTTCATCGACCTGGAGGCCTTCGAGCTGGCTTGCCCTGAGGCCATCCTCGCCACCTTGGCAGGCAGGGGGGTGAGGGGTCGCCTCCTAAGCTGGCTCGAGAGCTTTTTCGAGGGTCGAGAAGCGTCTGTCCGTTTCCAGGGTCACATTTCAACTGCACACCATCATATAAATGGTACTCCACAGGGCAGTATACTCAGCCCCATCCTTTTCAACACACTGGTTGAGTGCCTCCTACATACCAACCTAGGCCCTGGTACACGCCTCCTGTGCTATGCAGACGACATAACCTTAGTCACACAGGGTGGCCCCTACCATGCAAAAACCCAGACAGCCCTAACCAAACTCAACCAAAAGTGCACTGAACTTGGCCTTAAAATCAATGCCACCAAAACCAAAGCCCTACCCTTCAGAATACAAGCCCCCACAGACAAGCTACACCTTGGCAACACTCACATAGAGTACGTCACCACCCACCGGTACTTAGGGGTCATATTCGACCACAAACTCTCATTTGAACAAGAAGTCCAGTACCTCAAAGAAAGAACAAAACTTAGACTCAGCGCCTTAAGATCCCTGGCAGGAAAGGGAGGGGGAGCCTCATACAAAATTCTTCGCCTCTTCTACATCCAGGCAATCAGATCGATAGTGGACTATGCTGCCCCAGCCCTACCAACCATTGACCCAAAACTTGTCACCAAACTTGAAGTGATCCAAAACGACGCCCTACACACCATGACTGGCTCCCCAATGTGGACCCGATTATGTAACCTCCGCCTAGAGTGTAACATTGAGTCCCTACACCTTCGCATAAAGGCAAGAACAGCAGGCCTGGCAGCAAAGCTTGCACACTCTGCCTCCCCCCTCCCTGTCCTGTCACGACTTACAGCCGCTTCCAAACTCGACCCTGCAATACTGTCAAACAGCTGGACACACAGTGTCGCCAAAGCCACTCACACCTTTCAAACCAGCTGCTTCATGCACCAACCTCCCGACATGCCAAACACAACCTACCGACCACCACCACCATGGAGCCCCCCACTACTAAAACTCCTCATCCCACACTCTCCAGCCAAAAGTCGAACACCAACACAACAGCTAAGACAAGAGGGCCTTAAACGCATAGCTTCCATCACATGCGCAAACTCCTCCACCTACTACACTGATGGGTCCATTTCTGCACCGAAGACAGGAGCAGCTTTCGTGTGTGGTGAAAGGACCCAAAGCATCCGAATACCTGACGGAACCTCCACATTACAAGCTGAGCTGGCAGCCATCTCTGCAGCCCTGTCTGACGCCCTGAACAACGACCCAACAGCCAACATTATCATTCACACAGACTCCACCACAGCCATACACTCACTAAAAAGACCCACCCCAGCTGACAATGTCACACTGATCAGCAACCTCTTAAACACTGCTCAACAAATATGCAATACTGGGGGATCAATCACGATTCACTGGATCCCCAGCCATGTCGGCATTGCGGGGAATGAAAAAGCGGACCAATTAGCAAAGAGTGCCACCAAACATCCCAATATCGATATGCACATCAACACCAGCCTAAGCCACATCAAACACGACATAAAAATTAAAGCAAAAGTCCTAAACCCAGAAGATCACCAAGGATATGTACAACAAGGCTCCCCCTCTGCTAAATGGTATGCCATGGCCACCCTGTACAAAACAACACCATCCGAAGGATGCAAAGACAACAAAACCCTCACACGACTACGCCGCCTTCGCCTTGGATACAAATCCTACAATGAAATAAACACAAACACAGGCCCCACCGAATGCTCATATTGAGACACCAACACGCCCTACCCCCTACTGCACTACATCCTTCGTTGCCCTGCCACATCCAGTTTAAGACCCAGACCACTTCACCTCAACCCCGACATTCCCGTAAACGACACCTCCGCCATGTCTCCCACCTCACTCCGGAATGCTGCCGCCACTATCATCGCTACCACCCACAACCATACTCTCATGGAGCTAGTACGCACCAAACCCCCACCGACATAGCTGCATATGACCCTCGACCCCCCCAGGGGAGTCGAGGGCCATATACACAGTACTCACAAGTATGAATGTGTGTGTGCGTGTGTGTGTGTGTGTAAATGTGTTGTCCCCTTGATGTCAACATATGCGCTTGCACATGCGGTGTACACATGTGTGCATGCCTAAGCATGTGCACATGTCTACATGGAGCTGCATGCGCATACATTTTATTATAAGCACCCTCAAGCATAAAGGCACTTAGCTGCCTCTACCACCTATCTTATAACAGCCAAAAACCCACTGACTGGGCCAATCAAAGGCCCGGCCCCATCTACAATATGGGGATATCTTCAAAAAAAAAAAAAAAAAAAAAAAAAAAAAAGCGGGGTCGTCACTCGCGCTGCTGCAGTCGTGCTGTCAACACGTGTCTCCCAGCTCTCCAGCTCTTGCCTTGTGCCTGTTTATATCTCCACGTGGTCCTGTTTTTGGTGTTGTCTTGGGGGCTTGCTTCCTTAATCACCACTGCTCGACACTGGAGCTGTTATTGGCCTTGCCGGTGCTGCTAGAGCTGTGTGTTCTCTCTCTACCGCACAACGTTTCTCCCTGCTTTTTTTAAGAGCCCTGCTCTTGCTCTAGGAAATTTTCCTTCTTGCGTTTTTTTTTTGTTTCTTTTCCGGCCTGCCGTTAGTGTCCCTCACCATAGTACGACGCCGAACCCTGAAGGAGTGCCGCAGGGCATTTCCATGAAGGGGGACCTTTAGGGCCTGGTTATAGGAGGCGGTGAGGGCGGCATTCTCTGTTAGGGCTAGGGTTAGGAAAGTCCCTCACTGGGCAGTGACGGGTCTTCCCTCGACGTCCTTTAGAGAACGGGGAACCCCCCCCCCCCGTCACTGTATGGTTTTTTCTCGGCCGTTTTTTTTTTTTTTTTTTTTTTCGCCTCATATTTAGTTTACTTCAACTTGCTGTGGCTTTCTGAGGAATTAATTTGCATTGCAAGTTAGTTCTGTGGCTGCCCCAGCATAGTTCTACTAAACTAAATATCACTTTAGTATTGTGCTCTTGGCTTCCCTTTGCCCAGTCTTATATTTAGTTTACACTAACTCGTTGGGTTTGTCTGAGGAATTAGTTTGTATTGCAAATTAGTTCCGTGACTCACCTAACCTAGTTTTTCTAAACTAAATAACATTACCGTTGTGTTCTTATTTAATTTACTTTCTCCTGCGTAGCTCTGTCCAGGTGTTCTGATTTATTTAACAAATTAGTTCACACTGATATATTTGCTCAGGTTGAGATTAAATTAAATTCCTATATAATTAATTTGCTTCAATTCTGCTCATCTGTTTACTGTTGAGTTGACTTGTTCTGTCAACCCAACAGACAAATTGAGCGCATATTGTAGTAAATCAATTATCACTTTGTGTGTGTGTGTGTGTGTGTGTGTCTTGAGTTGCCTTTACGTTTTCTGCACTGCCTGGTGCATATACCATGAAGGTGGCATGCACCTCCAGGCCCAAGGGGCCTGCCCGCCCCCCCTCCCCACTCTCGAGGCCACCCCCTACCAAGCCCACTACCGGGGAGAAGCGAGAGCGTAAACTCTCCTCCAGTAGCTCCTCCTCATCCTCCTCCGGGGCCCCTCCCACTGCTCCCCCCGCTCCAAGGCCTAACGGACCTGCAGCACACCCACGGTAGCTCCTCCCACCACGTCCTCGTCCGTGTGAGCTAAGATTGCGCGGATTCACGAAACCATGGATGGGATCACGCCTTCCCCAGTTCCCACCTCTTCAGGCTCCCAGGCTTCTCCCCAAGTAACTCGCAGCCCCTCCAGCACTCACAAGCGACCGCCTTGCCCCCCCTCTGCAAGTGCACCACAGCCTACTGCCAAGGCCTAGCCGAGTGTTCAAGCACGCGACAGCGCCACAGAGGCCACCACTGCTGCCAGGGAAACTGCCCCCACAGGCACCCTGCCTGCCCCTGATGCCACCACTACTGTTAACTCTCCTGATGAAGAGGGCTGGACCCTCGTGTCGCGCAAAAAATCACGAGCGACACAGGGAAATGAACGAATCCCGGCCAGCCACATGACTGCTCCCCAGCAGCCACCACCTGCACCATGCCCCTCAGCTCCTCAGAGGCCCCCTTCTGCGCCACGCCCCTCGGTCTCAGTCCGGCCTCCTCCACCACCCCCTTCCAACTTCCCACCCTTTCGTGTCCCAGTCCAACCGGGATTCACGACCAGCTACGGCATGGTCCAAGCCCTGGAAAACCACCTAGAGGGACTAGCCATCACAAACCGCTACAGCCGCGACGACAGCTGCGTCCTCATCCCCCGGGACGTGACCTACCTGCGACTGAGGGGATTGGCGGAGGACGAGGCCCCACCGAGCAGTGCCTGGCAAGGCTGAAAACAAAACAGCCTGTAACTTCCCGATGTCCCAACTGCTCAGGATTGCACCATGCCTGGCACCCCAGCTGCCCAGCCAGAACGAGGAGAGTACTGAAAGGCCGCGAACAGCAAGTGGCATGGGTACAGGAGCAGCAGGCCATCAGCCTGACTCCAGCCCCTCCAGGTACCTTTGTTTGGGGCCAACAGCGCCACCCCACGGAAAAAGTCCCAGCCACCAGCGAGGCAGAGTTCCCTCCGCTGCCTACCACGCCGAGCCCACCGCTATGCACCACGACAGCAGTCCCCCCACCACCTGCTCTCACCCAGGTTGTCACGACTGCAGTGGTACATTGTCCAGCCTCGCCACCGCAGCACCCATCAGCCGGGGCCACTCACAGTCCCTCCCAGGCCCCCATTCAGCAGGAGCCTGTATTCACCCTCGTGGAGCTCCACTCTATTGGGAAACAGATAGCCGAGGCCTTAGTTGTGGGGATCAGCCAATGCCTGGGAATAACGTGCTCCACAGCCCCTGTCTCAGCCGCAATCGATGGGATCATCAAGCTGGCCATCGAAAAGAAGCGAAGCGGCACACCTCAGCCTGCACCCCCTCCAGAGACTACCAACCCCCCACCGCGCAGGGTGGCTCGCCCGAGACGGAGGGCACGGCCTCGACACACCGCTATCTCATCCCAGAGGGCTCAGGAGCCTTGTCTCCCACCTCTCCCAGCAGAGGAAGCGCCGGCACCAGTGGCAGTCGACACGGTGGTCGAGGCCCCGGTCTCCCTCTCGGGCGACAGCCCCCTGCCCCCCATGACCTGCAAGCAAATCCTGCAGATATCCGATTAATACAGTGAAACTGTTTGGGGATCAGACACAAGCTCCCCCTCCTGCAGGAGGCAGTCGCCAGGGATCAGCCCCACGTCTTCCTCCTGCAGGAGACCTTACTCCCAGACAGTTCCTCCTTTCGGCTACCTGGATACACCTCCCATCTCCTCCCCTACGAACGTGGAGTCACACGAGGATGTGCCATTCTCATCCAAGATCACGTCCCCCACACTGTTTGTGACCCCCTGCCCTTTTGTGGACCAGGTGTAGAGGTGCAAGGTGTTCTGTTACACCTGGCATCCTCCTCACTAACTGTGTACAATGTCTACAAAAGCCAGGGGGGCACTCTTGATGTGGGGGAGGTGTTCTCCCACGCTGCCTCCCGTTCTGTCTTTATCGGGGGTGACTTTAATGCCCATCACGACATTCTTGCATCGCCCCTTCCATCCAATGAGGCAGGACAGCACATCTCTCTCGTTCTCGAGGAGATGGAAGGTGTCTCCTTAATAAACAACATTCAAGAACCCACCCACATTCGGGGAGGACGCCTGGATCTGTCATTCACCTCCACCCCACTTGCTGGCTCGGCCCAATGGTCGCTCCACCCGCGCCTAGCCAGCGATCACTTTCCCATACAGATCAGGCTGCCACTCACACCCCTCCCCCCGCCCCCACCTCCCCCACCGAGATGGGACCTCAGCAAAGCTGACTGGGCTGCCTTTGCCAGGGCCTTATCCACCATTTTTGAGGCCTCCCCTCCTGTCCTGGACCTAGAGGGTAGTGCAGATCAAGTTGCCAGTGCTTTTGTACAGGCCGCCTCCATATCCATCCCGCAACAGCGACGTTCCGAGAAGCGTTATCAAAACGGCTGGATCTACTGCGACAGGGTCAGGGAACTTAACCACAGACTCAACGCTGCACGAAAGCAATACCGACGGCGCCGCACATCCCCGCACCGCCGACACCTTGCTGCTGTCACGCAACACGTCGTGTCAGAAAAACGCCGGCTGAAGGAGGAGGCGTGGATCAGATGGTGCAGGACCTTAGACTCTCACTCCACTCTCGGGGAGATGTGGAGGAGAATCCGGTCTATCTCTGATCCACGTCCCCCTGGTCCTCCCTCTCACCCTGACCCAGCCGCTGAAGCCAGCCGTCTCGCTCAACACTTCGCGGATCGCTCTGCTTCCCACAATCTTCCACAGTCCGTTAGAGACAAGCAGGAGCAGTTGTCTACCTCTCGTCTTGCAGCAATTCAAACTGCCTGTGAAAGGCCTGACCCCGCCAATGTTCCCTTCACCAGCGGGGAACTGCATAAAGCACTGCAGCACAGAGCAGACACTGCTCCGGGGCTCGATGGGCTAACCTACTCTCTGTTATCACATGCTGGAGATTGTGGGAAAGATCGCCTTCTTGATCTGCTCAACCTCTTGTGGTCTGAGGGGCGTCTACCGAGGTCGTGGAAGATGGCGGTCATCCACCCGATTCCGAAGCCTCGCGATTCCACTGCCATGCGCCCCATCTCCCTGCTCAGTTGCATTGCTAAGACAGCTGAGAGGGTTGTGCGGGCTCGTCTTGCTTGGCGGCTGGGACCGCTGCACCCAAGGATTTATGCCTATCATCCAGGCAGGAATGCCACCCACTGCCTTGCATCATTCCTTGGGAAGCTGAGGGGCGGACGGGGGATGGCCATCTTCCTCGACCTCGAGAAGGCCTTCGAACTGGCAAACGCCACTGTCATCTTGGCGGCTCTTGCAGCCAGGGGAGTAGGGGGCAGGCTCATATCCTGGGTCCGGGACTTTTTCAGTGACCGCACTGCGGGGGTCCACTTTCAGGGGCACCTCTCCCCTTTTCATCCTCATCCTAATGGCACCCCCCAGGGAAGCGTTTTCAGCCCTCTCCTCTTTAACATCCTGATGGAGGAGCTCCTAACTGTGGAATATGGGCCTGCCATAACTCTTCTTTGCTATGCTGACGATCTGGCCCTCATCTTTACGAGGAGAGACTGCTACACACAGGCGGACTTGGCCCTTTCTCGGCTGCATGCCAAGTGCACCGAGCTAGGTCTAAAGATCAATTTCGCCAAGACGAAGTGTCTGCCTTTTGGCCTCCGCCCCCCCGACCTTCCATTGCTGCTTGGAGGTCATCAGCTCTCCCTGGTCACCGTCCACCAGTATCTAGGGGTCTGGCTAGATGGGGGTCTCACCTTTGCGTGTCACGTTCGGTATCTGAGGGAATGTGCTTCCACCCGAATAGCTGCTCTTATATATCTCTCCAGGCAGAGTTTGGAGGCATCATTTTCTGTCCTCCGGACTTTTTATATTCACGCCATCCGATCTCTGGTGGACTACAGCGCCATCTGTCTGGCCTCACTCAACCAGTGCCTCGATCTCTGGAGGTCATCCAGAACGATGCCCTCCGTGTCATGCTGGGTGCTCCACGTTGGAACCAGGTTGTCGATCTGCGAATGGAGGGTGGCTTGCCATCTCTGGCATGTCGTATTGCGCTACGAGTGGTGCTCATCACTCTACAGCTGGTGCAGTGCCGGCCCCACCTGCCTGTCTCAGCACTCTTAAAAAGGCTCATGTGTCGACCATCTGCACAGGCCCCTCAGCGTGACTGGGCCCGCAATACAGCTGCCATTGTTCATGGGTTGGGAGCTGCAGAGAGCCTCCGTCAGGATCCTGACTCCCCTTTTCCGGGATACGTGGAACCACCACCATGGGATCCCCCGCTTTTTCACTTTTTTGGTCCCTCGGAGGCTAAACCTCGTTCATCCTTTCCTGCACTATTCCGTCAGGAGGGTCTAAGCCGAGTAGCCACTCTAACCTTACCGGACTCGGCCATCTACTTCACTGATGGCTCAGTTTCATCTGATGGCTCTGCTGGGGCGGCCTTTGTTTCTGGCCAACTGGTAGAGTCTTGGTGACTCTCCCAGGGTGTCTCAGCTTTCCAAGCAGAGCTTGCTGCCATCTTGGGTGCCTTGCGACACACCCATCACCATCATCGCCACCGAGTCATTATTCATACTGACTCTCCTCCCTGCACAGACTCCGCTCCTTTTCCCTTCGGGACAATATCTTTCTTCTCACGGCCATCTATACATTTGCATCCCTTCTTGTCCGCAGGGGTGCTAATATCATCCTCCACTGGCTCCCTGGACATGTTGGTATCCGCGGCAATGAGCTTGCGGATGGTTCAGCGCGGGCAGCTTGCTCTCACCCTGATATAACATTTCCACTGCGCCCCGGCCCATCGCACCTCATCCGCACTCTAAATGCTGCAATCGGCAGGCAATCCTTAGAGGATCATCAGCTTTGGGTAACAGAGGGCTCTCGCTCGTCTACCTGGTATGCCACAGCCACGTCCTATTCCCTGCTGTCACCTCCTCCGAGTACACCTAATTATCTTCTATTGAGGCTCAGGCGCTTGCGTCTGGGGTTCCCTGGCTACAGGCAGATTATGGGCGCAGAGCTAGAACTGTGTGCCCACTGTCTAGCTAGTTCTATGGAGCCGCTCATTCACTATCTGCTTCACTGCCCTGCCACTACCATGCTTAGGCCTCAACCTGACACAGCACTGGCACGGTCTGGAGATGACTCTATGGATGCTGCTGGCATTGTCGCCCATGCTCCCCTCCATATTCTACTCCAAACGGTCAGGGACTACCCTCCCCCTCGATAATTCAAGGTTAGCGCCTCATGCGCACCTCTGACGGGCTCTCTTGTTTGCCCGTGTCCCCACCATATTTGGTGGGGCAAATATCCAAAGAACAACAACAGCAGGGTCGTCATCATTGTTGATGCTGGGAGCGGAGCAGACACCCACTACTACTGGGTCTGAGCACCAGCTGTAGACACTGACTGGTCGAGGCAAAGGCGGCAAGGGTCTGGGCAAGGGAGGCACCAAGTGACACCGCAAGGTGCTTCGTGACAACATCCAGGGCATCACCAAGCCTGCCATCCGTCGTCTGGCTCGTCGTGGCGGCGTGAAGCGTATCTCGGGCCTGATCTATGAGGAGACCCGCGGTGTTCTCAAGGTGTTCCTCGAGAACGTGATTCGCGATGCTGTCACCTACACTGAGCACGCCAAGCGCAAGACCGTGACCGCGATGGACGTGGTGTACGCCCTGAAGAGACCAGGGCGCACCCTTTACGGCTTCGGCGGTTAAGAGGGTGCGTGCATAACTGCATGGCACTATTCCACCTGGCCACGGCAAAGCACACAACAACAACAACAACCACCCCCGGACCTCTTTTAGAGGTCCACACCTAATTTCTGTGAAAGAGAATGAATGAAGGCATAGTAGTATAACTAAATGCAGACGTTGAGCAGGCTAGCTAGCACCAATTTTTTTTTTTTTTTTTTTTTTTTTTTTTAAGGTAACGGATAGGAAGACATGTAATGCAACCCAACCAACTCTTACCACACCTTACATAACCAACCCTAACCTAACTGAACCATATCAAACCTCCCTCTCTCTCTCTCTCTCTCTCTCTCTCTCTCTCTGGCAGTTTTAAAAAAGAAAAAAGGGGGGTTAGGCAACTGTCAATTTTGCTTCTACATCTAATTTTAATGGACGTCTGCATACATATACATAATCACTTATTGTGCTGGGCCATTGCTTTCTCTGTCCCTCTGATCTCCCCCCCCCCTATTTCAGGAAAGCTTTCTCCATACCTATCAGGGCAATTTCCATCCTGTTGCGAGAGCATCTCCTCTGCTATGCTCCGGGAGTCTCCTCCATAAATCGTGAAGGCAAATCCCACTATTCCAAGGTATTTCTGCCTTCATATGCACGAGCAGCAAACTTGAAGGATGCACCTAGAGAATAGAAGACACAGTCACGTCAGTGAGGCACCACACACACAGTGCATGATATGAATGCCTAAGTGTTAGACAGACAGAATGTCTGCATATGAACAAGTTATCCCTTGAATTTGTCGCTGTCACGGCCGTTTTCTCTAAGTGCCAAAACCCACCAATCACCCATCGTAGAAGCATTGCATCAACCGCCATACAACCGCTGAGGCCTGAAATCAAATTTAAATGGATCCAGTTGGTACTTGCACGACCGCTAGTGCATGACAAGGTGGCTGACACTCGCCTCCCAACAGTTTCACTAAGCAGGCCTTCACCGGAGCTCGCAGTTTGATGGCGGCTGCTGCTGCTGCTGATGATGATGATCATGATGATTATTATTATTATTATTAATCTTGATGATGATGATTGATGATGATGATGATGATTGATGATGAATGGATGGATGGATGGATGAATAGATAGATTGTGGTTTTTGATTTTATAGGAACTAGTTGTTGTAATACTACTCCTAATGACGAGAGAAATGAATGAATAGTATTTTATTAATTATTCCTCTTATTTGGGGGTGTTAAATCCACCATGGTCGCCACCACACGGATAATATATATATATATATATATATATATATATATATATATATATATATATACTGTTGAATACATCACCATATCCTATGTCACTGAACGACTTTGTCCATTCCTTCGATGGTGGGAGAATAGCCATGATCATCACCTATGTTTTCATTCATCCACCCGGCCAGGCAGTTATTTAGGAGGCATAATTATACAGTACAGTATTATTATGTAGGTGCAGTTGGGAACGGGACAAGACGCTATGTAGTAGTGGAAATAATATTATTATTATTATTATTATTATTATTTATCGACCGTCACTGATGTCAGTAGCTTCTTACATGCAACCTAACGTAAATAAATATAGCCACAGACACATGCCAGCATTCAACACATACCACATTATACGCACATACATACATACAGACAGACACATACATTACAGTATACCAACACATTCATCCATACACAGAGATGATGATGTTAGGCAAAGTCTATTCTCTCTCAAGAAACGAATGTGGCTCCTAAAGGAGCCGATGGAGGTGAAGAAGAAGAAGGATTTCTTGGAAGTGTTTACTTCTTCTCCGTCTTCTTGGGGAGCAGCACAGCCTGGATGTTAGGCAGGACATCTCCCTGAGCGATAGTGACGCCAGAGAGGAGCTTCTTGAGCTCCTCGTCATTGCGGATAGCCAACTGCAGGTGACGGGGAATGATACGAGTCTTCTTGTTGTCACGGGCTGCGTTGCCAGCCAGCTCAAGCACTTCAGCTGCTAGGTACTCCATGACTGCAGCCAAGTAGACGGGGGCACCAGCACCCACACGCTCGGCGTAGTTGCCTTTACGAAGGAGACGGTGGATCCTGTCGACGGGGAACTGGAGCCCAGCCCTGCTAGATCGGGACTTGGACTTTCCCTTCACCTTGCCTCCCTTGCCACGTCCGGACATGGTAGTAGTATCGTCTTCGTCATCGCTGGAGTAGGAAGACCTTCAGGAGAAGACTAATGCGTCACCCGCCTTTGTTGTTGTTGTAGGATATTCGTCTCAGCAGTGCTGAGACACGGGCAAACAGTGAGCCCGTCAGTGGTGCACATGTAGCGCACAAGCTGTATTTAACGAGGAGGGGGGTAGTCCCTAACGGTTTGTAGTAAAATTTTAAAAGGTGTTCTGGCCACAATGCCAGCAGCGTCAGTATAATCGTTGGCCGATTGGGCAAAGCCAGCTGCGGGACGGGATCTGAGATGAGCTGTGGCAGGGCAGTGAAGTATGTAATGGATGAGAGGCGTATCCGACCTCTCTAAGCAATGAGCACACGGATCTGTTGCCACATTTTTAATCTGCTTATAGCATGGGAATCCCATTCGTAATCTTCTAAGACGCACTAAAAGATAGTTTGGCAGGCCTGGGGGAGGCACCAAAGGAGAGTATGATGTGGCTATGTCATACCAAGTCGCAGATGTGGAACCTTCAGCGACGCAAAGCTGGTGCTCCTCCCGAGACAGCCTACCTATTTTTGCAGTCAAAGTGCGACGGACATGTGATGGGCCGGGGAGAAGTGGGAACGTGATCTCTGGCAGAGAGCAGGCAGAGCGTGCAGCGACATCAGCTGTTTCGTTCCCAGTGATCCCCACATGTCCTGGGAGCCAATGAAGAGTGATAGTGGCTCCTCGCTGGACAAGGAGGGTTGCAAATGTATGGATGGCCGTTATGAGAAAGATATTGTCTTGCAGCGAGAATGAGTGCAACCTCTGCAGAGAAGAAAGGGAGTCTGTATGAACAACGATGCATTGGTAATGATGATGGTGAGCATGTCGCAACGCACCCAGAATTGCCGCGAGCTCTGCCTGAAATGCAGATACACCAGGGGAGAGGCGCCATGATTCAACTGTCCTTCCAAGGACGAAAGCGGACCCAGCAGAGCCATCAGGGTGGACCGACCCATCTGTAAAGTAAGTGGCCGAGCCCGGGAGTGCAGAGCAGCCACCTGACTGAGACCCACCTGTCGCAGGATGGCAGGGATAGAGGAGCGAGGTTTTGCCTCCGTTGGAGTAAGAATGCGGAATGGAGGTGGCCTCCATGGCGGTGGGTGTTGAAACCCAGGAAATGGGGAATCAGGGCCTTGGCAGAGACAAGGCGCGACTTCCAGGTTGTGGATAAGAGCCGCCGTGGTTCGGGCCCAGTCGCGTTGGGGGAGCGGCTCAGGTGGTCGTCGTAGTAGTCGTAGGAGCAGGGCAGAGACTGGCAGTTCTGGTCGGCGCTGCACTAACTGGTGAGTGATAAGCGTCACTCGTAGTGCTATTCGGTGCGCCAGCGACGGCAAACCACTCTCCATCCGTAAGTTAATGATCCGGGTCCAACGTGGAGCACCCAGCATGATTCGTAGAGCATCATTCTGGATGACTTCCAGTGATCTGGAGATTGGCGGTGTGAGGCCAGACAAGCAGATTGCTCCGTAGTCCACAAGAGAGCGGATCGCGTGGATGTAAAAAGTGCGGAGGACTGCATATGATGCCCCCAGACTCCGTCGTGAAAGGTATCGGAGGGCAGCCATGCGAGTTAAGGCACGCTCCCTCAGATATCGGACGTGGCTGCCAAAGGTGAGGCCCCCGTCAAACCAGACCCCCAGATACTGGTGCGAAGTGACCACGGTGAGCTGGTGGCCTCCGAGCAGCACCGGGAAGTCAGGAGGACGGAGGCCAAAGGGCAGACATTTAGTCTTCGTGAGATTTATTTTGAGCCCTAGCTCATTGCATTTTTCATGCAGGCAGGAGAGGGCAGAATAAGCCTGCGAAAAACAGTCCCTGCGTGTAAAAATGAGGGCTAGGTCGTCTGCATAGCACAGTAGTGTTATGCCAGGCCCATAGTCAATGGTTAAAAGCCCCTCCATCAAGATGTTAAACAAGAGCGGGCTTAAGACACTTCCCTGAGGGGTGCCATTGTCATGATGAGAAAAAGGGGAGAGATGCCCCTGAAATCTAACCCCCGCTGATCGAGCAGTGAAAAAGTCCTTGATCCAGGATAGTAACCTGCCTCCCACACCCCTGGCTGCAAGAGCAGCCAAGATAACAGTTGGGTTCGCTAGTTCAAACGCCCTCTCAAGGTCGAGGAAGACGGCCATTCCCTTTCCTCCCCTCAGCTCCCCAAGGAATGATGCGAGGCAGTGGGTGGTACTCCTGCCAGGGTGAAAAGCATAAATCCTTGGGTGCAGTGGTCCCAGCCGCCAAGCAAGGCGGGCCCGCACAACCCTCTCAGCCGTCTTGGCAACACAGCTGAGGAGGGAGATGGGGCGCATGGCGGCGGGATCACGAGGTTTCGGAATCGGGTGGATAACAGCCGTCTTCCACGACCTCGGAAGACGCCCCTCAGACCACGATAGATTGAGCAGGTCAAGTAGACGTGCTCTACCATAATCTCCGGCATTTGCTAAGACAGAGTATGTGAGGCCGTCAAGCCCCGGCGCAGTGTCCTCTCTGCGCTGCAGCGCTTTATGAAGCTCCCCACTGGTTATCAGACAGTCAGCAGGGTCAGGCCTATCACATGCTGCCTGAATTGCTGCAGTGCGAGAGGCGGACAGCTGTTCCTGTAGGGCTCTGACAGACTGCGGGAGATTAGACGAGGCAGAGCGGTCGGCGAAGTGCTTAGCAAGACGGCTGGCCTCAGCGGCAGGGTCAGGATGAGATGGAGGACGGGGGGGACGTGGATCGGAGATGGACTTGATTCTTCTCCACATCTCACGGAGAGTGGAGTGAGAATCCAACGTCCGACACCATCCGATCCACGTCTCCTCCTTAAGGCGGCGTTTCTCTGAAGCCACATGGCGTGTCACTGCGACCAAGTACCGACGGTGCGGAGATGTACGGCACCGCCGGTACTGCCTGCGAGCCGCATTGAGTCTCCTGTTCAATTCCTGGACCCTGTCGCAGTAGATCCAGCCATCTCGGTAGCACCTCGCCGAGCGTCGCTGCACGGGGATGGCAAGAGAGGCAGCTTGTGCAAAAATGCGTGCTACCTGATCCGCCTGACTATCGAGATCCGAGGCATGAGGGGATGTCTCGAAGGCCGTTGTGAGAGCACGAGCGAAGGCAGCCCAGTTCGCCCTGCGTAGGTCCCACCGTGGTGGTGGAGGTGGGGGTGGCGGGAGGGGAGCGAGAGGTAGGTCAACCCTGAGAGCGAAGTGGTCACTCGCAAGGTGTGGGTGGAGTGACCATGACGCCAGGCCTGACAGAGGGGTTGAGATAAAGGAGAGGTCGAGGCGACCTCCTCCAATATGGGTGGGCTCTGTCGTGTCGTTTAGGAGGGAGACACCACCCATCTCCTCCAGAAGTAAAGAAATGTGCCGTCCTGCCTCATTGGACTGAAGAGGCGATGACAGAAGGGCGTGGTGGGCATTGAAGTCGCCCCCAATGTACACGGCCCCCCTGGCAGCTTGGGAGAAAAGTTCCCCCAACTCCAGGGTGCTCCTCTGGCTTCGGTATACATTGTATACCGTCAGGGGCGACGTCGCCAGATGGAGAACCACGCCCTGAACCTCCACATCAGGTCCACAGAAAGGAGGGGACTCACAATCCGTGCACGCGATGTGGTCCTGGACCAGAACGGCACATCCCCGTGTAACGCCACGAATATACGGGAGGAGATGGGTGGTGTATCCCGAGAGATGGAAAGTGGAATTGCCTGGGAGCAGGGTCTCCTGCAGGAGAATGACATGAGGGCGGTCCCGTGCGGCCGCCTCCTGCAAAAGGGGAGCTTGCTCCGTGCTCCCAAGCAATTCCACTGGAGGAGCCTGAGAGAGCGGTCTACTGGCCGTCCGGCGACAGTTGCGGACGGTCGTTCTCCTGCAGCAGTGGTGAGGCCCTGTCCATCACTTTGGACCCTGATGGTGGTAGGGTTTGCCCTAAACGATGACGCTGACGAGGCAGCTGTGCGGTGGAAGACTGAGCATTGGGAGGTCGTGGCTTTACCCTCTTGGACGGGCGAGCTGTCCTGTGCAGTGTGGGACGGGGTCGCCCTGCCGAACGAGCTGGGCGGCGAGGGGACAGAGGAGCACCTAGGCTCGCCATCTTCCTGTCGATCGCCTGGTCTACTAGGCGATTGGCAGCCTCGGCAAGGGGCTCTGTTGGGAGAGGGATGTCGAGGGTTAAGGCAACTGTTTTGGCGAGGGTCAGCGCCAGCTCCGTGGCAAAGGTCCTGAGCTCCTCCGTTGTGAATGAGATCACTGGAGGAGCGGGAGCGGTTGGTGGACTGGGTGTGGAGCCAGGCACTGGTGGTGGAACAGGCAGTGGCTGGCTGGTCTCTACAGGTGGAAGTGCTGGTGAGACAGGCGGCTGCTGGCGGTGGACCTCGGCTGTGGTCTGGACCACAGTCAGGGCTGAGGGCAATGGAGGGAACTCCTTGTCGCTGAGAGGTGGTGGGCGCTGGATGAGAGGGCGGCGCTGTTGGCCCCAGATGAAAGTGCCGGGGGGAGCTGGAGTAGCGCTGGCGGCCTGGTTCTCCTGCACAAACGCTACCTGCCTCTCTCGACCCTGGTTCACTCGGTGAACCCTCGCGGGGCAGCTGGGGTGCCAGGCGTGGTGTCGCCCGGAGCAGTTGGGGCACTTGGCCGCAACTGGTTCCTTCGCCTTGTACCGCTGGAGGCACTCGGCCGTGTCGTGGCCGCCACTGCACATGCCGCAGATGACGGGGCGGTTGCAATTGGCACGGTGGTGCCCGTAGCGTTGGCAGCGGTAGCAACGGAGAGGCTCTGGGGTGAAGGGGCGAAGGTGATATGTTCCCCAGTTCCCCAGGTCTATGGCAGGGATCAGAGGACCCCGCAGGGTGACAATGACCTGTCGAGTCTCCTCTCGGGTCCGCGTGTTTTGGCATCGGGTTGCCTCCTCGACTTGAGGGTGGTGAAGGAGAATCTCTATGGGCATTCGCAAGGGATAGCCCATGACCACTGCCTTCGTAGACTGTTGACCAGGCATCAGCTCTACTAGCTTTACAGGGCAGGCCTCGTCCTGCAGGGCTGTTCTTAAGAGGTCGTAGGCTCCCTCGTCCTGTGGCACCAACACTGAGCTTCCATCCCGACCCATGAGATTGGAGCAGCGTAGCCCTGGCAGGTGACGCTCTAGTGCAGCCACGGCGTCGTAGCTCGTCGCATGCCCGTCCTGGACCGGCACACGGAAAGCTGGAAATGCAGAGCGGGGAGGCGGACGCACAGCTACCGACACGGAGGGACGAGCAGCAGAGGGATCCCTGAGGGGAGGCCCAGTGCGCACTGCCGGAGAAGGGCCGTTTCCCTGGCGAGCACGCCTCGATCCCTTGCGCATCACGGGGGTGAAACCCTCATCTTCCTGCAGAGCGGGATCAGCAGAGGGGGGGAGCTGAGTCGCAGCAGGAGCCTCTGAAGTGCCCCTGGTGGAAGAGAGAGATGGTGGAGCAAGTGTAACCTCCTCCATAGCCTCATGTCGGCGGGCCGCCTTGGCAGAGCGGGTAGAGTCACCACGCAAGCGAGGTGCCGCTCTCGTGGATGTTAGGGTAGAGGGGTTAGCACACGCGGCCTCGTGAGCGGACGAGTGGGAGCTCGAGTCTGAGCAGTGACGCTCCCTCTTCGTGCCTGTGGTAGGGCACGGGATGGAGGGCCTCAACTGAGGAAGCGGGAGGCGGGAATGCCCCGGGGGCCTAGGGATGCTGGATCCCTTCATGCTCACCGGAGCAGGCCAAAAAACTCAGTCAAAAACACACACACACACACACACAGACACCTCACACACACAACCACTCAAAAATCACAAGCAAACAAAATACAGAAAAAGAGGCCAGGTCCCTACAGTGACGGGCAACCTATGCTCCCCGCCCTCTAAAGGGCGATGGGAGGCCCCGCCACTGCCCCTTTCGGGTCTTCCCTACTCTAACAGAGCCGCCCTCACCGCCTCCTATAACCAGGCCCTAAAGGCCCCCCTTCATGGAAGTGCCCTAACGGCACCCCTTCAGGGTTCGGCGTCGTACTACGGTGAGGTACACTAACGGCAGGCCAAAAAAAAAAAAAAAAAAAAAACACCCACACACTCAGTCAACAAACACACACACACACTCCCACTCACACCCAGGCAATCTGAGACAAAGTCTCAGAAAAAACCTGGAAAGCAAAAGAAAAGCTTCCTCAGTGCCAGAGACTAAGTCAAAACTGGCCCAAAAACGAGGAAAAACAGGCGAAAATCGTCAAGAGTGAATGAAACAGTGTTCACACCTCGAGCGAAATCGGCCAGACCTCCTCACCCGACAGAGTCAGAGCTAGGAGTCGGTCACCCGCCCGCGACCTTCCCTTAAATACCCGTCTTCCCGATCCGGCCCCATCCCACCCGAGAATGGGAACGAGGCAGAAGCCGGGCTGCGATCGGGCAGCAATCACATATAAGGATTTCAGCAAGCGCGTCCCCCATGTCGACTCAGTCTCTCGCTCGCTCCCGCACCGTGCACATACCGTCTGACTCGGCGACGCCATGCCACCCAAGACCTCCGGAAAGGCTGCCAAGAAGGCTGGCAAGGCCCAGAAGGCCATTGCCAAGGGAGACAAGAAGAAGCGTAGGAGGAAGGAGAGCTACAGCATCTACATCTACAAAGTGCTCAAGCAGGTCCACCCTGACACCGGCGTTTCCTCCAAGGCGATGTCTATCATGAACTCTTTCGTGAATGACATCTTCGAGCGCATTGCTGCAGAGGCTTCACGCCTGGCACACTACAACAAGCGTTCAACCATCACCAGCCGGGAGATCCAGACGGCCGTCAGGCTGCTCCTCCCTGGCAAGCTGGCCAAGCACGCCGTGTCTGAGGGCACCAAGGCTGTCACCAAGTACACCTCCTCAAAGTAGAGAGGTTACGCTCTTGGCCATTTCAACATTTCCGGCTCCAATCGGAGCCACAAGATTTTCGATAAAAAGGGCAAAGACAGACATAAATTATCCTCTCAGGAACTCGGGTTTATCGACCTTTCTCTCTCTCTCTCTTTCTCTCTCTCTCGCTTTCTTTTTTCCCTTCATGTCTTTCTTTCTTTCTTCCTTTTCCGCAACATATTAGGTTTCACCTCGTACAGATATAAGGAAGAGTATGGACATTATCGCTGACCGAAAACTTCTGGATACTCCGCCGGCACTTCTTAGGCCGACTGTACCAACCAACACACTCGACAGACGTACAGTAAATACATGCATGACATCGCATCATGCCAATTCATGTCAGTCTACAATCTGTAGGTACATACAACAATACATGTGCACAAATACATTTATACTGTGTACGCAGTGACCTACAATGTACGTACACACTAAGTCATGCTCACATACACACTAGCCCTCATACCTCCGTACACACAGACATACATGCTCACACACACACACACACACACACACACACACACGTACAGTATAAACATACAATTCATACATACATACATACATACTGTTACGGAACAGAGAAAGATAACGTACACTTTAAGTGAGAATACTAAGAGTCACTACTGTCCCGTAAAGTTCCAGGTTCAAAACAAGAGAGTTAGGTAAAATTACAAGTTAAAGTTTAATGCTCAAACTAACAACAAAACATTCAGGACTCATAAGGATAATGTAATGGCAAATAATCAGGTTAAATATATGGTTAACTGCAATAGCCTCTATTAACACGAAATTAGCAAGAGTAAATTTACCTAAGTCAGCCCTGATAAAATGAGATACCAGATAATACTCAGTGAATGCAAGATAAATTATTACAGATGCAAACTATTATCAAAAATGACTGACATAAAACCCAACATTAATCAACAACCTCACTAGGCCTAAGAATTAACCTTATGCTACACAGTACAAGAAAAAATGCAATAACACTTATACTCAAATTACACACAGCTGCTAGATGTTTGGAGATTTCTTGAGCACTCACAATAATAATATCTGTACAGGGGAGGACAGAGATGTGAACAAAATGAGGAGCAGATCTAAGTGGCAATGATGCAGAGACTTAGCTCATTATATAGGGGCCAGCAGAGCTTGATACAACTTGTAAGAAGGACGCGCAAATGAAGCCATGGGGACAAAGAGTTGACAATCCCGCTCTGAATAACAGAGAGAACGACTTACTCTACTATAACGGTAGAAGGGGGGGACTGAGGCAGAACACGCTCGTGATCAAACATGCAGCAACTGTGCGCTAAAATTACACAAAGGATGATGAAATCATAGGCTATGTAACACCTCCCCACAAAGAAAAAGAAATTTACAAAGGAAATTTCTTATTACTCTAAAACAATCTGTCTAAAGTCTAGATAAGCAATCTGCAATAACATTTTCTTTCCCCTTGACATGTATGTCTAATGAATACTCCTGAAGAAGTAGACTCCATCTTGTCAATCTCTGATTTTTATCTTTAAACTTACTAAGGAATTTCAGTGGGTTATGATCGGTATAAATGACTATGGGGTCAAAACCAGAACACAAATAAAATGAAAAATGCTGTAAACCCAAAATCAAGGCCAAAAGCTCTTTCTCAATAGTTGAGTAGTTCTTTTGAGGTGGAGTGAACTTCTTACTGTAATAAGATACAGGGTGTTCAATACCCTGATCATCCTCTTGCAGCAAAACAGCCCCAGCTCCTGTATCACTTGCATCAACAGCCATCTTAAAAGGCTTAGCAAAATTTGGAGTAGCGAGCACTGGCTGACTTAACAGAATAGCTTTAAGTTTGTTGAAAGAGGATTCACAGTTATCGGTCCAGACAAATTTAACTCCCTTTTTCAGTAGGTCTGTAAGTGGTGATACAAGAATAGAAAAGTTAAGAACAAATCTCCTGTAATAACCTACCATTCCCAAAAATCTTTGTAGCTCCTTCCTACTTTTAGGTCTGGGAAGATCACTTATAACCTGAACCTTAGCTCCTGGTGGTGCAACATGTCCATCACCAATTACATACCCAAGGTACTGAACTTTAGCTTGACCAAACTCACACTTTGATAAATTAGCTACAAGATTAGCATGAACCAAACGCTCAAGAAATTTACTGACATGGCATAGCTGATCTTTCCAGTTGTCACTGAAGATTAATACATCATCAATATAAACAACACACCCTGCCAAACCCTCTGTTACAACATTCATGAGCTTCTGAAATGTGGCTGGTGCATTCTTCATACCATATGGCATTACTGAACATGCAAAAGTTTTTCCTAGTGTTATAAAACATGAGATCTCCCTAGCACGTTCAGTCATAGGTACTTGCCAGTATCCCTTTAACAAATCAAACTTACTTATGTACCTAGCCTTTCTGATCTTGTCTATGAAATCTTCCACACGAGGGAGTGGGTAAGTGTCTGTTTTGGTTACCTGATTAACACGTCTGTAGTCAATGCAAAGCCGCTGTGACCCACCTGGCTTAGGGACCAGAGTGACAGGAGAACTCCACTCGCTCTGACAGGGCTCATTCATCTTGTGGTCCAACAGGTAGCCAAGCTCCTTCTGGATGAGAGGAACTTTCACTGGGTTCACACGGTAAGGAGGCAATTTAATTGGCTTTGCGTCTCCAACATCGACATCATGCATCAACACAGTGGTTCTTCCTGGAGTGGCACGGAACACTTGCGGGTACTCCTGCAGTAATGCCGAAAACTCCTGCCTTTCCTTGGGAGGTAGATGAGAAAGCTTAGTCTGGAGATCATTCATGATATCAGGATTCTTCCCCAAACTATCACTCAGGCTCATACTTCATGGGAGAGCTTCACTTGCAGACTCGGGTGGAACAGCTACAGTGCAGACTGGATTATTTTCGTCCCGCCTGTGATATAACTTTAGCATGTTGATGTGACATAGTTGCTTGCTCTTTCTACGATCTGGTGTGGCGATGACATAGTTGACATCACTGAGTTTCTTCTCCACGAAATAAGGGCCACTAAACTTGGCTTGAAGAGGTTGCCCATGAACTGGTAGCAGAATCAAAACCTGATCTCCTGGCTGAAAGTGGCGTAACCTGGACTTCTTATCATACCAAGTCTTCATCTTCTCCTGAGCAGCTCCTAAATTCTCTCTCGCCAGCTGTAAAGCAGTGGACAGCCGTTCTTAGAACTTCATCACATACTGCAGCAGGTTGACGTCATCTTCCTCCGACAGCCAGCATTCCTTGAGTAACTTAAGGGGTCCTCTTACTTCATGGCCAAACTATCTATCTATCTATATACCTAGGCTGCTTCCCCCAAGGAAAGGGAGGTAGCCGAGACAGGACGACTCACTCTCCATTTACTCATCCATTCAAACACATTTATTCGCATCTTAGCCCCAAAGGGGAGAATGGACAGATCCTCACCGCACCACACTGCACAAGGGTCAACTGCACAATGCAATCAGTGACATCCGCAGCAGGGCCCGACAGCAGAACTGGTTTACCCCTGCCACATCATAATACACCCATCCCCTTACCCGCACCTGACCTGACTAGCTGATCAGACCAAATGCGGGAGAATATCCCCTCAGGGCTGCGTCATCACTTATTCATTCACAATTTCTCTCCATTTATTTCTGTCACGCACAGCCACTCTTCCTTGCTCAACAGATATCCCTCTCGCATCCAGCGCTCTCTTCACACTGTCCATCCATCCTATTCGTGGTCTTCCTCTCAGCCTTACACCTCTCACATCAGATCTAGTTATCTTTTTCACCAATCGCTCATTTTCCATTCTCTCCATATGCCCAAACCATTGCAACACCCTCTGCTCAACTCTACCAGCCATCTCCCGAACAACTCCAGTTCTCCTTCGCACTTCATCATTTCGCACACGATCCATACGCGTCACTCCACACATACTCCTCAGACACCTCATCTCCATTACATTCAAACTTTTCCTCTCTGCTACACCCATATGCCATGTTTCAGCCCCATATAATGCAGTCGGTACCACAACACCCTCATACAGCCTTCTCTTTACATCCATTCTAAGCGAACGACATTTAAACACTTTTTTCATTCCTCCCAGCACCTTTCCTACTTCATTTATTCTAAACTTCACTTCTGCATCTATTCTTCCATCCACAGCAACATGTGACCCTAGATATTTAAAACAATCTACCTCCTCAAGCAACTCACCATTCAAAACTATATTCATCCCCCTACCATCTATCAACCTCGTACACTTCATCACTTTACTCTTATTCTCATTTACTTTCAATTTCCTCCTTTCACACGCCCTTCCAAACTCCTCTACCAACTGTCTCAATCTCTCCTCTGAATCAGTCACCAGTGCGGTATCATCTGCAAACAGCAGCTGCTTCAGATTCCACTCTCCTCCATCAACATTTACCAGACTCAGACCACCTAAAACTCTTGCATTCACCTCCCTTACAACACCATCCATGTAAATATTAAACAACCAAGGCGACATCACACATCCCTGTCGCAGCCCCACTCTCACGGGAAACCAATCACTCACAGCATTTCCCACTCTTACACACGCTCTACTATTTACATAAAAACTTTTTACCCCTTTTAGTAACCTACCATCAAGTCCATACAATCTTAAAATAGTCCACAAAGCCTCCCTATCAATTCTATCATACGCTTTCTCTAAATCCATAAATGCCCAAAACACATCCTTGCCTTTCGCTAAATACTTTTCACACTTGTCTCACAGCAAACACCTGATCAACGCATCCCCTCCCTCTCCTAAAGCCACACTGCTCATCACTAATCACTCCCTCTGTACCCTCTCTAACTCTCAAAATTAACACTCTACCATACACCTTACCTACAACACTCAACAGACTTATACCCCTAAAGCTAGTACATTCATACTTATCACCCTTGCCTTTATACAACGGGACCACACAAGCACTTGCCCAGTCAATTGGCACCATACCTTTCTCAAAGTACACATTCAACAATCTTACTAACCAGTCAACAACAGTCACTCCACCACCCTTCAGGCATTCCACAGCACACCCATCCATACCTGCAGCTTTCCCTGTTTTCATCTCCGTTACTGCTTTCTCCACTTCCTCCTTCGTGATCAAAGAATCATTCAACTCTCCCAACACATTTATTCCTTGCACCCTTCCATCCGCCACAATCTCAGCCACCCTTTCCTCCTCTACATTTAACAATCTTTCAAAATACTCTGCCCATCTCTTCCTTACTGCATCCATCTCAGTTAACATCCTTCCATCCTCTGCTTTTACTCGTTCTTCCTTCCCAGACTCTCCCTTTCGCACCCTTTTCACCTCCTTCCAAAACATTTTCTTATTCTGTTGAAAATTCTCTATCAGCCGCCTACCCCACCTCTCATCTGCTACCACTTTAGCATCACGCACACCCCTTCTCGCTCTATTCCTCTTTTCCTTATACCTTTCATATGACATCTCATCCTTCCTCTGCAGCCACACTTCATATGCA
The DNA here is from genome assembly GCF_032717465.1 of Coenobita brevimanus. Taxonomy (NCBI): domain Eukaryota; kingdom Metazoa; phylum Arthropoda; class Malacostraca; order Decapoda; family Coenobitidae; genus Coenobita; species Coenobita brevimanus. The sequence goes on along the minus strand of NC_137070.1, from coordinate 2,931,568 downwards.
CGTCTCTTCTCAGCCACAGCCATACTTACTTCCTCGCACCACCATTCACTTCCTTTTCTTACACCACCACCCACACGTCTCACACCACACACCTCTTCTGCATGCCCCACCACAGCACTCTTAAACAACTGCCATTCCTCCTCCACGCTGCCATTTTCCAGATCTTTCACTGCGTTCCACTCATCTTTCAATTTCTCCTGATACTCTATCTTTTTCTCTCTTTTATCCAACTCACTCACTTTCAAAACCTCCCTGCCACATCTAACCCTCCTAGCTCTCACCCATCTCTTACCTACTCTTAACTTTCCCTCCACCAGGTAGTGGTCAGACATACCTCCACCCTCCCCTCTCAGAACTCTCACATCCAACAATCTTCCTATTACATTCCTAGACACAACCACATAGTCCATCAAGGCTCTATCAACAACCCTTCCACCCTCCTGTCTCACCCATGTATACTTATAAACATCTTTCTTCTCAAACAGCGTATTCCCAATCACCATCTCTCGCTCAACACACATCGCTATCATTCGTTCCCCATTTTCATTTCTTCCAGGCACACCATGCATACCAACTACGCCTTCAACTGCTACATTTCCCACTCTAGCATTCAGATCTCCCATCATTACCACATTCACATTCGCTTCAAAACTCTGCAGACACTCGTCAACATCATTCCAGAAAGACTCCCTCTCTTCTTCATCCCTTTCACTACCAGGCCCATATGCACTCACAAACACCCACAACTCACGTTCAAATTTCGTTTTCACCCACATCAGTCTTGATGACACCTCCTTCCATTCAATCACACATTGCTGTACTTCCGGACTCACTAACAAGGCCACACCTTCTCTTGCCCTTCCTCTATCAACACCTGACAATCTTCCGTTCACACTTCCAAACATAGACTCACCCTTCCCTTTCATCTTCGTTTCACTCAAAGCTAACACATCCAACTTTCTTCTCACAAACATTCTCCCAATCTCCTCCCTTTTAGCCTCAATCGTACTACATCCACGAACATTCATTGACCCAATCTTCAGGGTACGGGGATAACTCCATCCCCCATCCCTTTCTCTGGCCTGTCTCTTTTTAGGAACTAAAAAACAGAGGAGGGGGTCCCTGGTCCCCTCACCCCGCCCCTTTTAGTCGCCTTTTACGACACGCAGGGAATACGGTGGCAGTATTCTTCCTAACACAACCTGGCCGCAGAGTAGTAGTACCACCCCATAGTGCGGCCAGATTGTGTCCCCCCCGCCACAGGGGGGGCCAAATAGTAGTTCAAAAGGTGAGAAGCCCAGTGATTCATTTGGAGATTCTCTTGCGGCAAACACAACGAATGGAAGACCTTTATCCCAGTCTTTCTGATGTTCCAAACAGTATTTCTTGAGCATCGATTTGAGTGTTTGATGATATCTCTCCAACGCTCCTTGGGTCTGGGGATGGTAAGCTGAAGACGTGATCTGGGTGATGCCCAACTCTTTCAGAGACTGCTTGAAAACATTTGACATGAAATTACTTCCTCGGTCTGACTGTACCTCCTTGGGCAGACCAAACTTTGTGAAGAACCCTAGCATTTCCTTAACCACGTTCTTTGCTGAGATATTTCTAAGTGGAATGGCTTCAGGATAACGAGTAGCCATATCAATCAGGGTCAACACATAAGAAAATCCTGAAGAAGTCTTAGGAAGAGGGCCCACAATATCCACCAACACACGGGTCTGAAAGGCGCCTCAAAAGGAGGAATAGGAACTAGAGGTGCAACCTTTTCGGTCTGATTACACTTCCCCACAACTTGACAGGTGTGATAAGACTTACAATACCAGGAAACATCCCTGAAGATACCTGGCCAGTAGAAGTGTTTCAAAATGCGTGCCACAGTCTTCCTCACTCCAAGGTGTCCTGCCAAACTGGTATCATGAGCCACTCGAATGATATCCTGCCTACAAACACGAGGGATGACAACTTGATGTACAACCTCCCATTCACAGTCGGCTGATGCTGTTGGGGGTCTCCACTTCCTCATAAGTACTCCTGACTTTACATAATAACAAGTAGAAGCACCGGCTGACTCTTCTTCACTGTAAGCAGAGTTAGCTAGATCTTTCAACTCAGGGTCAGCAACCTGCAACTCAACCAACTCTTGACGAGACAAATTATCAACACTACGGGGTACTGCCTCATCTGATGAGTGGTCCAAATTAGCAAGAAAAGTGTCAGCTAGGATAACATCATCATCATTATCCTCTAAATCACCAGTAACTTTAGACTTAGCCCTAGTGACAGCACATGCAGGGAACACATCAGGGACATCACAATCCTGGGACGCAGCCACTGGCTCACTAGACAACTGAGGAGCTGGACACACTTGACTTCCACCAATATCATTTCCAAGTAAGAAACTTACACCTGACAGTGGAAGTGTCTCAACCAACCCAACCATAACGGAACCATTAACAAAACCAGACTCTAAATTCACTCTGCACAGAGGGACAGAGAAGTAATTATTCCCTACACCTTGTAAGATTACAGTTTCATCAGAGGAATTAACATTAGAGCCTAGAACACTGGTCAGCATAAGGGATTGGCAAGCACCTGTGTCACGATATATTTGAACTGATTTCCTGTCATTACTGTCCAGAGGACTGACAAAACCATCAGACAGGAAATTAGCACATGAACTCTTGAGAGTGTCACCCACGTTACTGCTCAAAAGAGGAGCTCCATCATGAGAATTTAAGTTACCCCTCAAAGCAGGTTCAGTTAACTCAGTTAAAGAATTATGGGAACTCTCAAGGGTGGACACTAGACCAATTGACTGAATATTTAAAGACTCCTTTTTGTTCACATCACGCTGTCTCCTGAAACATCTCTCCGTAGTATGACCAAGCTTACTACAATAAGTACATTTACTTTTCTGAAATCTAGAGGTGAAGCTGGTATTTACTTCCTGAGAAACATCATCTTTATTCTCTTTCATGTTACCTGTACTCTGAGTAGAGGCAACGTACTTACTCTCAGCTTTCCCTTTTTCTCTAGAATATCTCTTGTGAGTGAGAACATACTCATCAGCTAAAACTGCAGCATCAGACAAATTATCTATTCTTTTCTCATCAAGATATAGGTTTCCATCTTTACTAATACACCTTTTGAAGTCCTCCAGCAAAATCATCTGCTTAAATTTGTCAAAATCAGAATCCACATTCTTAGAATTTAACCACTGCTCTAACAGATCTTCTTTGATTTTTGCATACTCAACATGGGATTGCTTATCTTGCTTGTAAGTTGTCCTAAATTTTACTCTATAGGCTTCAGGAACAAGCTCATAGGCCTTAAGAATCAAGCTCTTAACTACATCATAATTATCAGATTGATCCTGAGGCAAAGATGCATAAGTTACTTGAGCTTTACCGGTGAGAACAGTTTGAAGGAGTACTGGCCAATACTCCTTGGGCCAACTAAAACCTGTAGCTACCCTCTCAAACAACTGAAAATACTTTGTTAAATCAGATTCATTAAAAGGAGGGACAAGTTTAACATTTTTAGCCACATCAAAATCATCAGAGCTAGATGATCCAGTTCCACCTTGTTTCATGCGATACTCATGGTCTGCCTGAATCCTAGCAATTTCAACTTGTGCCTCAGCCTCCTTAGAACGGGCCTGAAATTCAACCTCCTTAACACGAGACTCCGCCTCCTTAGCCTTAGCCTCCTGCAGGGCTAGCTGTAACTTAGCTAATTCAATCTGCGTTTGCTCATTTGGAGGAGTTACATTAAACAAGCTTTCATTAATCATGTCAACAATTTGATCTTTAGAATGATGAGAGCGAACAGCAATTCCCAATTGTTGAGCAACAAGCTTAAGTTCATTCTTTGTTCTGTTTTCTACATCACACACTGTTTGCACATTTGACAAAAAATCTTTGGCTTCATCAAGTGTAGTAATAGTAAACATAATTAATAAGTAACAGTCACAAAATATCAAGCAATATCCTTATGATAATATCCTGAATATCCTGATATGAGGTCGCCAAATTTATGTTACGGAACAGAGAAAGATAACGTACACTTTAAGTGAGAATACTAAGAGTCACTACTGTCCCGTAAAGTTCCAGGTTCAAAACAAAAGAGTTAGGTAAAATTACAAGTTAAAGTTTAATGCTCAAACTAACAACAAAACATTCAGGACTCATAAGGATGATGTAATGGCAAATAAACAGGTTAAATATATGGTTAACTACAATAGCCTCTATTAACACGAAATTAGCAAGAGTAAATTTACCTAAGTCAGCCCTGATAAAATGAGATACCAGATAATACTCAGTGAATGCAAGATAAATTATTACAGATGCAAACTATTATCAAAAATGACTGACATAAAACCCAACATTAATCAAAAACCTCACTAGGCCTAAGAATTAACCTCATGCTACACAGTACAAGAAAAAATGCAATAACACTTACACTCAAATTACACACAGCTGCTAGATGTTTGGAGATTTCTTGAGCACTCACAATAATAATATCTGTACAGGGGAGGACAGAGATGTGAACAAAATGAGGAGCAGATCTAAGTGGCAATGATGCAGAGACTTAGCTCATTATATAGGGGCCAGCAGAGCTTGATACAACTTGTAAGAAGGACGCGCAAATGAAGCCATGGGGACAAAGAGTTGACAATCCCGCTCTGAATAACAGAGAGAACGACTTACTCTACTATAACGGTAGAAGGGGGGGACTGAGGCAGAACACGCTCGTGATCAAACATGCAGCAACTGTGCGTTAAAATTACACAAAGGATGATGAAATCATAGGCTATGTAACAATACATACACACGCTCAACTGCAGGTAAGAATCGATGTTTTTTTTTCTTTTTTTTCCCTCAGTATATTAACGGAAGGATATAACGTGCGTTCGTGGCAACTGTCAAAACTTCATAACGGGTACAGAGACTCTCCTAATATCCAGCGGGAATGCATTTCTCCTTGTTCAAACCAGTGTACGTTTATGAGGGCGTGACTGAATCGATCAGGAAGTAAACGAAAAAGGCAAATAACGACAACAAAAACTGCGACGTTAACAACAGATCAACAAAAGAAATAAACGAATAGGCAAGTTGCCCCTCCTGAGCGAGCGAGAAGAGCGAGAGTGTTGGCGCGCCGCGCCTGGCAGCGGCCTTTTTATGCCGCCTGTCTCAGGACTGGCGGCGAGTGAATGGTCGGGGTGTGATGTACATGGTGGTGATTTACTGTTCATGCTTTTTCGATGCAATTCCTGGTTTGCTTGCAATATTTGGCATGCCCTGTGGCGTGACCTGGCTACGACACCTCTCTAGGATTGGCCTCCTGGGAGCTGGGGTGGGGTCTAGGCCTGAAATCAAGGTTAGATGGATAAGGTTCGTACTTGCATGACCGACACTGGGTTATATAAGGGTGGTTGGCGAGCGGGGTCGTCACTCGCGCTGCTGCAGTCGTGCTGTCAACACGTGTCTCCCAGCTCTCCAGCTCTTGCCTTGTGCCTGTTTATATCTCCACGTGGTCCTGTTTTTGGTGTTGTCTTGGAGGCTTGCTTCCTTAATCACCACTGCTCGACACGAGCTGTGATCGGCCTTGCCGGTGCTGCTAGAGCTGTGTGTTCTCTCTCTACCGCACAACGTTTCTCCCTGCTTTTTTTAAGAGCCCTGCTCTTGCTCTAGGAAATTTTCCTTCTTGCGTTTTTTTTTTTTTTTTTTTTCCGTCCTGCCGTTAGTGTCCCTTACCATAGTACGACGCCGAACCCTGAAGGAGTGCCGCAGGGCATTTCCATGAAGGGGGACCTTTAGGGCCTGGTTATAGGAGGCGGTGAGGGCGGCATTCTCTGTTAGAGCTAGGGTTAGGAAAGCCCCTCACGGGGCAGTGACGGGTCTTTCCTCGACGTCCTTTAGAGGACGGGGAACCCCCCCTCCCCATCACTGTAGGGTTTTTTCTCGGCCGTTTTTTTTTTTTTTTTTTTTTTCGCCTTATATTTAGTTTACTTCAACTTGCTGTGGCTTTCTGAGGAATTAATTTGCATTGCAAGTTAGTTCTGTGGCTGCCCCAGCATAGTTCTACTAAACTAAATATCACTTTAGTATTGTGCTCTTGGCTTCCCTTTGCCCAGTCTTATATTTAGTTTACACTAACTCGTTGGGTTTGTCTGAGGAATTAGTTTGTATTGCAAATTAGTTCCGTGACTCACCTAACCTAGTTTTTCTAAACTAAATAGCATTACCGTTGTGTTCTTATTTAATTTACTTTCTCCTGCGTAGCTCTGTCCAGGTGTTCTGATTTATTTAACAAATTAGTTCACACTGATAGATTTGCTCAGGTTGAGATTAAATTAAATTCCTATATAATTAATTTGCTTCAATTCTGCTCATCTGTTTATTGTTGAGTTGACTTGTTCTGTCAACCCAACAGACGAATTGAGCGCATATTGTAATAAATCAATTATCACTTTGTGTGTGTGTGTGTGTGTCTTGAGTTGCCTTTACGTTTTCTGCACTGCCTGGTGCATATGCCATGAAGGTGACATGCACCTCCAGGCCCAAGGGGCCTGCCCGCCCCCCCCCCCGCCCTCGAGGCCACCCCCTACCAAGCCCACTACCGGGGAGAAGCGAGAGCGTAAACTCTCCTCCAGTAGCTCCTCCTCATCCTCCTCCGGGGCCGCCCCCACTGCTCCCCCCGCTCCAAGGCCTAACGGACCTGCAGCACACCCACAGTGTGCTGCTCCCACCACGTCTTCGTCCGCGCGAGCTAAGATCGCGCGGATTCACGAAACCATGGATGGGATCACGCCTGCCCCAGCTCCCACCTCTTCAGGCTCCCAGGCTTCTCCCCAAGTAACTCGCAGCCCCTCCAGCACTCACAAGCGACCGCCCTGCCCCCCCTCTGCAAGTGCACCACAGCCTACTGCCAAGGCCCAGCCGAGTGTTCAAGCACGCAATAGCGCCACAGAGGCCACCACTGCTGCCAGGGAAACTGCCCCCACAGGCACCCCGCCTGCCCCTACTGCCACCACTGCTGTTAACTCTCCTGATGAAGAGGGCTGGACCCTCGTGTCACGCAAAAAATCACGAGCGACACAGGGAAACGAACGAATCCCGGCCAGCCGCATGACTGCTCCCCAGCAGCCACCACCTGCACCATGCCCCTCAGCTCCTCAGAGGCCCCCTTCTGCACCACACCCCTCGGTCTCAGTCCGGCCTCCTCCACCACCCCCTTCCAACTTCCCACCCTTTCGTGTCCCAGTCCAACCGGGATTCACGACCAGCTACGGCACGGTCCAAGCCCTGGAAAACCACCTAAAGGGACTAGCCGTCACAAACCGCTACGGCCGCGACGACAGCTGCGTCCTCATCCCCCAGGACGAGGAGACCTACCTGCGACTGAGGGCATTGGCGGAGGACGAGGCCCCACCTCTGAAGATTGTAGAGCTGCAAAGGGGTGAACAGCTCACCAAGGCCACTGTCATGGGCTACCCCACGCGTATGCCGGTGGGAATCCTCCTACAGCACCCCCTAGTGGAGGAGGCCAAGCGCTGCCAAAATCAGCGCACGCGGGAAGAGACCCTTCAGGTCACAGTCACTCTGAGGGGCCCGCTAATGCCTTCCCTCGATCTAGGGAACTGGGGCGAATTCCACCTGCGCCCCTTCATGCCAGAGCCGCTCCGTTGTTACAGGTGCCAAAGATACGGACACCACAGGGCCAACTGCCACCGCCCCCCAGTATGCGGCATTTGCAGCGCCAGCCACGACACCGAGCAGTGCCTGGCAAGGCTGAAAACAAAACAGCCTATAACTTCCCAATGTCCCAACTGCTCAGGATCGCACCATGCCTGGCACCCCAGCTGCCCAGCCAGAACGAGGAGAGTACTGAAAGGCCGCGAACAGCAAGTGGCATGGGTACAGGAGCAGCAGGCCATCAGCCTGACTCCAGCCCCTCCAGGTACCTTCGTTTGGGGCCAACAGCGCCGCCCCACGGAAAAAGTCCCAGCCACCAGCGAGGCAGAATTCCCTCCGCTGCCTACCACGCCGAGCCCACCACTATGCACCACGACAGCAGTCCCCCCACCACCTGCTCTCACCAAGGTCGTCACGACTGCAGAGGTACATTGTCCAGCCTCGCCACCACAGCACCCATCAGCAGGGGCCACTCACAGTCCCTCCCAGGCCCCCATTCAGCAGGAGCCTGTATTCACTCTCGTGGAGCTCCACTCCATTGGGAAACAGATAGCCAAGGCCTTAGTTGTGGGGATCAGCCAATGCCTGGGAATAACGTGCTCCACAGCCCGTCTCAACCGCAATCGATGGGATCATCAAGCTGGCCATCGAAAAGAAGCGAAGCGGCATACCTCAGCCTGCACCCCCTCCAGAGACTACCAACCCCCCACCGCGTAGGGCGGCTCGCCCGAGACGGAGGGCACAGCATTGACACACCGCTACCTCATCCCAGAGGGCTCAGGAGCCTTGTCTCCCACCTCTCCCAGCAGAGGAAGCGCCGGCAGCAGTGGCAGTCGACACGGTGGTCGAGGCCACAGTCTCCCTCTCGGGCGACAGCCCCCTGCCCCCCATGACCTGCAAGCAAACCCTGCAGACATCCGATTTATACAGTGGAACTGTTTGGGGATCAGACACAAGCTCTCCCTCCTGCAGGAGGCAGTCGCCAGGGATCAGCCCCATGTCTTCCTCCTGCAGGAGACCTTACTCCCAGACAGTTCCTCCTTTCGGCTACCTGCATACACCTCCCATCTCCTCTCCTACGAACGTGGAGTCACACGAGGATGTGCCATTCTCGTCCAAGATCACGTCCCCCACACTGTGACCCCCTGCCCTTTTGTGGACCAGGTGTAGAGGTGCAAGGTGTTGTGTTACACCTGGCATCCTCCTCACTAACTGTGCACAATGTCTACAAAGGCCAGGGGGGGAACTCTTGATGTGGGGGAGGTGTTCTCCCACGCTGCCTCCCGTTCTATCTTTATCGAGGGCGACTTTAATGCCCATCACGACATTCTTGCATCGCCCCTTCCATCCAATAAGGCAGGACGGCACATCTCTCTCATTCTCGAGGAGATGGAAGGTGTCTCCTTAATAAACAACATTCAAGAACCCACCCACATTCGGGGAGGACGCCTGGATCTGTCATTCACCTCCACCCCACTTGCTGGCTCGGCCCAATGGTCGCTCCACCCGCGCCTAGCCAGCGATCACTTTGCCATACAGATCAGGCTGCCACTCACACCCCTTCCCCCGCCCCCACCTCCCCCACCGAGATGGGACCTCAGCAAAGCTGACTGGGCTGCCTTTGCCAGGACCTTATCCACCATTTTTGAGGCCTCCCCTCCTGTCCTGGACCTCGAGGGTAGTGCAGATCAAGTTGCCAGTGCTTTTGTACAGGCCGCCTCCATATCCATCCCGCAACAGCGACGTTCCGAAAAGCGTTACCGAGACGGCTGGATCCACTGCGACAGGGTCAGGGAACTTAACCACAGACTCAACGCTGCACGAAAGCAATACCGGCGGCGCCGCACATCCCCGCACCGCCGACACCTCGCTCCTGTCACGCAACACGTCGTGTCAGAAAAACGCCGGCTGAAGGAGGAGGCGTGGATCAGATGGTGCAGGACCTTAGACTCTCACTCCACTCTCAGGGAGATGTGGAGGAGAATCCAGTCTATCTCTGATCCACGTCCCCCCGGTCCTCCCTCTCACCCTGACCCAGCCGCTGAAGCCAGCCGTCTTGCTCAACACTTCGCGGATCGCTCTGCTTCCCACAATCTTCCACAGTCCGTTAGAGACAAGCAGGAGCAGTTGTCTACCTCTCGTCTTGCAGCAATTCAAACTGCCTGTGAAAGGCCTGACCCCGCCGATGTTCCCTTCACCAGCGGGGAACTGCATAAAGCGCTGCAGCACAGAGGAGACACTGCTCCGGGGCTCAACGGGCTAACCTACTCTCTGTTATCACATGCTGGAGATTGTGGGAAAGATCGGCTTCTTGATCTGCTCAACCTCTCGTGGTCTGAGGGGCGTCTACCGAGGTCGTGGAAGATGGCGGTCATCCACCCGATTCCGAAGCCTCGCGATCCCACTGCCATGCGCCCCATCTCCCTGCTCAGTTGCATTGCTAAGACAGCTGAGAGGGTTGCGCGGGCTCGTCTTGCTTGGCGGCTGGGACCGCTGCACCCAAGGATTTATGCCTATCATCCAGGCAGGAGTGCCACCCACTGCCTTGCATCATTCCTTGGGGAGCTGAGGGGCGGACGGGGGATGGCCATCTTCCTCGACCTCGAGAAGGCCTTCGAACTGGCAAACCCCACTGTTATCTTGGCGGCTCTTGCGGCCAGGGGAGTAGGAGGCAGGCTAATATCCTGGGTCCGGGACTTTTTCAGTGACCGCACTGCGGGGGTCCGCTTTCAGGGGCACCTCTCCCCTTTTCATCCTCATTCTAATGGCACCCCCCAGGGAAGCATTTTCAGCCCTCTCCTCTTTAACGTCCTGATGGAGGAGCTCCTAACTGTGGAATATGGGCCTGGCATAACTCTCCTTTGCTATGCTGACGATCTGGCCCTCGTCTTTACGAGGAGAGACTACTACACATAGGCGGACTTGGCCCTTTCTCGGCTGCATGCCAAGTGCACCGAGCTAGGCCTAAAGATTAATTTCGCCAAGACGAAGTGTCTGCCTTTTGGCCTCCGCCCCCCCCGACTTTCCACTGCTGCTTGGAGGTCATCAGCTCTCCCTGGTCACCGTCCACCAGTATCTGGGTGTCTGGCTAGATGGGGGTCTCACCTTTGCGTGTCACGTTCGGTATCTGAGGAAACGTGCTTCCACCCGAATGGCTGCTCTTAGATATCTCTCCAGGCAGAGTTTGGGGGCATCATTTTCTGTCCTCCGGACTTTTTATATTCACGCCATCCGATCTCTCGTGGACTACAGCGCCATCTGTCTGACTGGCCTCACTCCACCAGTGTCTCAATCTCTGGAGGTCATCCAGAACGATGCCCTCCGTGTCATCCTGGGTGCTCCACGTTGGACCCGGGTTGTCAATCTGCGAATGGAGGGTGGCTTGCCATCTCTGGCACGTCGTATTGCGCTACGAGTGGTGCTCATCACTCTACAGCTGGTGCAGTGCCGGCCCCACCTGCCTGTCTCGGCACTCTTAAAAAGGCTCATGTGTCCACCACCTGCACAGGCCCCTCAGCGTGACTGGGCCCGCAATACAGCTGCCATTGTTCATGGGTTGGGAGCTGCAGAGAGCCTCTGTCAGGATCCTGACTCCCCTTTTACGGGATATGTGGAACCACCACCATGGGATCACCCGCATTTTCACTTTTTTGGTCCCTCGGAGGCTAAACCTCGTTCATCCTTTCCTGCACTGCTCCGTCAGGAGGGTCTAAGCCAAGTAGCCATTCTAGCCTTACCGGACTCGGCCGCCTACTTCACTGATGGCTCAGTTTCATCTGATGGCTCAGCTGGGGCGGCCTTTGTTTCTGGGCAACTGGTAGAGTCTTGGTGACTCTCCCAGGGTGTCTCAGCTTTCCAAGCAGAGCTTGCTGCCATCTTGGGTGCCTTGTGACACGCCCATCACCATCATCGCCACCGAGTCATTATTCATACTGACTCTCCTCCCTGCACAGACTCCGCTCCTTTTCCCTTCGGGACAATATCTTTCTTCTCACGGCCACCTGTACATTTGCATCCCTTCTTGTCCGCAGGGGTGCTAATATCATCCTCCACTGGCTCCCTGGACATGTTGGTATCCGCGGCAATGAGCTTGCGGATGGTGCAGCACGGGCAGCTTGCTCTCACCCTGATATAACATTTCCACTGTGCCCCGGCCCATCGCACCTCATCCGCACTCTAAATGCTGCAATCGGCAGGCAATCCATAGAGGATCATCGGCTTTGGGTAACAGAGGGCTCTCGCTCGGCTACCTGGTATGCCACAGCCACGTCCTATTCCCTGCTGTCACCTCCTCCGAGTACACCTAATTATCTTCTAGTGCGGCTCAGGCGCTTGCGTCTGGGGTTCCCTGGCTACAGGCAGATTATAGGCGCAGAGCCAGAACTGTGTGCCCACTGTCTAGCTACTTCTATGGAGCCGCTCATTCACTATCTGCTTCACTGCCCTGCCACTACCATGCTTAGGCCTCAACCTGACACAGCACTGGCACGGTCTGGAGATGACTCTATGGATGCTGCTGGCATTGTCGCCCGTGCTCCCCTCCATATTCTACTCCAAACGGTCAGGGACTACCCTCCCCCTCGATAATTCAAGGTTAGCGCCTCATGCGCACCTCTGACAGGCTCTCTTGTTTGCCCGTGTCCCCACCATATTTGGTGGGGCAAATATCCAAAGAACAACAACAGCGGGGTCGTCATCATTGTTGGTGCTGGGAGCGGAGCGGACACTCACTACTACTGGGTCTGAGCAGCAGCTGGAGACACTGACTGGTCGAGGCAAAGTCTGCAAGGGTCTGGGCAAGGGAGGCGCCAAGCGACACCGCAAGGTGCTTCGTGACAACATCCAGGGCATCACCAAGCCTGCCATCTGTCGTTTGGCTCGTCGTGGCGGCGTGAAGCCTATCTGAGGCCTGATCAACGAGGAGACCCGCGGTGTTCTCAAGGTGTTCCTCGAGAACGTGATTCGCGATGCTGTCACCTACACTGAGCAAGTCAAGCGCAAGACCGTGACCGCGATGGACGTGGTGTACGCCCTGAAGAGACAAGGGCGCACCCTTTACGGCTTCGGCGGTTAAGAGGCTGCGTCCATAACTGCATGGAACTATTCCACCTGGCCACGGCAAAGCACACAAGAACAACAACAACAACCACCCCCGGACCTCTTTTAGAGGTCCACACCTAATTTCTGTGAAAGAGAATGAATGACTAAAGTAAATGCAGACGTTGAGCAGGTTCGCTAGCACCTTTTTTTTTTTTTTTTTTTTTTTAAGGTAACGGATAGGAAGACATGTAATGCAACCCAACCAACTCTTACCACACCTTACATAACCAACCCTAACCTAACTGAACCATACCAAACCTCCCTCTCTCTCTGTCTCTGGCAGTTTAAAAAAAAAAAAAAAAGGGGGGGTTAGGCAACTGTCAATTTTCCTTCTACATCTTCTAATTTTAATGGACGTCTGCATACATATACATTATCACTTATTTTGCTGGGCCATTGCTTTCTCTGTCCCTCTGATCTCCCCCCCCCCCATTTCAGGAAAGCTTTCTCCATACCTATCAGGGCAATTTCCATCCTGTTGCGAGAGCATCTCCTCTGCTGTGCTCCGCGAGTCGCCTCCATAAATCGTGAAGGCAAATCCCACTATTCCAAGGTATTTCTGCCTTCATATGCACGAGCAGCAAACTTGAAGGATGCACCTAGAGAATAGAAGACACAGTCAGTCACGTCAGTGAGGCACCACACACACAGTGCATGATATGAATGCCTAAGTGTTAGACAGACAATGTCTGCATATGAACAAGTTATCCCTTGAATTTGTCGCTGTCACGGCCGTTTTCTCTAAGTGCCAAAACCCACCAATCACCCATCGTATTGCATCAACCGCCATACAACCGCTGAGGCCTGAAATCAAATTTAAATGGATCCGGTTGGTACTTGCACGACCGCTAGTGCATTATATAGAAGAGGTGGTCGACAAGGTGGCTGACACTCGCCTCCCAACAGTTTCACTAAGCAGGCCTTCACCGGAGCTCGCAGTTCGATGGCTGCTGCTGCTGCTGTTGATGATGATAATGATGATGATTATTATTATTATTAATCTTGATGATGATGATGATGATGATGAATGAATGAATGGATGGATGAATAGATAGATTGTGGTTTTTGATTTTATAGGAACTAGTTGTTGCAATACTACTCCTAATGACGAGAGAAATGAATGAATAGTATTTTCTTAATTATTCCTCTTATTTGGGGGTGTTAAATCCACCATGGTCGTCACCACACGGATAATATATATATATATATATATGTATATATATATATATATATATATATATATATATATATATATATATATATATACTGTTGAATACATCACCATATCCTCTGTCACTGAACGACTTTGTCCATTCCTTCGATGGTGGAAGAATAGCCATGATCATCACCTATGTTTTCATTCATCCACCCGGCCAGGCAGTTATTTTCGAGGCATAATTATACAGTACAGTATTATTATGTAGGTGCAGTTGGGAACGGGACAAGACGCTATGTAGTAGTGGAAATATTATTATTATTATTATTAATCGACCTTCACTGATGTCAGTAGCTTCTTACATGCAACCGAACGTAAATAAATATAGCCACAGACACATGCCAGCATTCAACACATACCACATTATACGCACATACATACATACAGACAGACACATACATTACAGTATACCAACACATTCATCCATACACAAAGATGATGATGTTGGGCAAAGTCTATTCTCTCTCAAGAAACGAATGTGGCTCCTAAAGGAGCCGATGGAGGTGAAGAAGAAGAAGGATTTCTTGGAAGTGTTTACTTCTTCTCTGTCTTCTTGGGGAGCAGCACAACCTGGATGTTAGGCAGGACACCTCCCTGAGCGATGGTGACGCCAGAGAGGAGCTTGTTGAGCTCCTCGTCATTGCGGATAGCCAACTGCAGGTGACGGGGAATGATACGAGTCTTCTTGTTGTCACGGGCTGCGTTGCCAGCCAGCTCAAGCACTTCAGCTGCTAGGTACTCCATGACTGCATCCAAATAGACGGGGGCACCAGCACCCACACGCTCGGTGTAGTTGCCTTTACGAAGGAGACGGTGGATCCTGCCAACGGGGAACTGGAGCCCAGCCCTGCTAGATCGGGACTTGGACTTTCCCTTCACCTTGCCTCCCTTGCCACGTCCGGACATGGTAGTAGTATCGTCTTCGTCGTCGCTGGAGTAGAAAGACCTTCAGGAGAAGACTAATGCGTCACCCGCCGGTTGGTTGGTTAAATATTCTCCCCACAGCATGGTGGGGAACGGGCAAACAAAGAGCCCGTCAGAGAGTGGCGAAAATAGCTCCTATACAGGAGCAAAGCAGGGACGAAGACGTGCAGACAGGGCAAGGGCGGCAGAGGAAGGGAACGAGGCGGCGATGGAAACAACCCGATGATCGAGGAGGCGAGGGGGAGAGCGGTAGACAGCGCGGCGCCGATGGAGAGGGCGCCGGCATGCTCAGGTCGAACCCCCAAACGACTCGGTGATGGAATGCGGCTGGCTGCTCGGATGTTAAACAGAGGACAGAGAGGGACGAGAGAGCGATGTACAAAAAGGCGCCGATGGTAAGGGCGCCGAAGCTCAGGTGGAAGTCCCGAACTCTGCCCTCAACCCCCATCTGACTCGCTCCAGCTCTCCACAGCAGCAGGTGGAAGCGTGGAGGGTAGGCCCGGTCCTGGTGGACGCAAAGGGCACAACCCCGGTCAAGGTAGTGTCGGAGGAATGGCGGTCGGCCATGGAAAGGGCAGACGGCCTACATCTCCTGGTGGGCTGACCGGGGCACTCCCGAAGGTGGAGAGGACAGGCCCGCCTCTTGGCTGGTGCGGCTGCTGTGGAGAGCTGGTCCCGCCGGGAACAGCGGTGGAGGTGTTGCCTCGGCGAGAGGTGGACTGCGAGTGGTCACCCGCCTGTTTGTTTGTTTGTGTGATATTCGTCCCAGGACGTACTGGGACACGGGCAAACATGTGAGCCCGTCACAGTTGCGCTATGCAGGCGCATCTATATTATCGTGGCGGAGGGTAGCGACTGACTACCCGAAGTAATTGTGAAAAAGGAGCACGGGCAACTATGCCAGCGGCATCCCTCACCTCATCTTCGGATGGGACGTATGCCCCACGAGGGAGAGACCTGAGAGCAGAAGTTACAGGGCAATTCAATAGATAGTGCAGTAGAGGCTCCTCCGACCTCTCTAAGCAGTGTTCACAAGGGTCTGGGGCCACTCCTTTTATCTGGTTATAGCATAAATATCCCAAACGTAAACGCCGCAGCCTCACTAGCAGACGATTCGGTAAGCCCAGAGGGGGCTGCAATGGTGAATAAGAAGTGGCACTGGCATACCAAGTGGCGGAGCATGAGCCTTCAGCCACACATAGCCTATGTTCCTCCACTGATTGATGTCCAATAGTCACAGCGAAAGATCTAATGATTTGAGCCTGACTTTTGCAGAGTGGGAACGTGACAGTAGGGAGAGTACAGGCAGAGCGCGCAGCCTCATCTGCCATCTCATTCCCCAAGATGCCAACATGACCTGGAAGCCAGTGAAGGATGATCGTGGCTCCCCCACGGACGAGGAGAGAAGCTACAGTGTATATGGAGGATAACAAAAAAATGTTGTCTTTGAGGGAGAAGGAGCGAAGGCGTACAATAGATGAGAGCGAGTCTGTATGAATAACCACACGGCAATACCGGCGGTTGTGTGCATGCCGTAAAGCTCCCAGAATAGCTGCGAGCTCTGCCTGGAAGGGAGACGCCCCCTGGGACACTCGCCAAGACTCCACCATGTCACCAAAAACAAAGGCCGCTCCAGCAGTGCCATCAGCTGCCACAGAGCCATCAGTATAATAAACTGCTGACCCCGCAGACCCTAGCACAGCTACCCGGCGGAGACTATCCTGACGGAGGAGTGCTGGGATGGTATTGCGAGGCTTTCCACCTGCTGGATAAACACACCGGAAAAGGGGAGGCTCCCAAGGTGGTGGTTCCTCGAACCCATAGAAGGGCGAGTCAGGGACCTGGCATATATCGGCAGTAGCACCCATACTATGTAGCATAGCAACTGTGGCACGGGCCCAGTCCCGCCCAGGGGCCGGGTCAGGAGGGCGTGACAGAAGCCGCTTTAGTAGATAAGAGACTGAGAGATCCGGCCTGAGGTGCACAAGTTGCAGAGAGGTCGCTGCAGCCCGGAGCATAATTCGGCCTTTCAACGAAGGGAAACCGCCCTCCACTCGCAGGTTCACCAGTCTGGTCCAAGGGGGTGCATGCAGAATGATGCGCAGAGCCTCATTCTGCACGACCTCCAGAGACTGAGAAACACTTGGGGGGTCACCCGCCTGTTTGTTTGTTTCTGTGATATTCGTCCCAGGACGTACTGGGACACGGGCAAACATGTGAGCCCGTCACAGTTGCGCTATGCATGCGCATCTATATTATCGTGGCGGAGGGTAGCGACTGACCACCCGAAGTAATTGTGAAAAAGGAGCACGGGCAACTATGCCAGCGGCATCCCTCACCTCATCTTCGGATGGGACGTATGCCCCACGAGGGAGAGACCTGAGAGCAGAAGTCACAGGGCAATACAATAGATAGTGCAGTAGAGGCTCCTCCGACCTCTCTAAGCAGTGTTCACAAGTGTCTGGGGCCACTCCTTTTATCTGGTTATAGCATAAATATCCCAAACGTAAACGCCGCAGCCTCACTAGCAGACGATTCGGTAAGCCCAGAGGGGGCTGCAATGGTGAATAAGAAGTGGCACTGGCATACCAAGTGGCGGAGCGTGAGCCTTCAGCCACACATAGCCTATGTTCCTCCACTGATTGATGTCCAATAGTCACAGCGAAAGATCTAATGATTTGAGCCTGACTTTTGCAGAGTGGGAACGTGACAGTAGGGAGAGTACAGGCAAAGCGCGCAGCCTCATCTGCCATCTCATTCCCCAAGATGCCAACATGACCTGGAAGCCAGTGAAGGATGATCGTGGCTCCCCCACGGACGAGGAGAGAAGCTACAGTGTATATGGAGGATAACAAAAAAATGTTGTCTTTGAGGGAGAAGGAGCGAAGGCGTACAATAGATGAGAGCGAGTCTGTATGAATAACCACACGGCAATATCGGCGGTTGTGTGCATGCCGTAAAGCTCCCAGAATAGCTGCGAGCTCTGCTTGGAAGGGAGACGCCCCTGGGACACTCGCCAAGACTCCACCATGTCACCAAAAACAAAGGCCGCTCCAGCAGTGCCATCAGCTGCCACAGAGCCATCAGTATAATAAACTGCTGACCCCGCAGACCCTAGCGTAGCTACCCGGCGGAGACTATCCTGACGGAGGAGTGCTGGGATGGTATTGCGAGGCTTTCCACCTACTGGATAAACACACCGGAAAAGGGGAGGCTCCCAAGGTGGTGGTTCCTCGAACCCATAGAAGGGCGAGTCAGGGACCTGGCATATTTCGGCAGTAGCACCCATACTATGTAACATAGCAACCGTGGCACGGGCCCAGTCCCGCCCAGGGGCCGGGTCAGGAGGGCGTGACAGAAGCCGCTTCAGTAGATAAGAGACTGGGAGATCCGGCCTGCGGTGCACAAGTTGCAGAGAGGTCGCTGCAGCCCGGAGCATAATTCGGCCTTTCAACGAAGGGAAACCGCCCTCCACTCGCAGGTTCACCAGTCTGGTCCAAGGGGGTGCATGCAGAATGATGCGCAGAGCCTCATTCTGCACGACCTCCAGAGACTGAGAAACACTTGGGGCAAGACCCGTCAGGCAGATGGCACTATAGTCCACCAAAGACCTGATAGCGTGGACATAGAACGTGCGCAGCACATAAAAAGAGGCCCCCAAACTCTTCTTTGAGAGGGAGCGAAGAGCAGACAGACGTGTTTTTGCCCGCTCGCGCAAGTACCTGACGTGGCTCTCGAATGTAAGGTTGCTGTCTAGTCGCACCCCAAGATATGTGTGTACTGCCACGAGAGACAGCTGGTGGCCACCAATCAGAAGGGGAAAGCGGGGAGGCCTAAGGCCAAAAGGCATACATTTCGTTTTTGCGTAGTTAATTTTGAGGACCAGCTCCGCACACTTACTGTATAGCCGTGCAAGCGCAACGTTTGCATGGTTGTAACAATCCCTCCTGGCTATGACGAGGGCCAGATCATCGGCATAGCACAGGAGGGTAACACCGCGCCCATAGTCCTCAGTAAGGAGCCCCTCCATGAGGATGTTGAAAAGGAGAGGGCTCAAGACACTCCCCTGGGGGGTGCCATTTAGGTGGGTATGAAAGGAGGAGAGCTGCCCCTGGAAGCGGACCCCCGCAGCACGTTCATTAAAAAAGTCCACAAGCCATGACAAGAGCTTGCCACCCACTCCCTTGTCTGCAAGAGCCTGAAGTATGACTTTAGGGCTCGCCAACTCAAAAGCTTTCTCAAGGTCAAGGAAGACCACCATCCCCACTCCACCCCGAAGTTCACCGAGGAGAGATGCAAGGCAGTGAGAGGCACTTCTGCCTGGATGATAGGCAAATATCCTCTGGTGAAGCGGACCTAACCTCCATGCCAGACGCGCCCGCACAACCCGCTCAGCCGTCTTGGCAATACAGCTGAGCAGCGAGATGGGGCGCATGGCACCAGGATTGTTAGGTTTCGGGATGGGGTGGATGACAGCAGTCTTCCACGACCTCGGCAGACGCCCCTCAGACCACGAGAGGTTGAGCAGAGCAAGAAGCCGTTCTGTACCACAATCTCCCGCATGCGACAGGATGGAATAAGTCAGCCCATCAAGGCCTGGAGCAGTGTCCGATCTACGCTGCAAAGCTGCCATCAGCTCCCCACTAGTGATGGGGCAATCAGCTGGATCAGGACGGTCACAGGCCGCCTGAATAGCCTCAACACGAGAGGCGGACAGCTGCTCCTGAATGGCCAAGATGGACCGCGGGAGATTGCAGGAGGCAGAGCGGTCTGCAAAGTGCTGAGCCAGGCGGCTGGCCTCTGCGACAGGATCAGGGTGTGAAGGTGGACGGGAGGGACGTGGATCGGAGATGGACCTGATTCTCCTCCACATCTCACGGAGTGTGGAGTGAGAATCAAGGGTACGACACCACCTAATCCACGCCTCCTCCCTAAGACGGCGCTTCTCCGCGAGGACATGGCGAGACACGGCAGAGAAGCACCGGCGGCACGGCGAAGTGCGGCGCCGCCGGTACTGTCTGCGAGCTGCATTCAGCCTCCGATTCAACTCCCTGACCCTATCACAATAGAACCAGCCATCCCGGTAGCACCCCGCAAAGCGCTGCTGCAACGGGATAGCAAGAGATGCTGCTTGCCTAAAAGCATGAGCAACTTGCTCTGCTCGATCCTCGAGGTCTGATGCAGGGGCAGATGAGAAGGCAAGAGTGAGAGCCCTATCAAAGGCTGCCCAGTCCGCCCTGCTAATATCCCACCTCTGAGGAGGCGACCCGGGTGGAGGAAGGGGAGCCAAAGGTAGATCAACCACAACAACATAGTGGTCACTCATGAGGTGGGGATGGAGTGACCACGTTGCCGAACCTGCGAGAGGGGTGGAAACGAAGGTGAGGTCTAGTCGACCTCCTCTAATGTGAGTAGCCTCATCGATGTCATTCAGCAGGGAGACACCTCCCATCTCCTCCAGAACTACAGAGATGTGCCGACCAGCCTCGTTGGTCTTGAGAGGCGAGGAAAACATATCGTGGTGAGCATTGAAGTCGCCTCCAATGAACACAGGGCCACTGGTAGCCTGGGAGAACAAGTCCCCCAACTCCAGAGAGGCATCTCGGCCACGATATACATTGAATACAGTGAGGGGTGACCCCGCCAATTGTAGGATCACGCCCTGGACCTCAACACCAATCCCACAGTAGGGAGGCTCACAGACTGCAGAACCGATGTGGTCCCTAACCAAAACGACACAACCCTGAGCTACACCGCGTTCACGAGGGAGGAGATAGGAGGTGTATCCCGCCAAACGAAACCGGGAGCTCTCAGTCAACAAAGTTTCCTGCAGGAGAATAACGTGTGGTTGATCCCTGTTGGCCACCTCTTGCAGGAGGGGAAGCTTACTCATTGCTCCTGCGCAGTTCCACTGGAGGACCCTGAGGTAGGCACCGTCCTGGGGTCCGGAGACAGACAGAGGCGAACCTCCTCTGACTCCTGACCCACTGGCATCAAAGGAGGTACCAAGGGGGCCGATGGAAGATGAGGAGAGCCGGCCGCTAGGGTGCGGGGTGGCCGAGCCTTGATCTTGGCTACCTTCGAAGCAGCCCCTCTGGGGGACGACTTGGGCTTCCTCGGTGATCGAGGCCGCTTGGCTGAGGCAGGAGGAACAACGAGCTGTCGTTTCGCCTCGATTGCTTGATTCAGGGTACGGTCCACTACTGCCACTATAGGATCTGTGTTTAGCTGGACCCCCAGAGTCTGAGCCACGGTTTCCGCTATGGCAAGAGCCAATTGCGTCCCCAGGGTGCGCAGCTCGTCCAGTGTGAAGAGTGGGGCTGCTTGAGATTGATGTGCCTGCGGAGGAGGGGTTTGCGTTACCGGCGCGAGCACTGGATCCTCTTGGGAAGGAGGGGGCAGCAGGGGTGATGGATCCATTGAGGCCATGGGCCTGTGAACTTCCGCCACTGTCTCGATGGTCTGTGCGGGAGTTGGCAGGGGAGGAAAAGCAGTCGTATCTAATACAGGAGGAGTCTGTGCCTGGGGGCGGCGTTGTTGGCCCCAAACAAAAGTGCCTGGGGGGGCCGGCGTTGAGACCAAGGACTGCTGTTCCTGCACCCAAGAGACCTGCCTTTCTCTGCCCTGGTTCACCCTCTTCACCCTCGCTGGGCAACTGGGATGCCAGGCGTGGTGTGCTCCTGCACAGTTGGGACAGCGGAAGGTGACCGGCTCCTTTGCTCGGAATTTTGCCAAGCACTGCTCCGTGTCGTGGGAGCCGCTGCAGATCCCGCACACTGCAGGCCTGCTGCAGCTTGCACGATGGTGTCCGAACCTCTGGCAGCGGTAGCACCTCAGTGGCTCTGGAGTGTACGGGCGCAGCCAGTACACTCCCCAGTTCCCAAGATCGAGAGAGGGGACAAGGGGGCCGCGGAGGGTGACACACACCTGCAAGGTTTCCTCCCACGTCCTCTGGTGCTGGCACCTGGTGGCCTCCTCTACTAGGTCGTGCCTGCGAAGGATGTCTAATGGGAACCGACGAGGGTATCCCATCACTACAGCCTTCGTCACCTGGCCACCCCGTGTGAGCTCTGTCACCTTCACTGTTGCCGCCTCGTCCTCTGCTACGGCCTTGAGCTGCTGGTAAGCCTCTTCCGTGGAAGGAATGAGGACACAACTTTCGTCCCTGCCAAAGCGATTCCTCGCTGCAAGACCCGGCAACTGGCTCTCCAGGGCCGCCACTGCATCGTAGCTGGTGTCGTAACCCGATTGCAGTGGAACCCTGAAAGCTGGAAAGGAGGAGCGGGGTGGAGGAGGGGCTGCCACAGACACTGAAGGGCGAGGTGGAGGAGGTTGCTGTGGAGCAGTCAGAGAAAAACCCTGGGCCGCAGGCTTGGTCATGGTTGCCCGCTTAGCTCTGCGAGACACAAGGGTAAACCCTTCATCATCGGCAGAGCCATGTTTAACAGCAGGAGTAGCAGCAGCGGTTGAAACAGCATCAACCTGGAGAAGTAGCAGTGTCAGGGTTTGAAGCAGGCACAATGTCATCCATCCCCTCATGACGGCGAGCTATCTTCCGTGGTGCTGTAGAGGAAGCAGAGGAGCAAGAAGCTGGATGTTCCGGATCAGCACAACCGCCAGCAGACACGGTCGAGCTATCCCCTGATCCACGACGCTCCCTTTTCCTTCCAGTAGAGAAAGAATTCTGGCCTCTAGCAGCAGCTGGATGGGTGGCCGAGGTCAAGACACCCTGGGCCGAGACAGCAGCTGGATGGGCGACCGCAGCAATGCTCCCACCCAAGACCCCAGGAACCGTCTCAACCCTACCTCCAGCATAGGGGACGCGAGCAGATGAACCAGGCAGCTGGATCCTAGATGGCATAGGAATCCTCGAAGGCCCTGGGGGCCTAGACCTCGACTTGCCTGTCATCACACACAGGCACAAACACCCACACTAACACTCACACAAACACACAGAACAGGCACACAGAAACGCAGGAAGAAGCCTACCTACTGTGGCAGGAATCTGCCCCTCCGCTAGCGGAGGACGCGGCAGCCCTTACCACAGCCCCGAAGGTCTTGCCTAACCCTAGCCCTAAACAAAGTTTTGGCTCACCCCTGCAGCTTCCTATAACCACCCCGACTACGGGGCCCCCTTGTGTACCAGGCCTGCGCCTGGAAACCGCGGGGTTCGGCTTCGTACCACGTACCAGGGGAACACTAAGAGCCAGAAAGGAAATACAGTAAGAGGCAAAAAGAAACCACTGAAGGGCGAGCGCGCACAAGCGTGAGCACCCCGGTACACAACAGTGGCTGGAGACCAAGGCGTGGTCAGGATGAAGGCGGCAAGCAACGACAGCAACAACACCTCAAAGCACTGTCAAGAGACAAGAGGGGCAGAGCAGCTCGATCAACGGCGAACCGGAGAGCTGTTACCCTTGTTGAAACAAGACAGGAGCAGGAGATGTTGTCAGTGTGGAGGCAGGCAGCAGAGTCCGGTCACCCGCCGTTGTGTGTTGTGTTGGGATATTCGTCCCAGGACGTACTGGGACACGGGCAAACATGTGAGCCCGTCACAGTTGCGCTATGCATGCGCATCTATATTATCGTGGCGGAGGGTAGCGACTGACTACCCGAAGTAATAAAGAGAAAGGAGCACGGGCAACTATGCCAGCGGCATCCCTCACCTCATCTTCTGATGGGACGTATGCCCCACTAGGGAGAGACCTGAGAGCAGAAGTCACAGGGCAATTCAAGAGATAGTGCAGTAGAGGCTCCTCCGACCTCTCTAAGCAGTGTTCACAAGGGTCTGGGTCCACTCCTTTTATCTGTTTATAGCATAAGTATCCCAAACGTAAACGCCGCAGCTTCACTAGCAGACAATTCGGTAAGCCCAGAGGGGGCTGCAATGGTGAATAAGAAGTGGCACTGGCATACCAAGTGGCGGATCGTGAGCCTTCAGCCACACATAGCCTATGTTCCTCCACTGAGTGATGTCCAATAGTCACAGCGAAAGATCTAATGATTTGAGCCTGACTTTTGCAGAGTGGGAACGTGACAGCAGGGAGAGTACAGGCAGAGCGCGCAGCCTCATCTGCCATCTCATTCCCCAAGATGCCAACATGACCTGGAAGCCAGTGAAGGATGATCGTGGCTCCCCCACGGACGAGGAGAGAAGCTACAGTGTATATGGAGGATAACAAAAAAATGTTGTCTTTGAGGGAGAAGGAGCGAAGGCGTACAATAGATGAGAGAGAGTCTGTATGAATAACCACACGGCTATATCGGCGGTTGTGTGCATGCTGTAAAGCTCCCAGAATAGCAGCGAGCTCTGCCTGGAAGGGAGACGCCCCCTGGGACACCCGCCAAGACTCCACCATGTCACCAAAAACAAAGGCCGCTCCAGCAGTGCCATCAGCTGCCACAGAGCCATCAGTATAATAAACTGCTCACCCTGCAGACCCTAGAGCAGCTACCCGGCGGAGACTATCCTGACGGAGGAGAGCTGGGATGGTATTGCGAGGCTTCCCACCTGCTGGATAAACACACCGGAAGAGGGGAGGCTCCCAAGGTGGTGGTTCCTCGAACCCGTAGAAGGGCGAGTCAGGGACCTGGCATATATCGGCAGTAGCACCCATACTATGTATCATAGCAACCGTGGCACGGGCCCAGTCCCGCCCAGGGGCCGGGTCAGGAGGGCGTGACAGAAGCCGCTTTAGTAGATAAGAGACTGGGAGATGTTGCCTGCGGTGCACAAGTTGCAGAGAGGTCGCTGCAGCTCGAAGCATAATGCGGCCTTTCAACGATGGGAAACCGCCCTCCACTCGCAGATTCACCAGTCTGGTCCAAGGGGGTGCATGCAGAATGATGCGCAGAGCCTCATTCTGCACGACCTCCAGAGACTGAGAAACACTTGGGGCAAGACCCGTCAGGCAGATGGCACTATAGTCCACCAAAGACCTGATAGCGTGGACATAGAACGTGCGCAGCACATAAAAAGAGGCCCCCAAACTCTTCTTTGAGAGGGAGCGAAGAGCAGACAGACGTGTCTTTGCCCGCTCGCGCAAGTACCTGACGTGGCTCTCGAATGTAAGGTTGCTGTCTAGTCGCACCCCAAGATATGTGTGTACTGCCACGAGAGACAGCTGGTGGCCACCAATCAGAAGGGGAAAGCGGGAGGCCTAAGGCCAAAAGGCATGCATTTGGTTTTACCGTAGTTAATTTTGAGGCCCAGCTCCGCACACTTTCTGTATAGCCGTGCAAGTGCAATGTTTGCATGGTTGTAACAATCCCTCCTGGCTATGACGAGGGCCAGATCATCGGCATAGCACAGGAGGGTAACGCCGCGCCCATAATCCTCAGTAAGTAGCCCCTCCATGAGGATATTGAAAAGGAGAGGGCTCAAGACACTCCCCTGGGGGTGCCATTTAGGTGGGTATGAAAGGAGGAGAGCTGCCCCTGGAAGCGGACCCTCGCAGCACGTTCATTAAAAAGTCCACAACCCATGACAAGAGCTTGCCACCCACTCCCTTGTCTGCAAGAGCCTGAAGTATGACTTTAGGGCTCGCCAACTCAAAAGCTTTCTCAAGGTCAAGGAAGACCACCATCCCCACTCCACCCCGAAGTTCACCGAGGAGAGATGCAAGGCAGTGAGAGGCACTTCTGCCTGGATGATAGGCAAATATCCTCTGGTGAAGCGGACCTAACCTCCATGCCAGACGCGCCCAAGCACAACCCGCTCAGCCGTCTTGGCAATACAGCTGAGCAGCGAGATGGGGCGCATGGCACCAGGATTGTTAGGCTTCGGGATGGGGTGGATGACAGCAGTCTTCCACGACCTCGGCAGACGCCCCTCAGACCACGAGAGGTTGAGCAGAGCAAGAAGCCGCTCCTGTACCACAATCTCCAGCATGCGACAGGATGGAATAAGTCAGCCCATCAAGGCCTGGAGCAGTGTCCGCTCTATGCTGCAAAGCTGCCAGCAGCTCCCCACTAGTGATGGGGCAATCAGCTGGATCAGGACGGTCACAGGCCGCCTGAATAGCCTCAACACGAGAGGCGGACAGCTGCTCCAGAATGGTCAAGATTGACCGCGTGAGATTGCAGGACGCAGAGCGGTCTGCAAAGTGCTGAGCCAGGCGGCTGGCCTCTGCGACAGGATCAGGGTGTGAAGGTGGACGGGAGGGGCGTGGATCGGAGATGGACCTAATTCTCCTCCACATCTCACGGAGTGTGGAGTGAGAATCAAGGGTACGACACCACCTAATCCACGCCTCCTCCCTAAGGCGGCGCTTCTCCGCGAGGACATGGCGAGACACGGCAGACAAGCACCGGCGGCACGGCGAAGTGCGGCGCCGCCGGTACTGTCTGCGAGCTGCATTCAGCCTCCGATTCAACTCCCTGACCCTATCACAATAGAACCAGCCATCCCGGTAGCACCCCGCAAAGCGCTGCTGCAACGGGATAGCAAGAGATGCTGCTTGCCTAAAAGCATCAGCAACTTGCTCCGCTCGATCCTCGAGGTCTGATGCAGGGGCAGATGAGAAGGCAAGAGTGAGAGCCCTGTCAAAGGCTGCCCAGTCCGCCCTGCTCATATCCCACCTCTAAGGAGGCGACCCAGGTGGAGGAAGGGGAGCCAAAGGTAGATCGACCACAACAGCATAGTGGTCACTCATGAGGTTGGGGATGGAGTGACCATGTTGCCGAGCCTGCGAGAGGGGTGGAAACAAAGGTGAGGTCTAGTCGACCTCCTCTAATATGAGTAGCCTCATCGATATCATTCAGCAGGGAGACACCTCCCATCTCCTCCATAACTACAGAGATGTGCCGACCAGCCTCGTTGGTCTTGAGAGGCGAGGAAAACATATCGTGGTGTGCATTGAAGTTGCCTCCAATGAACACAGGCCCCCTGGTAGCCTGGGAGAACAAGTCCCCCAACTCCAGAGAGGCATCTCGGCCATGATATACATTAAACACAGTGAGGGGTGACCCCGCCAATTGTAGGATCACGCCCTGGACCTCAACACCAATCCCACAGTAGGGGGGCTCACAGACTGCAGAACCGATGTGGTCCCTAACCAGAACGGCACAACCCTGAGCTACACCACGTTCACGAGGGAGGAGATAGGAGGTGTATCCCGCCAAACGAAACCGGGAGCTCTCAGTCAACAAGGTTTCCTGCAGGAGAATAACATGTGGTTGATCCCTGTTGGCCACCTCTTGCAGGAGGGGAAGCTTACTCATTGCTCCTGCGCAGTTCCATTGGAGGACCCTGAGGTAGGTAACGTCCTGGGGTCCGGAGACAGACAGAGGCGAACCTCCTCTGATTCCTGACCCACTGGCATCAAAGGAGGCACCAAGGGGGCCGATGGAAGATGAGGAGAGCCGGCCGCTAGGGTGCGGGGTGGCCGAGCCTTGATCTTGGCTACCTTGAAGCAGCCCCTCTGGGGGACGACTTGGGCTTCCTCGGTGATCGAGGCCGCTTGGCTGAGGCAGGAGGAACAACGAGCTGTCGTTTCGCCTCGATTGCTTGATTCAGCGTACGGTCCACTACTGCCATTATAGGATCTGTGTTTAGCTGGACCCCAGAGTCTGGAGCCACGGTTTCTGCTATGGCCAGAGCCAATTGAGTCCCCAGGGTGCGCAGCTCGTCCAGTGTGAAGAGTGGGGCTGCTTGAGATTGATGTGCCTGCGGAGGAGGGGTTTGCGGTACTGGCGCGAGCACTGGATCCTCTTGGGAAGGAGGGGGCAGCAGGGGTGATGGATCCATTGAGGCCATGGGCCTGTGAACCTCCGCCACTGTCTCGATAGTCTGTGCGGGAGTTGGCAGGGGAGGAAAAGCAGTCGTATCTAAGACAGGAGGAGTCTGTGCCTGGGGGCGGCGTTGTTGGCCCCAAACAAAAGTGCCTGGGGGGGCCGGCGTTGAGACCAAGGACTGCTGTTCCTGCACCCAAGAGACCTGCTTTTCTCTGCCCTGGTTCACCCTCTTCACCCTCGCTGGGCAACTGGGATGCCAGGCGTGGTGTGCTCCTGCACAGTTGGGACAGCGGGAGGTGACCGGCTCCTTTGCTCGGAATTTTGCCAAGCACTGCTCCGTGTCGTGGGAGCCGCTGCAGATCCCGCACACTGCAGGCCTGCTGCAGCTTGCACGATGGTGTCCGAACCTCTGGCAGCGGTAGCACCTCAGTGGCTCTGGAGTGTACGGGCGCAGCCAGTACACTCCCCAGTTCCCAAGATCGAGAGAGGGGACAAGGGGGCCGCGGAGGGTGACACACACCTGCAAGGTTTCCTCCCACGTCCTCTGGTGCTGGCACCTGGTGGCCTCCTCTACTAGGTCGTGCCTGCGAAGGATGTCTAATGGGAACCGACGAGGGTATCCCATCACTACAGCCTTCGTCACCTGTCCACCCCGTGTGAGCTCTGTCACCTTCACTGTTGCCGCCTCGTCCTCTGCTACGGCCTTGAGCTGCTGATAAGCCTCCTCCGTGGAAGGAATGAGGACACAACTTTCGTCCCTGCCAAAGCGATTTCGCACTGCAAGACCCGGCAACTGGCTCTCCAGGGCCGCCACTGCATCGTAGCTGGTGTCGTAACCCGATTGCAGTGGAACCCTGAAAGCTGGAAAGGAGGAGCGGGGTGGAGGAGGGGCTGCCACAGACACTGAAGGGCGAGGTGGAGGAGGTTGCTTTAGAGCTGGCAGAGAAAAACCCTGGGCCGCAGGCTTGGTCATGGTTGCGCGCTTAGCTCTACGAGACACAAGGGTAAACCCTTCATCATCTGCAGAGCTATTTTTAACAGCAGGAGTAGCAGCAGCGGTGGAAACAGCGTCAACAGGAGAAGTAGCAGTGTCAGGGTTTGGAGCAGGCACAATGTCATCCATCCCCTCATGACGGCGAGCTATCTTCCGTGGTGCTGTAGAGGAAGCAGAGGAGCAAGAAACTGGACGTTCCGGATCAGCACAACCACCAGCAGACACAGTCGAGCTATCCCCTGATCCACGACGCTCCCTTTTTCTGCCAGTAGAGAAAAACTCCTGGCCTCTAGCAGCAGCTGGATGGGTTACCGAGGTCAAGACACCCTGGGCCGAGACAGCAGCTGGATGGGCGACCGCAGCAATGCTCCCACTCAAGACCCCAGGAACCGTCTCAACCCTACCTCCAGCATAGGGGACGCGAGCATATGAACCAGGCAGCTGGATCCTAGATGGCATAGGAATCCTCGAAGGCCCTGGGGGCCTAGACCTCGACTTGCCTGTCATCACACACAGGCACAAACACCCACACTAACACTCACACAAACACACAGAACAGGCACACAGAAACGCAGGGAAGAAGCCTACCTACTGTGGCAGGAATCTGCCCCTCCGCTAGCGGAGGACGCGGCAGCCCTTACCACAGCCCCGAAGGTCTTGCCTAACCCTAGCCCTAAACAAAGTTTTGGCTCACCCCTGCAGCTTCCTATAACCACCCCGACTACGGGGCCCCCTTGTGTACCAGGCCTGCGCCTGGAAACCGCGGGGTTCGGCTTCGTACCACGTACCAGGGGAACACTAAGAGCCAGAAAGGAAATACAGTAAGAGGCAAAAAGAAACCACTGAAGGGCGAGCGCGCACAAGCGTGAGCACCCCGGTACACAACAGTGGCTGGAGACCAAGGCGTGGTCAGGATGAAGGCGGCAAGCAACGACAGCAACAACACCTCAAAGCACTGTCAAGAGACAAGAGGGGCAGAGCAGCTCGATCAACGGCGAACCGGAGAGCTGTTACCCTTGTTGAAACAAGACAGGAGCAGGAGATGTTGTCAGTGTGGAGGCAGGCAGCAGAGTGATCCCCGGTCACCCGCCTTGTTTGTTTGTGTGATATTCGTCCCAGGACGTACTGGGACACGGGCAAACATGTGAGCCCGTCACAGTTGCGCTATGCATGCGCATCTATATTATCGTGGCGGAGGGTAGCGACTGACTACCCGAAGTAATTGTGAAAAAGGAGCACGGGCAACTATGCCAGCGGCATCCCTCACCTCATCTTCGGATGGGACGTATGCCCCACGAGGGAGAGACCTGAGAGAAGAAGTCACAGGGCAATACAATAGATAGTGCAGTAGAGGCTCCTCCGACCTCTCTAAGCAGTGTTCACAAGTGTCTGGGGCCACTCCTTTTATCTGGTTATAGCATAAATATCCCAAACGTAAACGCCGCAGCCTCACTAGCAGACGATTCGGTAAGCCCAGAGGGGGCTGCAATGGTGAATAAGAAGTGGCACTGGCATACCAAGTGGCGGAGCGTGAGCCTTCAGCCACACATAGCCTATGTTCCTCCACTGATTGATGTCCAATAGTCACAGCGAAAGATCTAATGATTTGAGCCTGACTTTTGCAGAGTGGGAACGTGACAGTAGGGAGAGTACAGGCAGAGCGCGCAGCCTCATCTGCCATCTCATTCCCCAAGATGCCAACATGACCTGGAAGCCAGTGAAGGATGATCGTGGCTCCCCCACGGACGAGGAGAGAAGCTACAGTGTATATGGAGGATAACAAAAAAATGTTGTCTTTGAGGGAGAAGGAGCGAAGGCGTACAATAGATGAGAGCGAGTCTGTATGAATAACCACACGGCAATACCGGCGGTTGTGTGCATGCCGTAAAGCTCCCAGAATAGCTGCGAGCTCTGCTTGGAAGGGAGACGCCCCCTGGGACACTCGCCAAGACTCCACCATGTCACCAAAAACAAAGGCCGCTCCAGCAGTGCCATCAGCTGCCACAGAGCCATCAGTATAATAAACTGCTGACCCCGCAGACCCTAGCGTAGCTACCCGGCGGAGACTATCCTGACGGAGGAGTGCTGGGATGGTATTGCGAGGCTTTCCACCCACTGGATAAACACACCGGAAAAGGGGAGGCTCCCAAGGTGGTGGTTCCTCGAACCCATAGAAGGGCGAGTCAGGGACCTGGCATATTTCGGCAGTAGCACCCATACTATGTAACATAGCAACCGTGGCACGGGCCCAGTCCCGCCCAGGGGCCGGGTCAGGAGGGCGTGACAGAAGCCGCTTTAGTAGATAAGAGACTGGGAGATCCGGCCTGCGGTGCACAAGTTGCAGAGAGGTCGCTGCAGCCCGGAGCATAATGCGGCCTTTCAACGAAGGGAAACCGCCCTCCACTCGCAGGTTCACCAGTCTGGTCCAAGGGGGTGCATGCAGAATGATGCGCAGAGCCTCATTCTGCACGACCTCCAGAGACTGAGAAACACTTGGGGCTAGACCCGTCAGGCATATGGCACTATAGTCCACCAAAGACCTGATAGCGTGGACATAGAACGTGCGCAGCACATAAAAAGAGGCCCCCAAACTCTTCTTTGAGAGGGAGCGAAGAGCAGACAGACGTGTTTTTGCCCGCTCGCGCAAGTACCTGACGTGGCTCTCGAATGTAAGGTTGCTGTCTAGTCGCACCCCAAGATATGTGTGTACTGCCACGAGAGACAGCTGGTGGCCACCAATCAGAAGGGGAAAGCGGGGAGGCCTAAGGCCAAAAGGCATACATTTGGTTTTTGCGTAGTTAATTTTGAGGCCCAGCTCCGCACACTTACTGTATAGCCGTGCAAGCGCAACATTTGCATGGTTGTAACAATCCCTCCTGGCTATGACGAGGGCCAGATCATCGGCATAGCACAGGAGGGTAACACCGCGCCCATAGTCCTCAGTAAGGAGCCCCTCCATGAGGATGTTGAAAAGGAGAGGGCTCAAGACACTCCCCTGGGGGGTGCCATTTAGGTGGGTATGAAAGGAGGAGAGCTGCCCCTGGAAGCGGACCCTCCGCAGCACGTTCATTAAAAAGTCCACAAGCCATGACAAGAGCTTGCCACCCACTCCCTTGTCTGCAAGAGCCTGAAGTATGACTTTAGGGCTCGCCAACTCAAAAGCTTTCTCAAGGTCAAGGAAGACCACCATCCCCACTCCACCCCGAAGTTCACCGAGGAGAGATGCAAGGCAGTGAGAGGCACTTCTGCCTGGATGATAGGCAAATATCCTCTGGTGAAGCGGACCTAACCTCCATGCCAGACGCGCCCGCACAACCCGCTCAGCCGTCTTGGCAATACAGCTGAGCAGCGAGATGGGGCGCATGGCACCAGGATTGTTAGGCTTCGGGATGGGGTGGATGACAGCAGTCTTCCACGACCTCGGCAGACGCCCCTCAGACCACGAGAGGTTGAGCAGAGCAAGAAGCCGTTCTGTACCACAATCTCCCGCATGCGACAGGATGGAATAAGTCAGCCCATCAAGGCCTGGAGCAGTGTCCGATCTACGCTGCAAAGCTGCCATCAGCTCCCCACTAGTGATGGGGCAATCAGCTGGATCAGGACGGTCACAGGCCGCCTGAATAGCCTCAACACGAGAGGCGGACAGCTGCTCCTGAATGGCCAAGATGGACCGCGGGAGATTGCAGGAGGCAGAGCGGTCTGCAAAGTGCTGAGCCAGGCGGCTGGCCTCTGCGACAGGATCAGGGTGTGAAGGTGGACGGGAGGGACGTGGATCGGAGATGGACCTGATTCTCCTCCACATCTCACGGAGTGTGGAGTGAGAATCAAGGGTACGACACCACCTAATCCACGCCTCCTCCCTAAGACGGCGCTTCTCCGCGAGGACATGGCGAGACACGGCAGACAAGCACCGGCGGCACGGCGAAATGCGGCGCCGCCGGTACTGTCTGCGAGCTGCATTCAGCCTCCGATTCAACTCCCTGACCCTATCACAATAGAACCAGCCATCCCGGTAGCACCCCGCAAAGCGCTGCTGCAACGGGATAGCAAGAGATGCTGCTTGCCTAAAAGCATGAGCAACTTGCTCTGCTCGATCCTCGAGGTCTGATGCAGGGGCAGATGAGAAGGCAAGAGTGAGAGCCCTATCAAAGGCTGCCCAGTCCGCCCTGCTAATATCCCACCTCTGAGGAGGCGACCCGGGTGGAGGAAGGGGAGCCAAAGGTAGATCAACCACAACAGCATAGTGGTCACTCATGAGGTGGGGATGGAGTGACCACGTTGCCGAACCTGCGAGAGGGGTGGAAACGAAGGTGAGGTCTAGTCGACCTCCTCTAATGTGAGTAGCCTCATCGATGTCATTCAGCAGGGAGACACCTCCCATCTCCTCCAGAACTACAGAGATGTGCCGACCAGCCTCGTTGGTCTTGAGAGGCGAGGAAAACATATCGTGGTGAGCATTGAAGTCGCCTCCAATGAACACAGGGCCACTGGTAGCCTGGGAGAACAAGTCCCCCAACTCCAGAGAGGCATCTCGGCCACGATATACATTGAATACAGTGAGGGGTGACCCCGCCAATTGTAGGATCACGCCCTGGATCTCAACACCAATCCCACAGTAGGGAGGCTCACAGACTGCAGAACCGATGTGGTCCCTAACCAGAACGGCACAACCCTGAGCTACACCGCGTTCACGAGGGAGGAGATAGGAGGTGTATCCCGCCAAACGAAACCGGGAGCTCTCAGTCAACAAAGTTTCCTGCAGGAGAATAACGTGTGGTAGATCCCTGTTGGCCACCTCTTGCAGGAGGGGAAGCTTACTCATTGCTCCTGCGCAGTTCCATTGGAGGACCCTGAGGTAGGCACCGTCCTGGGGTCCGGAGACAGACAGAGGCGAACCTCCTCTGATTCCTGACCCACTGGCATCAAAGGAGATACCAAGGGGGCCGATGGAAGATGAGGAGAGCCGGCCGCTAGGGTGCGGGGTGGCCGAGCCTTGATCTTGGCTACCTTCGAAGCAGCCCCTCTGGGGGACGACTTGGGCTTCCTCGGTGATCGAGGCCGCTTGGCTGAGGCAGGAGGAACAACGAGCTGTCGTTTCGCCTCGATTGCTTGATTCAGGGTACGGTCCACTACTGCCACTATAGGATCTGTGTTTAGCTGGACCCCCAGAGTCTGAGCCACGGTTTCTGCTATGGCCAGAGCCAATTGAGTCCCCAGGGTGCGCAGCTCGTCCAGTGTGAAGAGTGGGGCTGCTTGAGTTTGATGTGCCTGCGGAGGAGGGGTTTGCGAGACTGGCGCGAGCACTGGATCCTCTTGGGAAGGAGGGGGCGGCAGGGGTGATGGATCCATTGAGGCCATGGGCCTGTGAACCTCCGCCACTGTCTCGATAGTCTGTACGGGAGTTGGCAGGGGAGGAAAAGCAGTCGTATCTAAGACAGGAGGAGTCTGTGCCTGGGGGCGGCGTTGTTGACCCCAAACAAAAGTGCCTGGGGGGGCCGGCGTTGAGACCAAGGACTGCTGTTCCTGCACCCAAGAGACCTGCTTTGCTCTGCCCTGGTTCACCCTCTTCACCCTCGCTGGGCAACTGGGATGCCAGGCGTGGTGTGCTCCTGCACAGTTGGGACAGCGGGAAGTGACCGGCTCCTTTGCTCGGAATTTTGCCAAGCACTGCTCCGTGTCGTGGGAGCCGCTGCAGATCCCGCACACCGCAGGCCTGCTGCAGCTTGCACGATGGTGTCCGAACCTCTGGCAGCGGTAGCACCTCAGTGGCTCTGGAGTGTATGGGCGTAGCCAGTACACTCCCCAGTTCCCAAGATCGAGAGAGGGGACGAGGGGGCCGCGGAGGGCGACACACACCTGTAAGGTTTCCTCCCGCGTCCTCTGGTGCTGGCACCTGGTAGCCTCCTCTACCAGGTCGTGCCTTCGAAGGATGTCTAATGGGAACCGACGAGGGTATCCCATCACTACAGCCTTCGTCACCTGTCCACCCCGTGTGAGCTCTGTCACCCTCACTGTTGCCGCCTCGTCCTCCGCTACGGCCTTGAGCTGCTGATAAGCCTCCTCCGTGGAAGGAATGAGGACACAACTTTCGTCCCTGCCAAAGCGATTTCTCGCTGCAAGACCCGGCAGCTGGCTCTCCAGGGCCGCCACTGCATCGTAGCTGGTGTCGTAACCCGATTGCAGTGGAACCCTGAAAGCTGGAAAAGAGGAGCGGGGTGGAGGAGGGGCTGCCACAGACACTGAAGGGCGAGGTGGAGGAGGAGGTTGCTTTAGAGCTGGCAGAGAAAAACCCTGGGCCGCAGGCTTGGTCAGGGTTGCACGCTTAGCTCTGCGAGACACAAGGGTAAACCCTTCATCATCTGCAGAGCTATTTTTAACAGCAGGAGTAGCAGCAGCGGTGGAAACAGCATCAACAGGAGAAGTAGCAGTGTCAGGGTTTGGAGCAGGCACAATGTCATCCATCCCCTCATGACGGCGAGCTATCTTCCTTGGTGCTGTAGAGGAAGCAGAGGAGCAAGAAACTGGACGTTCCGGATCAGCACAACCACCAGCAGACACAGTCGAGCTATCCCCTGATCCACGACGCTCCCTTTTTCTTCCAGTAGTGAAAGAATCCTGGCCTCTAGCAGCAGCTGGATGGGTGGCCGAGGTCAAGACACCCTGGGCCGAGACAGCAGCTGGATGGGCGACCGCAGCAATGCTCCCACTCAAGACCCCAGGAACCGTCTCAACCCTACCTCCAGCATAGGGGACGCGAGCATATGAACCAGGCAGCTGGATCCTAGATGGCATAGGAATCCTCGAAGGCCCTGGGGGCCTAGACCTCGACTTGCCTGTCATCACACACAGGCACAAACACCCACACTAACACTCACACAAACACACAGAACAGGCACACAGAAACGCAGGAAGAAGCCTACCTACTGTGGCAGGAATCTGCCCCTCCGCTAGCGGAGGACGCGGCAGCCCTTACCACAGCCCCGAAGGTCTTGCCTAACCCTAGCCCTAAACAAAGTTGTGGCTCACCCCTGCAGCTTCCTATAACCACCCCGACTACGGGGCCCCCTTGTGTACCAGGCCTGCGCCTGGAAACCGCGGGGTTCGGCTTCGTACCACGTACCAGGGGAACACTAAGAGCCAGAAAGGAAATACAGTAAGAGGCAAAAGAAACCACTGAAGGGCGAGCGCGCACAAGCGTGAGCACCCCGGTACACAACAGTGGCTGGAGACCAAGGCGTGGTCAGGATGAAGGCGGCAAGCAACGACAGCAACAACACCTCAAAGCACTGTCAAGAGACAAGAGGGGCAGAGCAGCTCGATCAACGGCGAACCGGAGAGCTGTTACCCTTGTTGAAACAAGACAGGAGCAGGAGATGTTGTCAGTGTGGAGGCAGGCAGCAGAATCGTCACCCGCCTTGTTTGTTTGTGGAATATTCGTCCCAGTTTCCTGGGACACGGGCAAACAGAGAGCCCGTCAGAGGTGCGCACTACTTGCGCGAACTTGCTTTAGCGAGGTGGAGGGTAATCCCTGACCATACTAAGTAATATATTTAATGGAGCATGGGCAACAATGCCAGCAGCGTCCCTAAAGACATCACCAGATCGGGCTAGGGCCGAGTCGAGCCCAGACCTGAGCCTGGTGGTGGCTGGGCAGTCCAGAAGATAATGCAAAAGGGGCTCCTCACAGCTGGCCAAGCAATGTTCACACGGGTCTGGCTCCATACCCCTAATTTGCTTGTAGCAAAGAAACCCAAGACGCAATCTTCGAAGTCGGACTACAATAAAATTAGGTAGTCCTGGGGGGAGCGACAGAAGGGAATACAACGTGGCAGTAGCATACCATTTTGCAGAGCAAGAGCCCTCCGTGACCCAGAGTTGATGGTCCTCTAGGGATAGTCTTCCTATGGTGGCAGTGAGAGTGCGGATGAGGTGCGAGGGACTAGGGCGTAATGGGAATGTGATGTCTGGGAGATCGCAAGCTGAGCGCGCCGCATCATCAGCACGCTCGTTGCCACTAATTCCCACATGTCCCGGAAGCCAGTGAAGGTTAATTATTGGTGCCCCCTATGGACAAGGAGTGACGCAAATGTATGAATCGCTGTGAGGAGAAAGACGTTGTCATGCAGCGAGAAGGATCGTAATCTCTGAATGGAGGAAAGAGAGTCTGTGTGGATTATGACTCGATTGCGACGATGGTGGTGAGCATGGCGCAAAGCACCCAGGATGGCAGCAAGTTCCGCCTGGAAAGCGGAGATACCTGAAGAGAGTCGCCAAGCTTCCACTATTTGCCCAGAGACAAAGGCCGCTCCAGCTGCGCCATTAGGGGAAACGGAGCCATCAGTGTAGTAGATGGCTGAGTCTGGTGAGGCCAGAGCTGCCACCCTACTGAGACCCTCCTGGCGAAGGAGTGCTGGAATCAAGGAGCGGGGTTTAGCCTCCGATGGACCAAAAATATTAAAAAGGGGAGGATCCCATGGCGGTGGATCAATGTATCCAGGAAAGGGAGAGTCGGGATCTTGACAGAGGCTCGCAGCAGCTCCCAAACCATGGATGGCAGCGGCCGTGGTGCGGGCCCAGTCACGCTGAGGGGCCGGCTCGGGTGGGCGGCAGAGAAGGCGTTTTAGGAGGGCAGAGACAGGCAGGTGAGGCAGGCACTGGATCAGCTTCAGGGTGACTACTGCCGCTCGCAACACAATGCGATGGGCCAGAGACGGCAGCCCACCCTCCATACGCAGATTGACCAGTCGGGTCCAGCGTGGAGCACCCAGCATAATGCGGAGGGCATCATTCTGGATGACCTCCAGAGATCTAGCGACTGGCGGAGCAAGGCCCGTCAAGCAGATGGCGCTGTAGTCCACCAAGGATCGGACTGCGTGTATATAAAAAGTCCGTAGGACGGAATATGATGCCCCCAAACTCCGCCTGGACAGATAGCGGAGAGCAGCCATGCGGGTGGATGCACGCTCCCTCAGGTACCGAACATGGCAGGCAAAGTTGAGACCCGTGTCAAGCCAGACCCAATGTACCGATGTGCATTGACGATGGAGAGCTGATGGC
Organism: Coenobita brevimanus; assembly: GCF_032717465.1. Taxonomy (NCBI): domain Eukaryota; kingdom Metazoa; phylum Arthropoda; class Malacostraca; order Decapoda; family Coenobitidae; genus Coenobita; species Coenobita brevimanus. Next base: position 2,893,842 of record NC_137070.1, on the reverse strand, counting down.
CACCGAGTATCAGTGGAAAGTCTGGGGGGCGGAGTCCAAATGGCAGGCACTTGGTCTTCAGGATGTTAATTTTTAGGCCTAACTCGGCACACTTGGCATGGAGCCGAGAAAGGGCCAAGTCTGCCTGTCGAAAACAATCCCGTCTGGTAAAAATGAGGGCAAGATCGTCTGCATAACAGAGGAGGGTGACGCCAGGCCCATAATCGATGGTTAAGAGCCCCTCCATAAGGATATTAAACAGGAGGGGGCTTAGTACGCTCCCCTGGGGCGTGCCATTAAAATGTGTGCAAAAGTGTGAGAGGTGCCCCTGGAATCTGACCCCTGCAGAGCGATCCGCAAAGAAGTCCCTGATCCAGGATAAAAGCCTGCCTCCCACACCCCTGTCTGCAAGGGCAGCCAAAATAACCGTAGGGCTGGCTAGTTCAAAAGCCTTTTCCAGGTCGAGGAAGACGGCCATCCCCTTTCCCCCTCTCAGTTCCCCAAGGAAAGACGCGAGGCAGTGAGTGGCACTCCTACCATGGTGGTATGCGAAGATCCTTGGGTGCAGTGGTCCCAGCCGCCAAGCGAGACGAGCCCGCACAACCCTCTCAGCCGTTTTAGCGATACAGCTAAGGAGGGAGATGGGGCGCATGGCGGTAGGATCATGAGGCTTGGGAATCGGGTGAATAACAGCCGCCTTCCACGACCTTGGCAGACGCCCCTCAGACCACGAGAGGTTGATCAGATCAACTAGGCGCTCGCTCCCGCTATCCCCAGCGTGTGACAGGAGGGAATATGTGATTCCGTCCAGTCCAGGCGCAGAGTCTCCCCTGTGGTGCAGTGCTTTTAGGACCTCCCCGCTGGTGATGGGACAATCAGCTGGGTCTGGCCTATCACAGGCAGCCTGAACTGCCGTGGCACGAGCGGTGCATAGCTGAGCCTGCAGGATCTGGACGGATTGCGGGAGATTGCTTGAAGCAGAGCGATCAGCGAAGTGCTGAGCGAGGCGGCTGGCCTCTGCGGCAGGATCAGGATGCGAGGGCGGCCGAGGAGGACGTGGATCGGAGATGGACCTGATTCTCCTCCACATCTCCCTGAGTGTGGAGTGAGCATCTAGGGTACGACACCATCCAATCCACGCCTCCTCCTTGAGGCGGCGTTTCTCTGTGGTGACGTGTCGCGTGACAGCCACCAGGTACCGACGGTGTGGCGATGTGCGACGCCGTCGGTACTGCCTACGTGCCGCATTTAGCCGCCGGTTCAATTCCTTGACCCTGTCGCAGTAAATCCAGCCGTCCCGATAGCACCTCGCGGATCGACTCTGCAGGGGGATAGCAAGAGAGGCAGCCTGTGAAAAAATACTCGCCACCTGTTCTGCTCGGCTCTCGAGGTCTGAGGCGGGAGGAGATGCAGCAAAGGCCCCAGCTAAGGCCTGTGCAAAAGCCGCCCAGTCGGCCCTACGGAAGTCCCACCGCAAAGGAGGGGGCGGCGTCGGTGGGAGTGGAGCAGTTGGCAAAGTGACCTCTAGGGCAAAATGATCACTGGCGAGGTGTCGGTGCAGCGACCATGTTGCCGAGCCCGCAAGGGGGGAGGACACAAACGCCAAGTCCAGGCGCCCCCCGTCAATGTGTGTGGCCTCGGTGGTGTCGTTTAGTAGGGAAACATCACCCACCTCCTCCAGTATTAAAGAGATGTGTCGTCCTGCATCGTTGGGCCGAAGAGGCGAAGAGAGCAGGGCGTGGTGGGCATTGAAGTCGCCCCCAATGTACACAGCTCCCCTGGCAGCTTGGGAGAAAAGTTCCCCCAACTCCAGGGTGCTCCTCTGGCTCCGGTATACATTGTACACCGTCAGGGGCGACGTCGCCAGATGGAGAACCACGCCCTGAACCTCCACATCAGGTCCACAGAAAGGAGGGGGCTCACAATCCGTGCACGCGATGTGGTCCCGGACCAGAACGGCACATCCCCGTGTAACGCCACGAATATACGGGAGGAGATGGGTGATGTATCCCGAGAGATGGAAAGTGGAATTGCCTGAGAGCAAGGTCTCCTGCAGGAGAATGACATCAGGGCGGTCCTTGGCGGCCGCTTCCTGCAAAAGTGGAGCTTGCTCCGTGCTCCCAAGCAATTCCACTGGAGGAGCCTGAGAGAGCGGTCTACTGGCCGTCCGGCGACAGTTGCGGACGGTCGTTCTCCTGCAGCAGTGGTGAGGCCCTCTCCATCACTTTGGACCCTGATGGTGTTAGGGTTTTCCCCAAATGATGACGCTGACGAGGCAGCTGTGTGGTGGAAGACAGAGCATTGGGAGGTCGTGGCTTGACCCTCTTGGACGGGCGAGCTGTCCTGTGCAGTGTGGGACGGGGTCGCCCTGCCGAACGAGCTGGGCGGCGAGGGGACAGAGGAGCACCTAGGCTCGCCATCTTCCTCTCTATCGCCCGGTCCACCAGGCGATTGGCAGCTTCGGCAAGAGGCTCGGTTGGGAGAGGGATGTCGAGGGTTGACGCTATTGTCTTCGCAAGGGTCAGCGCCAGCTCCGTGGCAAAGGTCCTTAGCTCCTCCGTTGTGAAAGAGATCACCGGAGGAGCAGGAGCGGTTGGTGGACTGGGTGTGGAGCCTGGCACTGGTGGCGGAACAGTCAGTGGCTGGCAGGTCTCTACAGGTGGAAGTGCTGGCGAGACAGGTGGCTGCTGGCGGTGGACTTCTGCTGTGGTCTGGACCACAGTCAGAGCTGAGGGCAATGGAGGGAACTCCTGGTCGCTGAGAGGTGGTGGGCGCTGGATGAGAGGGCGGCGCTGTTGGCCCCAGATGAAAGTGCCAGGGGGAGCTGGAGTAGCGCTGGCGGCCTGGTTCTCCTGCACAAACGCTACCTGCCTCTCCCGACCCTGGTTCACTCTGTGAACCCTCGCGGGGCAGCTGGGGTGCCAGGCGTGGTGTCGCCCGGAGCAGTTGGGGCACTTGGCCGCAACCGGTTTTTTCTCCTTGTACCGCTGGAGGCACTCGGCCGTGTCGTGGCCGCCACTGCACATGCCGCAGATGACGGGGCGGTTGCAGTTGGCACGGTGGTGCCCGTAGCGCTGGCAGCGGTAGCAACGGAGAGGCTCCGGGGTGAAGGGGCGAAGGTGATATGTTCCCCAGTTCCCTAGGTCGATGGAAGGGATCAGAGGACCCCGCAGGGTAACAACGACCTGACGAGTCTCCTCCCGGGTCCGCGTTTTCTGGCAGCGGGTCGCCTCTTCGACCTGAGGGTGGTGAAGGAGGATCTCCAAAGGCATTCTCAAGGGGTAGCCCATGACAACTGCCTTCGTCGACTGTTGGCCGGGCGTCAGCTCGACAAGTTTCACAGGGCAGGCCTCGTCCTGCATAGCTGATCTCAATAGGTCGTATGCTCCCTCGTCCTTCGGCACCAACACCGAGCTGCCATCTCGACCTATCAGGTTGGAGCAGCGTAGCCCTGGCAGGTGACGCTCTAGTGCAGCCACGGCGTCGTAGCTCGTCGCATGGCCGTCCTGTACCGGCACACGGAAAGCTGGAAATGCAGAGCGGGGAGGCGGACGCACAGCTACGGACACGGAGGGACGGGCAGCAGAGGGATCCCTGAGGGGAGGCCCAGTGCGTACTGCCGGAGAAGGGCCGTTTCCCTGGCGAGCACGCCTCGATCCCTTCCGTACCACGGGGGTGAAACCCTCATCTAGATGCAGAGCGGGATCTGCAGAGGGGGAGAGCTGAGTCGCAGCAGGAGCCTCCGAAGTGCCCCTGGTGGAAGAGAGAGATGGTGGAGCAGGTGCAACCTCCTCCATAGCCTCATGTCGGCGGGCTGCCTTAGCCGAGCGGGTAGAGTCACCTCGCGAGCGAGGTACCACTCCCGTAGATTTAGGTGTGGAGGGGTTTGCACAAGCGGCCTCGTGAGCTGATGAGTGAGAGCTCGAGTCCGAGCAGTGACGCTCTCTCTTCGTGCCTGTGGCAGGGCACGGGATGAAGGGCCTCGAATGAGGAAGCGGGAGGCGGGAATGCCCGTGGGGCCTAGGGATGCTGGATCCCTTCATGGTGCTCACCGGAGCAGCCAAAAAACTCAGTCAAAACACACACACCCACGCACATACACCTCACACACACAACCACTCAAAAATCACAAGCAAACAAAATACAGAAAAAGAGGCCAGGTCCCTACAGTGACGGGCAACCTATGCTCCCCGCCCTCTAAAGGGCGATGGGAGGCCCCGCCACTGCCCCTTTCGGGTCTTCCCTACTCTAACAGAGCCGCCCTCACCGCCTCCTATAACCAGGCCCTAAAGGCCCCCCTTCATGGAAGTGCCCTAACGGCACCCCTTCAGGGTTCGGCGTCGTACTACGGTGAGGTACACTAACGGCAGGCCAAAAAAAAAAAAAAACACCCACACACTCAGTCACCAACACACACACACTCCCACTCACACCCAGGCAATCTGAGACTAAGTCTCAGAAAAAACCTGTAAAACAAAAGAAAAGCTTCCTCAGTGCCAGAGACTAAGTCAAGACTGGCAGAAAACGAGGCAAAACTGGCGAAATTCTTCACGAGTGAACGAGACAGTGTTCAGGGCTCGAGAGAAAACGGCCAGACCTCCTCACCCGACAGAGTCTGAGCTAGGAGTGGTCACCCGCCCGCGACCTTCCCTTAAATACCCGTCTTCCCGATCCGGCCCCATCCCACCCGCGAATGGGAACGAGGCAGAAGCCGGGCTGCGACCGGGCAGCAATCACATATAAGGATTTCAGCAAGCGCATCCCCATTCGCCTTCCACTAGCCAGTGGCTGTCACCTCACTGCGCTCTGATTGGTTGGCGCCGGATCTGCTTCCCTATTGGAGGGCATGCGATCCAGCAGAATATGACAGTTTTCAAACTGTCTCAAAGGCAATCTAAATAGGAAACAACACAGCAGTGTTCATTCCAACACACTCCTCACCAATTCACGCCGATGCTGAACATCCTAGCCGTGGATCACTCCTCATCCTTGTTCTCCAGCTGAGACACCCAAATTTCCAAGATAGACTTTGGTCCGTTTAGGCTCGCCCAGTAGAGTCTCTGGTGTGGTACGACGCCGAACCCCGAGGCCAGTGGCACGAGGGGGCCCCGTTAGGGGGTGGTTATAGGAAGCACCAGAGCGGGTTTTATCTAGTAGAGTTAGGAATCTTAGGTACTCCTTCAGCCGAGCAAGTGGTCACTCCCTTTAGAGGGGGGGGAGATAGGTTAAAGCCTAAGATAGTAGGTAGGACGGACCATAGAAGGCCTATTAGAGACCTTCATTACTTTCCCTAAATGCACTCCAACGACTGAAAATGGGCAGAGTCAAAATTAAGCACAGATCCCCCCAGGAAACCCCAACTAAACTCAAACTCCTGGAATTAGTAGCTCCATTTAACATTAAGATAAATGGACTGCAAGCATCCAAGGAGTACATTATTGTTACCACGGCCACGGAAGACGACACTGAACAACTACTAGCAACAGGACCCACGAAATCGCTTCAGGATAATGGATTCAGCCCCATATTACCCCCAGAAATGAAAGCAAACAGAAGCATAATTTGCTCAAGGGTTGACGACATTATCTACTGTCACACAGATGATATACAACAAGAACTCTCAACACACAACAGCTGGGCAAAAGTTACCAAAATTACCAAATTTGGAAAAAGAAATAACCTCAAAATAGAATTTGAGGAAGCCAAAATGGCACAAAAAGCACTGGAGGGGCTAAAATTATTCCACCTGTGTATCAGCAAGCATCAAATAGAAAAAGAAGAGTTCATAAACATTGACATCTGCATGAAATGCTATGCTTTAGACAACCACACATCTAATAACTGCCCCAAGCCCTCAGACTACACCATTTGCTCAGAGTGCTCATCCACTGAGCACTCGTGGAAGGACTGCAAAGCAACCATAAAAAAAATGCCTTAACTGCCAAGGTGGTCACCGCACGACTGCCATGAGATGCCCAAAAAGAAAAGAAATCATCAAAAACAACATCAACCTGAAGAAATCCACCTCCTCTACCGTCCTCCCTGGAATGAGTTTTGCACAAGCTGCAATTCAACCAAACACCCTCAGCCACTCAACACCCCCAAACAACACAGCAGTCACAGATAAATTTTCCGATTACATGGTGCTTATCATAAATGCCCACATGAATGAACTTGCTGTCCCTGGGAGCTTCAACTCTACCCTTGAAGAGAGCTGCTCACTAAATGGCCTCCCCATCCTGAAGCTGCCCCCCAACCCCCCTTCAGACAAAATAATCCAAGCCATACTCCCACCAGCAACTAAAAACCTGCTCTCTCCTCCCACAAATAATATCATGAAGCCATCAAAACCCAATCAAACAAGCCTCACCTCCACTGAAGTATCTGAAGGCACAACAGCAACCTCCATCTCCCCTCCCACACCTGAAGTACGCCCTGAAGTAACTGAAAAGGAAACCGAAACCACCACCACACCACCAGCTGACGATAACACCGAACCCTCTGATGAGGAAAACGAGGAAGATGACCTAGATTCCCACCTTGAAGTAGAAGTGGCAGTTCTCCCCTCAATCTGGAGACCCAACAAAGAATTCAAATCACGTGAACTAATCAAAGCAGTCAAAGAGAAAAAAGCAATGGTAAAAAAGCACAACACAACAATGAACCAGGATGCAGCAATGAACGAAATAAGAATTATCACTGAGAAATATGAAAACTTCCAACCTCTTATCAGACTCACAAACACTACAGAGGAAAGACACCTATTAGAAGGTCAAGACCAACATGCCCTAACATCCCAAACTGCCCACACTAGACCCAAGAGACACTAAAATGAAAATACTCCAACACAATGCACTCAACTGGCCCGGAAGGAGGATCGGCCTTAGTAACACCTACAGAAACATAGACCCAGACATCATACTGATTAACAGCCATGGCACCACTACACAAACCCCCTATACATATCCCAGGTTACTCAACCCACAAAAGGAATTACCTCAACCGTCCCATGGACGGAACTGCAATAGCAGTTAAAAATAACATCCAATTCAAAATACTTGACAATTTCATATACGACATGATTGCCACCGAAATCCACACACACACACAGGAAAAATCATCATTGCAACAGCATACCTTCCCCCCAGCCGACCTTACTTACCAACCCCAGATTTCGTCAGCCTCTTCAGAAGGAATACCCCTGTGTATTTCATTGGAGACCTCAATGCCAAACACCACCTCTTAGGAAACAGAAATTCAAACACCGTAGGAATGCAACTATCAAGACTAATCACCGACACAACACTAAGATTCATAGGCCCCCACTTCCCCACATACTACGCACACAACTCCACCACCACCCCTGACATAGCCTTAGGCAATCCTGCAGCATACCACAACATTCTTTTCACCCCAGGACCTCTCACCACCAGTGACCACACACCTATTATTGCTTCCATCTCTACTGCCCCAGTCTACGTTCCCAGCCCACCCAGACCCAACTTCTCCATGGCTAACTGGGAGAACTTCAAACTAGACTTAAACAGATCTTTCACCGACTTTCCCAACCTAGAAAACGGAACCCTGGAAGATATTGACCAATCCATTGAACACTAGTACTCCACCATTCAATCCGCCATCAGTAACAACATCCCCACAACAACACACAGAACAATTACACATCCCAGACACAACAGAGACACACAAATCCTGATTAACCAATACAACGCCCTCAGAAATCACTCCCAATTACATGGCTGGACTCGTGCACATTTCAGACACTATAAAACACTCCAGGCCCAACTACATTCATCTCTCCTTTTAGAACACAACACACACTGGTCCAACACCATTACAGACATTGCCAACACATACAGAGACCCCCCCACCTTCTGGAGAAAAATTAAACACCTTACATGTTACCCTGATCCTGACCCACACTATATATTGGACCCTCGTGGCAACAGACAATACACCCCTAGAGAAAAAGAAACCGCACACAGGAATCACTCGGAAACAATCTTTCAAGAAAATGGCATGAATCCAAACAACCAAATGCACGAAAACAACATTAGAACATTTCTAAATGACAACATCAATAGGATCATCCCATTCCACACAGCAGACCCCTCTAGACTAGACTCTGATACTATCTTCACCACCCCCATCATGGACGATGAAATCACTTCCATCATCAAAAAAATGAAAAAGACCTGCCCTGGGGAAAGTGGCTTCAACAAAACCATCCTAGCTAACCTCCCTAACACGGCCATAAAACCACTAGTACAAATATTTAATGCATCCATCTCCGCAGGCTACTTCCCGGACCGGTTCAAGGAAGCCACTATAAAATTAATTCCGAAAAAAAACAAAAACACCCATCTAGTGGAAAATTATAGACCAATTTCGCTACTAGAAGTTCCTGGCAAAATTCTAGAGAGGCTTATTAACAAAAGACTCCAACTACATCTTGAAAGCAACAACCTTTACAATACAAACCAATACGGTTTCAGATTCTCTAGAGGCACCACCCATGCTATTGCTCTTGCAACAGAGCAAATAGCTATCAACAAGTCAAACAAAGGACAATGCCATGTAGTCCTTAGGGACATCACTAAGGCCTTCGACAAAGTATGGCACTTAGGCCTCAAATTCACAATTCTTAACCTCAACCTCCCCACCATCACTGAAAAACTTCTGTGCGACTTCTTAGATGACAGAAGAGCAAAAATAAAGATAAAAAACTACACAGGCGCAAGCTTTGTCTTGGGCTGTGGTGTCCCCCAGGGTAGTGTGCTATCCCCAACCCTCTTCACAATCTTCACCAACGACACCCCCCCTGCTCTACACGGCATTAACATCAGCTTTGCCGATGACATAACCCAAATCATTCATTACCCTGGTCCCTCCAGAAACATCATGAACAACAAAACAAAACTCGACGTCGAAAGAATAAACTCCTACGAATCAAAACGGAAAATCAAAACTAATATAAACAAATTTTCGATAATTCAACTCTCCAACACACGAAAAGAACCACTAGTTATCAATGACGAAATCGTAGAGTTTATGGAAGAAGGAAAAATGTTTGGATTCAAGATCAATTCCAAAGGCTACCTTGGAAGCATAAAAGACCGAATACAAAAGGCAACAGGGGCACTATGCAGGCTCTACAAATTTAAAAACATGCCCATCAAAATAAAAACACACCTGGTAAAAGCCTTGGTCCTCCCCATATTAGAATATCCCCCCTACCTACACATGCCTTCAGCAACACTCAACTCAAGACACTCCAGATAATGCAAAACAAAGCACTCAGATTCGCCACGAACCAACACTATCCCTACACATTAAACACTGAACAAATACACGACATCACCAAAACTAAAGCCTTAAACATCAGGCTATACTTGCAAGCAAGAAAGATATGGCAAAAAATTGAAGAACAAAACCTAGATTTATACACCAACCTTAAAAACACCATCGACGAGGGAAACCTATCCATTCATAAATGGTTCCCAAGCAGCTTAAAAACCATTACAACCATCCCCAATCCCATCTACTAAGAATTCACACCACGATCCTCCTACCGTAATAACACCACAACACCAAACTAGCTAGCTAGTTAGCCAGTAACAACAAGAAACAACAATGATAACATAATAATAATGACAACAGTAATACCCAACAGTATTACTCAAACAACTAATCAACCAAATAAATAAATAAATAACAACAAGAAACAACAATGACAACATAATAATAATGACAACAGTAATACCCAACAGTATTACTCAAACAACTAATCAACCAAATAAACAACAAACAAATAAATCAAAAAAAAAAAAAAAAAAAAAAAAAGCAAGGTGGCCAGCCCACCATCTTTCCACTCCTCCTTCCTTCTTTTTTCCCTCTATCCCCTTCCCCTTCTCCCACTTCCTTCACCCACCTTCCTATAAAAAAAAAAAAAAAAAAAAAAAAAAAAAAAAAACATTCGCGGTCCAGCAGCGGTAGCAGCAACATCTCCTCCTCTCTCCAGCATGGCCTCTACTTCTGCCACAGCCTACGACCCGTTGAGGGGGGCTAACCTGGCAGCTGAGCCTGAGGGAGAAGGGCAGACCACCACCATCACTGGTACAGTGAATGGTACAGCATCAAGGCGAAGTACGGATTCATCCGGCGCCAGGATTCTGGCACCGATGTATTTGTGCTTCGCTCAGGGATTGCTGCTACCTCTTCTCGGCGCCACTCGCCCTTGTTACGCCAGGGTAAGACAGTGGAGTTCCACATTCTCCAGACACCGAAGGGTCCCGAGGCTATAAACGTCACTGGACCGGGGGGTGCAGCTGTGCAAGGCTTTGCCTATGCACAGCGGCGCCCCACGGCTCAGGGGCGACGGCCTGGGGATCCCCGATGTCCTGGGGATGTGGACACCATTGTCGCCATGTGCATCGCGACGGCGAAGGCTTTCTGTGGCGAAGACAAGGTAGCTATGCTCGTTCTACTCCCTCAAATCTTTGAGAAGAACGGGCTGCCACGCCTTCTCATCCCTCAGAGCTTCGCTCGTGATGCACGGCCAGCCCCGCGTCAGGAGCGTCACACCACAAGGCTGCAGCCTCCTAGACCCCGCACAACACCGCAGAAAAGGCTGCAGCTCGACGCTCCCTTAAACAGGGCAACTGCTGCCTCTGCCATCACTGCCACTGCACCGCCCACCGAGCCTACACAGACAGCTGCCTCAGAAGACTTCTACTCGCCGTCAGTAGCTGAGGAAAGGGCTCCTTCTCCCATCCCCTCCATCGACAGGGAAGAAGAAAACCTCCCGCCCTCGACTCCACCACCTGCTACTGACGAAGAGCCGAGGAAGAAGAAAAAGAAGAAGGGGAAGAAAGGCAGGCCTCCACCACCACTTGACGAGATAGAGACTGACGATCCTGTGTCTCCACCACCTCCTGCCGGGATCGTCTCATGCACTCCACGCTCCACAACGCAGACCAGATACAGGCCATTGTACAATCGGAACTCAATCCCGATTTAATTCTTGGCAGTCTTAAACTGACAGACCTACAATTATTTAAAAAATTAACCAGCCCCAGCAGTTCCTCATAGAGGCTGCTCCACATTTATCACCGACAACTCTGGCGGGCTCTACACCCTGAGCCCGGGTCAATTTTACTCTTAAAATGGACAAATCTCAACAAACACACAGCGCATCCCCCATGTCGACTCAGTCTCTCGCTCGCTCCCGCACCGTGCACATACCGTCTGACTCGGCGACGCCATGCCACCCAAGACCTCCGGAAAGGCTGCCAAGAAGGCTGGCAAGGCCCAGAAGGCCATTGCCAAGGGAGACAAGAAGAAGCGTAGGAGGAAGGAGAGCTACAGCATCTACATCTACAAAGTGCTCAAGCAGGTCCACCCTGACACCGGCGTTTCCTCCAAGGCGATGTCTATCATGAACCCTTTCGTGAATGACATCTTCGAGCGCATTGCTGCAGAGGCCTCACGCCTGGCACACTACAACAAGCGTTCAACCATCACCAGCCGGGAGATCCAGACAGCCGTCAGGCTGCTCCTCCCTGGCGAGCTGGCCAAGCACGCCGTGTCTGAGGGCACCAAGGCTGTCACCAAGTACACCTCCTCAAAGTAGAGAGGTTACGATCTTGGCCATTTCAACATTTCCGGCTCCAATCGGAGCCACAAGATTTTCGATAAAAAGGGGAAAGACAGACTTACAATTTATCCTCTCAGGAACTCGGGTTTATTGACCTTTTTTTTTTTTCTCTCTCTCTCTCTCTTTCTTTTTTCCCTTCATGTCTTTCTTTCTTTTCTTTTCTCCCTTCATGTCTTTCTTCCTTTTCCGCAACGGTGGTTTGGGATGGGCACGTAGGCACAATCGAAATGTTTTGAACTAGGGCTGGGGGTTAAAACAATAGAGTCAAAATAAAAGAGTAAATATGGGCGTGCGCGCCTTCTTATTCATCTGGAGAACCAACAACAACAACGTACCGTCGCCCCAAGAAGTGACGGCACAGTTTCAGATTGCTTCGGTCACTCTCCACTCCCATACGTTCTATGAAAACAGTGAATATAAGGTAAACATTCAATGCCTTCATCACGTCATGCCAAATAACGTCTATATTATATCGCGAAAATAATGATGTAAAATGAATAACAGGAGGCTGTGATATATTAGATGGTAACACTTAGTTATCTTTCCCGATTTGAATGAATGTGAAATGTATTAACTTCGCGCGCGGTGGCCAGTACGCCTATAACTCCCGGTCAGTTTTTTTTTTTTTTTTTTTTTTTTTAAACTCTAATGTCCTGCTCAACAGAAAATGCTTATTTGGAAGTTTTGAACTCAATGATTTGTTTATGAACCTCTGCATTTTATTACTCTTGCGAATCGATTATCCACTGAGGATATCAGACACTGACAGAAGGTAGCATTCTCCAAGGAGCTCCGACTCTGATGTACGGTAGGCCTTTTTTTTTTTTTTTTTTTTTTTTCCCCACCGATAGCCCTCTGTCTTATATGAAATAATCCTGAGATTTTTCTTCATGGGAAACTGGCCAAAGGCAGTGTAATAACTGCATGTCCTTGAGTGAATGTTATCTCCTTTCGTGCGTGTTGATCGAAACATTTAAAATAGCTTACTGGCTTACGCCTCCTTCCCGCTTTCTGTCGTCGTCCATGGAGACATTGGAAACGGAAATAAATGACTTGAAATTATTCCCTAGTATTGTAACGGAAATTATTTTATAACTAATAATTAATCATTTCCAATGTTTATTGAAGCTCCCTTTTGTTCAGTCTTACGCTACCCAAAAATCACTGCCTGTTACCATGCTAGATTTGAACGCCACAAAATCATTATTCCCGACTCTCCCTGAGCGACAGTTGTGAAATATCAATTAGTTCCGTTTACGAATTCCTATTATCGTAACTAACCAACTGCTTCCTACAATAATTTGGAAATATACAGATAACTGGTCATGGATTTATTGTTTTTTGTAACAATTTTACGTATTAGGTTTCACCTCGTACAGATATAAGGAAGAGTATGGACACTATCGCTGACCGAAAACTTCTGGATACTCCGCCGGCACTTCTTAGGCCGACTGTACCAACCCACACACTCAACAGGCGTACAGTAAATACAGGCATGACATCGTATCATGCATATTCATGTCAGTCTACAATCTGTACGTACATACAACAACACATGTGCACAAATACATTTATACTGTGTACGCAGTGACCTACACATGTACGTACACACTAAATCATGCTCACATACACACAAGCCCTCATACCTCCGTACACACAGACATACATGCTCACACACACACACACACACACACACACACACACACACACACACACACGTACAGTATAAACATACAACATTCATACATACATACACACGCTCAACTGCAGGTAAAAATCGTTTTTTTTTTTTTTTTTTTTTTTTTTTTTCCTCAGTATATTAACGGAAGGATTTACCGTGCGTTCGTGGCCACTGTCAAACCTTCATAACGGGTACAGAGACTCTCCTAATATGCAGCGGGAATGCCTTTCTCCTTGTTCAAACCTGTGTACCTTTATGAGGGCGTGAGTGAATCGATGAGTAAGTAAAAGAAACAGACAACAAAAACTGCGACGTGAACAACAGATCAATAATAGAAACAAACGAATAGGCAAGTATTCCCCCCCTTCAAAAAAAAAAAAAAAAGGAAATGATTAAAAAAAAAAAAAAAAAGAATGAATGAATGCATGTAGGTAAGTAATGGAGTTCATTTGTGTGTGTGTGTGTGTGTGTGTGTGTGGGTGTGTGGGTGGGTGGGTGGGTGGGTGGGTGTGTGGGTGTGTGTGTGTGTGCGGAAAAGCAAGAGCTGATATATGGAAACCTAAACTGAGGGTCTGTCATCATCTCTCTTTGAAAAAGGGTTTTGGCCCTGAAAAGGGCCGAGATTTCTTTCGATCGAGGTGAGGGGCCTCTCGCCTTAGGCGTGGTTGGCGAGCGGGGTCGTCACAGTTCCTGGCCAGCGCTCGTAGCAGCAACATCTCGTCCCCAGTCTCTGGATAGTGAACTTTGGATTACATTTCCTAAGACTTTCTCGTCTATCGTGACTATTTCACAGTTACCTACTGACTGTTCTGGCTCATTTTTCTGTCTCGTTTTGTCAGCTGGCTTTCCGGCTGCCACTTAGAGTCCCTGCCGTAGTACGAAGCCGAACCCTGAAGGGGTACCGTAGGGTACTTCCATGAAGGGGGGCCTTAGAGGCCTGGTTATAGGAGGCGGTAAGAGTAGGCATTTCTGTTAGGGCTAGGGTTAGGTAAGTCCCTCACGGGGCAGTGCTGGGGTACTCTTCGTCGCCCTTTAGAGGGTGGGAGTAAGCCCCCCCCGGCACTGTAGGGAACCGCCGGATTGCTCGCTGACATTTGTTTGTTTCTTTAATTTAATTGTTTATCTTCTCTTATTCATATATATGTGTACATAGGCGTACGTACATGTGTACATTACTAGTGTACATGTGTATGTGTGTATGTATATGTGTACATGTTAGTTAATGAGGATGTAAACAAATAAATAAATAAACAAATTACATATATATATATATTTTTACACACATATATATATATATATATATATATATATATATATATATATATATATATTTTTTTAAGCCATGAACACGTCTGATTCCCACCGCACCTCCGACCCAGAGGATGGGTCAGCAGACCCTCCACCTCTGCTACTAGTCTGCGCTCCTCTGCCAAGAAGCCCAGACTCACTGGACCAGACCACGACCCTGACGACTTTTACTCTTCCACCCCGGCCATGGACACTGACGACTCTCCCACATCTGACCTCAACCCAAGCCTTAACCCCACACCCTCAACTGATGCAGCTGCTGCCACAAGCCAAGCACCCACTGACTCTCAGGATAACAATGACGGCTACACCCTTGTCACCAACAGGAGGAAGACTGCAGGCAAAAGGAACAGAACACCAGCAGGTAACGCCACTGAGAACACCCAGAACCGCTCCACCCCTGCTGCACCTTGTCAAGACAGCCGCCAGCACACCACCGACTTCACCAGAGCCCCCCCAACCAAGCACCCAGCATTCCTCATATCCCCAAATGACGCCTTCCCCACGCCCTATGATATAGTGGCAGCCATTGAGACAGAGCTCCCCCACCTCAACTTCAAGCTAGAGGCGACTAAGAACCTCAACACCATCCTAGTCCCTCTAGACGAAGACACCTACGAAACACTTGACCACACCAACACAGTCGCAGGCAAACCCCTCCAACTTACAAAACTCGACCCCAACCTCTCCACCAGGAAACTAGTCATCCAACACTATCCCTTAAATTTTCCCATTCAAGCCATCCTCAACCACGCCCAAGTAGAAGAGGCCAAAAGATGCGAGGTCAAGGGAGAACCCACCAAGCAGGTTATTGACACCCTTCGAGGACCCATCCAGACAGCTCTCGACCTCAAATCATGGGGCACCTTCAACCTGCGCCCCTACACCCCAGAACCCCTAAGGTGCTTCAAGTGCCAAAGATTTGGACACCACCAATCCAAATGCACCAGACCCCCAACATGTGCCATTTGCAGCAACCGCCATGCCACCCAACAATGCCTCGACAAGCTCAAGGCAGGGCAGTCCATCACAGCGAAATGTCCAAACTGCCAGGGGAACCACCATGCGTGGAAGAAAGCTTGTCTGGCCCGAAAGGACCAAGTCCAAAGAGGCATGGCAAGGGAGCACCGCTTGATCCAGGAGAGGGCGGCCTTGATACCAGCACCACCAGGAACATTCACATGGGGCCAGCAGAACACCCCCACTCCCTCACACCCTCACATCCTAACCCAGACAGACTTCCCTCCACTGTCCACAGGCACTCGACAGCCTGCAAAGTCGCTGCATCAGAAACCAGCAACACTAACACATCACAGCACCACCCCAACCTTGCCTCTCCCCCAACAAACACGCCATTCCAATGCAAAACAGAACACCAGCACTCAAACGGAGCCAGAATCCTCCACTCAAACCCCAACTCCAACCCCCACTGCACCTCCTGGTTGCATGCTGGTCACAATAGAGGGCCTCCACCAACTTGGGCAGCAACTAGCCGAGGCCATAACCACCACTCTAGCAATGCAGCTCGGCTGTCCCCTCAACAAGGAAGGAATATCCCTTGCAGCCACCAGGGCCATCGACAAATTTGTAGAAAATCCCCCACCGGATTGCCACGTCGAGGCTCCTCAGCAACACAACACCCCTCAGACACAAACACTGGCTCCCCAAACAACAACATCCGTCTCCCCAGCCAACTCACCTCTGAACACAGCACCACAAATACACACTCAGCCAGCACCACAACACCGCTTGAACCAGGAGCCAAGCGAACGACGGAGCCGATCCCGGTCGAGGGAAGGCAGGACAAAACACAGAAGCCGACACAGCTCCTCCAAAGACACTCACAGGCACACACAAAACACAGACAAGACACCACACAGAGTACCCTCACGATCCCCCATGCCCAGCAAAGACAAGCACAAACCAACGCAAACCACCAAGGAGACGCCACACAGAATACGCTCGCGAACTCCCATACCAACACAGACAGACATGGATGCAGAGAGCTAACAATCTCCCCTCCCATCCCTGACAAACAACAGCAGCCCCCTCCCACCTCCAAGCTCCGAATACTCCAATGGAACATTCGAGGTGTGGCCTCCAAGCGCTCCCTGCTAGAGGAAGCAGCTCACAAAGATAACATCGACATCTTCCTCCTCCAGGAGACGCTCCTCAGTAAACAACGTACACTCCGTCTGCGTGGCTTCACCACCTTTTTCCTTCCTAAGGCAGTTGGAGGCCCCAGGGGCTGTGCCATACTTGTCCATAGCCACATCCCCACCAGATCCATCAACCCTCTTCCAACCTGCAGTGACAACACTGAACTTCAGGGCATAACAATCACACTGGCAAATGACAGCCTCCACATCTACAACATCTACCGTTCCCCAAGCACCGAAGCCAACCTTGAAGAAGTGTTCACCCTCTCCAGTTCCTCTCAAATATTTGTCGGAGGAGACTTCAATGCCCACTACCCCTGCCTCGGCTCGACATCAACA
Organism: Coenobita brevimanus; assembly: GCF_032717465.1. Taxonomy (NCBI): domain Eukaryota; kingdom Metazoa; phylum Arthropoda; class Malacostraca; order Decapoda; family Coenobitidae; genus Coenobita; species Coenobita brevimanus. The sequence continues at coordinate 2,876,702 of NC_137070.1, read as the reverse complement.
ACAAACGCCACCGGTCGTCACATAGCCGAGCTGCTACAAGAGGTACCCAGCATCTCGCTCCTGAACAACCCACAAACGCCAACTCACTTACAAGGAGGCAGACTCGATCTCTCTTTCGCCTCCTCTGGCCTAGCGAACCTCACAAACTGGGAATTGCACCCCACCCTCACCTCTGACCATCATGCCATCATCTGCTCCATTGATGTCGCTCTCCTTCCCAAACCCCCTGGCCCCCCACCCAGAGGGAACACCAAGCGAGCCGACTGGAACCTTTTCTTCAGCACACTGGAAAAAACAACATCATTTCCACCTCCAGTAGACCTCGATGACCATGCCACCCTCCTCACAACTGCCTTCCGCACAGCGGCCGAAGCATCCATCCCCAAAACCACTGTGCCAAATGTACACCACAAAAACCACTGGTTTTACTGTGACAGAGTGCGGGAGCTCAACAGGAGGCTAAATAGAGCCAAAAAACTCTATAGGGCTCACCCTTCCCCAGAGGGCCTCCGTTACCTTCAGGCAGTGATAATGCACTCCATCTCTGAGAAAAATGACATCAAGGAGCAAAAGTGGACAGAGTGGTGCCAATCCCTGGGGGCCCACTCCAAACTGGGTACCATATGGAAGAAACTGAGGGCTGTCTCCAGTCCCCATCCCATTCGCCCACCCTCTCACCCTGACCCACAGGCTGAAGCTGAAAGACTAGCCTCCACATTTGCACAAAGAACCTCCCCCACTCAACTCCCAGAAGGCACCAGGCGACGGCAGGAGGAACTGCACCAAGCCAGAGCAGACCTCATCACATCCAGCAAGACCAGCGCAGCTGACTCAGACCATCTATTCACCATCGATGAGCTCAACCAAGCCCTGAAGTCTAGCGCCGACACAGCCCCAGGCCCCGATGGCATCACATACTCTATGATCTCCCACGCTGGCCCCACTGCCAAGGACGCCCTCCTAGACCTTCTAAACCACTCCTGGCACCTTGGCAAACTCCCCAGCCAATGGAAGCAAGCCACCATCCACCCCATCCCAAAGCCACATGAGCCCAAAGCCTTCAGACCCATCTCTCTTCTAAGCTGCCTCAGCAAAACAGCTGAGAGGATGATCCACAGACGCCTCCGCTGGATTCTCCCCACCCCCCACAGTCACATCTTTGCCTACACCCAGGGCAAGGGAACAGCGGAGTGCCTGAGTTCCTTCCTCTCAGAGTTGCGAGGTGGCAAAGGACTTGCCGTCTTCATCGACCTGGAGAAGGCCTTCGAGCTGGCTTGCACTGAGGCCATCCTCGCCACCCTGGCAGGCAGGGGGGTGAGGGGTCGCCTCCTAAGCTGGCTCGAGAGCTTTTTCGAGGGTCGAGAAGCGTCAGTCCGTTTCCAGGGTCACATTTCAACTGCACACCATCATATAAATGGTACTCCACAGGGCAGTATACTCAGCCCCATCCTTTTCAACACACTGGTTGAGTGCCTCCTACATACCAACCTAGGCCCTGGTACACGCCTCCTGTGCTATGCAGACGACATAACCTTAGTCACACAGGGTGGCCCCTACCATGCAAAAACCCAGAGAGCCCTAACCAAACTCAACCAAAAGTGCACTGAACTTGGCCTTAAAATCAATGCCACCAAAACCAAAGCCCTACCCTTCAGAATACAAGCCCCCACAGACAAGCTACACCTTGGCAACACTCACATAGAGTACGTCACCACCCACCGGTACTTAGGGGTCATATTCGACCACAAACTCTCATTTGAACAAGAAGTCCAGTACCTCAAAGAAAGAACAAAACTTAGACTCAGCGCCTTAAGATCCCTGGCAGGAAAGGGAGGGGGAGCCTCATACAAAATTCTTCGCCTCTTCTACATCCAGGCAATCAGATCGATAGTGGACTATGCTGCCCCCAGCCCTACCAACCATTGACCCAAAACTTGTCACCAAACTTGAAGTGATCCAAAACGACGCCCTACGCACCATGACTGGCTCCCCAATGTGGACCCGATTATGTAACCTCCGCCTAGAGTGTAACATTGAGTCCCTACACCTTCGCATAAAGGCAAGAACAGCAGGCCTGGCAGCAAAGCTTGCACACTCTGCCTCCCCCCTCCCTGTCCTGTCACGACTTACAGCTGCTTCCAAACTCGACCCTGAAATACTGTCAAACAGCTGGACACACAGTGTCGCCAAAGCCACTCACACCTTTCAAACCAGCTGCTTCATGCACCAACCTCCCGACATGCCAAACACAACCTACTGACCACCACCACCATGGAGCCCCCCACTACTAAAACTCCTCATCCCACACTCTCCAGCCAAAAGTCGAACACCAACACAACAGCTAAGACAAGAGGGCCTTAAACGCATAGCTTCCATCACATGCGCAAACTCCTCCACCTACTACACTGATGGGTCCATTTCTGCACCGAAGGCAGGAGCAGCCTTCGTGTGTGGTGAAAGGACCCAAAGCATCCGAATACCTGACGGAACCTCCACATTACAAGCTGAGCTGGCAGCCATCTCTGCAGCCCTGTCTGACGCCCTGAACAACGACCCAACAGCCAACATTATCATTCACACAGACTCCACCACAGCCATACACTCACTAAAAAGACTCACCCCAGCTGACAATGTCACACTGATCAGCAACCTCTTAAACACTGCTCAACAAATATGCAATGCTGGGGGATCAATCACGATTCACTGGATCCCCAGCCATGTTGGCATTGCGGGGAATGAAAAAGCGGACCAATTAGCAAAGAGTGCCACCAAACATCCCAACATCGATATGCACATCAACACCAGCCTAAGCCACATCAAACACGACATAAAAATTAAAGCAAAAGTCCTAAACTGAGAAGATCACCAAGGATATGTACAACAAGGCTCCCCCTCTGCTAAATGGTACGCCATGGCCACCCTGTACAAAACAACACCATCCGAAGGATGCAAAGACAACAAAACCCTCACACGACTACGCCGCCTTCGCCTTGGATACAAATCCTACAATGAAATAAACACAAACACAGGCCCCACCAAATGCTCATATTGCGACACCAACACGCCCTACCCCCTACTGCACTACATCCTTCGTTGCCCTGCCACATCCAGTTTAAGACCCAGACCACTTCACCTCAACCCCGACATTCCCGTAAACGACACCTCCGCCATGTCTCCCACCTCACTCCGGAATGCTGCCGCCACTATCATCGCTACCACCCACAACCATACTCTCATGGAGCTAGTACGCACCAAACCCCCACCGACATAGCTGCATATGACCCTCGACCCCCCCAGGGGAGTTGAGGGCCATATACACAGTACTCACAAGTATGAATGTGTGTGTGCGTGTGTGTGTGTGTGTAAATATGTTGTCCCCTTGATGTCAACATATGCGCTTGCACATGCAGTGTACACATGTGTGCATGCCTAAGCATGTGCACATGTCTACATGGAGCTGCATGCGCATACATTTTATTATAAGCACCCTCAAGCATAAAGGCACTTAGCTGCCTCTACCACCTATCTTATAACAGCCAAAAACCCACTGACTGGGCCAATCAAAGGCCCGGCCCCATCTACAATATGGGGATATCTTAAAAAAAAAAAAAAAAAAAAAAAAAAGCGGGGTTGTCACTCGCGCGCTGCAGTCGTGCTGTCAACACGTGTCTCCCAGCTCTCCAGTTCTTGCCTTGTGCCTGTTTATATCTCCACGTGGTCCTGTTTTTGGTGTTGTCTTGGAGGCTTGCTTCCTTAATCACCACTGCTCGACACTGGAGCTGTTATCGGCCTTGCCGGTGCTGCTAGAGCTGTGTGTTCTCTCTCTACTGCACAGCGTTTCTCCCTGCTTTTTTTAAGAGCCCTGCTCTTGCTCTAGGGAGTTTTCGTTCTTGCGTTTTTTTTTTTTTTTTTTTTCCGGCCTGCCGTTAGTGTCCCTCACGATAGTACGACGCAGAACCCTGAAGGAGTGCCGCAGGGCATTTCCATGAAGGGGGTCTTTAGGGCCTGGTTATAGGAGGCGGTGAGGGCAGCATTCTCTGTTAGGGCTAGGGTTAGGAAAGTCCCTCACGGGGCAGTGACGGGTCTTCCCTCGACGTCCTTTAGAGGACGGGGAACCCCCCCCCCCCGTCACTGTAGGGTTTTTTCTCGGCCGATTTTTTTTTTTTTTTTTTCGCCTCATATTTAGTTTACATCAACTTGCTGTGGTTTTCTGAAGAATTAATTTGCATTGCAAGTTAGTTCTGTGGCTGCCCCAGCATAGTTCTACTAAACTAAATATCACTTTAGTATTGTGCTCTTGGCTTCCCTTTGCCCAGTCTTAAATTTAGGTTACACTAACTCGTTGGGTTTGTCTGAGGAATTAGTTTGTATTGCAAATTAATTCCGGGACTCACCTAACCTAGTTTTTCTAAACTAAATAGCATTACCGTTGTGTTCTTATTTAATTTACTTTCTCCTGCGTAGGTCTGTCCAGGTGTTCTGATTTATTTAACAAATTAGTTCACACTGATAGATTTGCTCAGGTTGAGATTAAATTAAATTCTTATATAATTAATTTGCTTCAATTCTGCTCATCTGTTTACTGTTGAGTTGACTTGTTCTGTCAACCCAACAGACGAATTGACCGCATATTGTAGTAAATCAATTATCATATTGTGTGTGTGTGTGTGTGTCTTGAGTTGCCTTTACGTTTTCTGCACTGCCTGGTGCATATGCCATGAAGGTGGCATGCACCTCCAGGCCCAAGGGGCCTGCCCGCCCCCCCTCCCCGCCCTCGAGGCCACCCCCTACCAAGCCCACTACCGGGGAGAAGCGAGAGCGTAAACTCTCCTCCAGTAGCTCCTCCTCATCCTCCTCCGGGGCCCCCCCCACTGCTCCCCCCGCTCCAAGGCCTAACGGACCTGCAGCACACCCACGGTATGCTGCTCCCACCACATCCTCGTCCGCGCGAGCTAAGATCGCGCGGATTCACGAAACCATGGATGGGATCACGCCTGCCCCAGCTCCCACCTCTTCAGGCTCCCAGGCTTCTCCCCAAGTAACTCGCAGCCCCTCCAGCACTCACAAGTGACCGCCCTGCCCCCCCTCTGCAAGTGCACCACAGCCTACTGCCAAGGCCCAGCCGAGTGTTCAAGCACGCGACAGCGCCACAGAGGCCACCACTGCTGCCAGGGAAACTGCCCCCACAGGCACCCCGCCTGCCCCTGCTGCCACCACTGCTGTTAACTCTCCTGATGAAGAGGGCTGGACCCTTATGTCGCGCAAAAAATCATGAGTGACACAGGGAAATGAACGAATCCCAGCCAGCCGCATGACTGCTACCCAGCAGCCACCACCTGCACCATGCTCCTCAGAGGCCCCCTTCTGCGCCACGCCCCTCAGTCTCAGTCCGGCCTCCTCCACCACCCCCTTCCAACTTCCCACCCTTTCGTGTCCCAGTCCAACCGGGATTCACGACCAGCTACGGCGCGGTCCAAGCCCTGGAAAACCACCTAAAGGGACTAGCCATCACAAAACGCTATGGCCGCGACGACAGCTGCGTCCTCATCCCCCGGGACGAGGAGACCTACCTGCGACTGAGGGCATTGGCGGAGGATGAGGCCCCACCTCTGAAGATTGTAGAGCTGCAAAGGGGCGAACAGCTCACCAAGGCCACTGTCATGGGCTACCCCAGGCGTATGCCGGTGGGAATCCTCCTACAGCACCCCCTAGTAGAGGAGGCCAAGCGCTGCCAAAATCAGCGCACGTGGGAAGAGACCCTTCAGGTCACAGTCACTCTGAGGGGCCCGCTAATGCCTTCCCTCAATCTAGGGAACTGGGGCGAATTCCACCTGCGCCCCTTCACGCCAGAGCCGCTCCGTTGTTACAGGTGCCAAAGATACGGACACCACAGGGCCAACTGCCACCGCCCCCCAGTATGCGGCATTTGCAGCGCCAGCCACGACACCGAGCAGTGCCTGGCAAGGCTGAAAACAAAACAGCCTGTAACTTCCCGATGTCCCAACTGCTCAGGATCGCACCATGCCTGGCACCCCAGCTGCCCAGCCAGAACGAGGAGAGTACTGAAAGGCCGCAAACAGCAAGTGGCATGGGTACAGGAGCAGCAGGCCATCAGCCTGACTCCAGCCCCTCCAGGTACGTTCGTTTGGGGCCAACAGCGCCGCCCACGGAAAAAGTCCCAGCCACCAGCGAGGCAGAATTCCCTCCGCTGCCTACCACGCCGAGCCCACCGCTATGCACCACGACAGCAGTCCCCCCACCACCTGCTCTCACCCAGGTCGTCACGACTGCAGTGGTACATTGTCCAGCCTTGCCACCGCAGCACCCATCAGCCAGGGCCACTCACAGTCCCTCCCAGGCCCCCATCCAGCAGGAGCCTGTATTCACCCTCGTGGAGCTCCACTCCATTGGGAAACAGATAGCCGAGGCCTTAATTGTGGGGATCAGCCAATGCCTGGGAATAACGTGCTCCACAGCCCCTGTCTCAGCCGCAATCGATGGGATCATCAAGCTGGCCATCAAAAAGTAGCGAAGCGGCACACCTCAGCCTGCACCCCCTCCAGAGACTACCAACCCCCCACCGCGCAGGGTGGCTCGCCCGAGACGGAGGGCATGGCCTTGACACACCTCTACCTCATCCCAGAGGGCTCAGGAGCCTTGTCTCCCACCTCTCCCAGCAGAGGAAGCGCCGGCACCAGTGGCAGTCGACACGGTGGTCGAGGCCACGGTCTCCCTCTCGGGCGACAGCCCCCTGCCCCTCATGACCTGCAAGCAAATCCTGCAGATATCCGATTAATACAGTGGAACTGTTTGGGGATCAGACACAAGCTCCCCCTCCTGCAGGAGGCAGTCGCCAGGGATCAGCCCCACGTCTTCCTCCTGCAGGAGACCTTACTCCCAGACAGTTCCTCCTTTCGGCTACCTGGATACACCTCCCATCTCCTCCCCTACGAACGTGGAGTCACACGAGGATGTGCCATTCTCGTCCAAGATCACGTCCCCCACACTGTTTGTGACCCCCTACCCTTTTGTGGGCCAGGTGTAGAGGTGCAAGGTGTTGTGTTACACCTGGCATCCTCCTCACTAACTGTGTACAATGTCTACAAAAGCCAGGAGGGCACTCTTGATGTTGGGGGAGGTGTTCTCCCATGCTGCCTCCCGTTCTGTCTTTATCGGGGGTGACTTTAATGCCCATCACGACATTCTTGCATCGCCCCTTCCATCCAGTGAGGCAGGACGGCACATCTCTCTCGTTCTCGAGGAGATGGAAGGTGTCTCCTTAATAAACAACATTCAAGAACCCACCCACATTCGGGGAGGACGCCTGGATCTGTCATTCACCTCCACCCCACTTCCTGGCCCGGCGCAATGGTCGCTCCACCCGCGCCTAGCCAGCGATCACTTTGCCATACAGATCAGGCTGCCACTCACACCCCTCCCCCCGCCCCCACCTCCCCCACCGAGATGGGACCTCAGCAAAGCTGACTGGGCTGCCTTTGCCAGGGCCTAATCCACCATTTTTTAGGCCTCCCCTCCTGTCCTGGACCTCGAGGGTAGTGCAGATCAAGTTGCCAGTGCTTTTGTACAGGCCGCCTCCATATCCATCCCGCAACAGCGACGTTCCGAGAAGCGTTATCAAGACGGCTGGATCTACTGCGACAGGGTCAGGGAACTTAACCACAGACTCAACGCTGTACGAAAGCAATACCGGCGGTGCCGCACATCCCCACACCGCCGACACCTTGCTGCTGTCACGCAACATGTCGTGTCAGAAAAACGCCGGCTGAAGGAGGAGGCGTGGATCAGATGGTGCAGGACCTTAGACTCTCACTCCATTCTCAGGGAGATGTGGAGGAGAATCCGGTCTATCTCTGATCCACGTCCCCCCGGTCCTCCCTCTCACCCTGACCCAGCCGCTGAAGCCAGCCGTCTCGCTCAACACTTCGCGGATCGCTCTGCTTCCCACAATCTTCCACAGTCCATTAGAGACAAGCAGGAGCAGTTGTCTACCTCTCTTCTTGCAGCAATTCAAACTGCCTGTGAAAGGCCTGACCCCGCCGATGTTCCCTTCACCAGCGGGGAACTGCATAAAGCGCTGCAGCACAGAGGAGACACTGCTCCGGGGCTCGACGGGCTAACCTACTCTCTTTTATCGCATGCTGGAGATTGTGGGAAAGATCGGCTTCTTGATCTGCTCGACCTCTCGTGGTCTGAGGGGCGTCTACCGAGGTCGTGGAAGATGGCGGTCATCCACCCGATTCCGAAGCCTCGCAATCCCACTGCCATGCGCCCCATCTCCCTGCTCAGTTGCATTGCTAAGACAGCTGAGAGGGTTGTGCGGGCTCGTCTTGCTTGGCAGCTGGGACCGCTGCACCCAAGGATTTATGCCTATCATCCAGGCAGGAGTGCCACCCACTGCCTTGCATCATTCCTTGGGGAGCTGAGGGACGGACAGGGGATGGCCATCTTCCTCGACCTCGAGAAAGCCTTCGAACTGGCAAACCCCACTGTTATCTTAGCGGCTCTTGCGGCCAGGGGAGTAGGGGGCAGGCTCATATCCTGGGTCCGGGACTTTTTCAGTGACCGCACTGCGGGGGTCCACTTTCAGGGGCACCTCTCCCCTTTTCATCCTCATCCTAATGGCACCCCCCAGGGAAGCGTTTTGAGCCCTCTCCTCTTTAACGTCCTGATGGAGGAGCTCCTAACTGTGGAATATGGGCCTGGCATAACTCTCCTTTGCTATGCTGACGATCTGGCCCTCGTCTTTACGAGGAGAGACTGCTACACACAGGCGGACTTGACCCTTTCTCGGCTGCATGCCAAGTGCACCGAGCTAGGCCTAAAGATTAATTTCGCCAAGACGAAGTGTCTCCCTTTTGGCCTCCGCCCCCCCGACTTTCCACTGCTGCTTGGAGGTCATCAGCTGTCCCTGGTCACCGTCCACCAGTATCTGGGGGTCTGGCTAGATGGGGGTCTCGCCTTTGCGTGTCACGTTCGGTATCTGAGGGAACGTGCTTCCACTCGAATGGCTGCTCTTAGATATCTCTCCAGGCAGAGTTTGGGGGCATCATTTTCTGTCCTCCGGACTTCTTATATTCACGCCATCCGATCTCTGGTGGACTACAGCGCCATCTGTCTGACTGGCCTCAGTCCACCAGTGTCTCGATCTCTGGAGGTCATCCAGAACGATGCCCTCCGTGTCATGCTGGGTGCTCCACGCTGGACCCGGGTTATCAATCTGCGAATGGAGGGTGGCTTGCCATCTCTGGCACATCGTATTGCGCTACGAGTGGTGCTCATCGCTCTACAGCTGGTGCAATGCCGGCCCCACCTGCCTGTCTCGGCACTCTTAAAAAGGCTCATGTGTCAACCACCTGCACAGGCCCCTCAGCGTGACTGGGCCCGCAATACAGCTGCCATTGTTCATGGGTTGGGAGCTGCAGAGAGCCTCTGTCAGGATCCTGACTCCCCTTTTCCGGGATACGTGGAACCATCACCATGGGATCCCCCGCTTTTTCACTTTTTTGGTCCCTCGGAGGCTAAACCTCGTTCATCCTTTCCTGCACTCCTCCGTCAGGAGGGTCTAAGCCGAGTAGCCACTCTAGCCTTACCGGACTCGGCCGTCTACTTCACTGATGGCTCAGTTTCATCTGATGGCTCTGCTGGGGCGGCCTTTGTTTCTGGCCAACTGGTAGAGTCTTGGTGACTCTCCCAGGGTGTCTCAGCTTTCCAAGCAGAGCTTGCTGCCATCTTGGGTGCCTTGCGACACGCCCATCACCATCATCGCCACCGAGTCATTATTCATACTGACTCTCCTCCCTGCACAGACTCCGCTACTTTTCCCTTCGGGACAATATCTTTCTTCTCACGGCCATCTATACATTTGCATCACTTCTTGTCCGCAGGGGTGCTAATATCATCCTCCACTGGCTCCCTGGACATGTTGGTATCCGCAGCAATGAGCTTGCGGATGGCGCAGCACGGGCAGCTTGCTCTCACCCTGATATAACATTTCCACTGCGCCCCGGCCCATCGCACCTCATCCGCACTCTAAATGCTGCAATCAGCAGGCAATCCATAGAGGATCATCGGCTTTGGGTAACGGAGGGCTCTCGCTCGGCTACCTGGTATGCCACAGCCACGTCCTATTCCCTGCTGTCACCTCCTCCGAGTACACCTAATTATCTTCTAGTGAGGCTCAGGCGCTTGCGTCTGGGGTTCTCTGGCTACAGGCAGATTATGGGCGCAGAGCCAGAACTGTGTGCCCACTGTCTAGCTAGTTCTATGGAGCCGCTCATTCACTATCTGCTTAAAAGTCCTGCCACTACCATGCTTAGGCCTCAACCTGACACAGCACTGGCACGGTCTGGAGATGACTCTATGGATGCTGCTGGCATTGTCGCCCATGCTCCCCTCCATATTCTACTCCAAACGGTCAGGGACTACCCTCCCCCTCGATAATTCAAGGTTAGCGCCTCATGCGCACCTCTGATGGGCTCTCTTGTTTGCCCGTGTCCCCACCATATTTGGTGGGGCAAATATCCAAAGAACAACAACAGCGGGGTCGTCATCATTGTTGGTGCTGGGAGCGGAGCGGACACTCACTACTACTGGGTCTGAGCACCAGCTGTAGACACTGGTCGAGGCAAAAGTGGCAAGGGTCTGGGCAAGGGAGGCGCCAAGCGACACTGCAAGGTGCTTCGTGACAACATCCAGGGCATCACCAAGCCTGCCATCCGTCGTCTGGCTCGTCGTGGCGGCGTGAAGCGTATCTCGGGCCTGATCTACGAGGAGACTCGCAGTGTTCTCAAGGTGTTCCTCGAGAACGTGATTCGCGATGCTGTCACCTACACTGAGCACGCCAAGCGCAAGACCGTGACCGCGATGGACGTGGTGTACGCCCTGAAGAGACAAGGGCGCACTCTTTACGGCTTCAGCGGTTAAGAGGGTGCGTGCATAACTGCATGGCACTATTCCACCTGGCCATGGCAAAGCACACAACAACAACAACAACAACAACCCCCGGACCTCTTTTAGAGGTCCACACCTAATTTCTGTGAAAGAGAATGAATGAAGGCATAGTAGTATAAGTAAATGCAGACGTTGAGCAGGCTAGCTAGCACCTTTTTTTTTTTTTTTTTTTTTTTTTTTTTAAGGTAACGGATATGAAGACATGTAATGCAACCCAACCAACTCTTACCACACCTAACATAACCAACCCTAACCTAACTGAACCATACCAAACCTCCCTCTCTCTCTATCTCTCTCTGGCAGTTTAAAAAAAAAAAAAAAAATGGGGGGTTAGGCAACTGTCAATTTTGCTTCTACATCTAATTTTAATGGACGTCTGCATACACATACATTATCACTTATTTTGCTGGACCATTGCTTTCTCTGTCCCTCTGATCTCCCCCCCCCCCATTTCAGGAAAGCTTTCTCCATACCTATCAGGGCAATTTCCATCCTGTTGCGAGAGCATCTCCTCTGCTGTGCTCCGGGAGTCGCCTCCATAAATCGTGAAGGCAAATCCCACTATTCCAAGGTATTTCTGCCTTCATATGCACGAGCAGCAAACTTGAAGGATGCACCTAGAGAATAGAAGACACAGTCAGTCACGTCAGTGAGGCACCACACACACAGTGCATGATATGAATGCCTAAGTGTTAGACAGACAGAATGTCTGCATATGAACAAGTTATCCCTTGAATTTGTCGCTGTCACGGCCGTTTTCTCTAAGTGCCAAAACCCACCAATCACCCATCGTACAAGCATTGCATCAACCGCCATACAACCGCTGAGGAATGAAATCAAATTTAAATGGATCCGGTTGGTACTTGCACGACCGCTAGTGCATTATATAAGAGGTGGTTGACAAGGTGGCTGACACTCGCCTCCCAACAGTTTCACTAAGCAGGCCTTCACCGGAGCTCGCAGTTCGATGGCGGCTGCTGCTGCTGCTGCTGTTGATGATGATGATGATGATTATTATTATTATTAATCTTGATCATGATGATGATGATGATTGATGATGATGATGATGATTGATGATGATGAATGGATGGATGGATGGATGAATAGATAGATTGTGGTTTTTGATTTTATAGGAACTAGTTCTTGCAATACTACTCCTAATGACGAGAGAAATGAATGAATAGTATTTTATTAATTATTCCTCTTATTTGGGGGTGTTAAATCCACCATGGTCGTCACCACACGGATAATATATATATATATATATATATATATATATATATATATATATATATACTGTTGTATACATCACCATATCCTCTGTCACTGAACGACTTTGTCCATTCCTTCGATGGTAGGAGAATAGCCATGATCATCACCTATGTTTTCATTCATCCACCCGGCCAGGCAGTTATTTAGGAGGCATAATTATACAGTACAGTATTATTATGTAGGTGCAGTTGGGAACGGGACAAGACGCTATGTAGTAGTGGAAATAATATTATTATTATTATTATTATTATTAATCGACCATCACTGATGTCAGTAGCTTCTTACATGCAACCGAACGTAAATATAGCCACACACACATGCCAGCATTCAACACATACCACATTCTACGCACATACATAGACAGACAGACACATACATTACAGTATACCAACACATTCATCCATACACAGAGATGATGATGTTGGGCAAAGTCTATTCTCTCTCAAGAAACGAATGTGGCTCCTAAAGGAGCCGATGGAGGTGAAGAAGAAGAAGGATTTCTTGGAAGTGTTTACTTCTTCTCCGTCTTCTTGGGGAGCAGCACAGCCTGGATGTTAGGCAGGACACCTCCCTGAGCGATGGTGACGCCAGAGAGGAGCTTGTTGAGCTCCTCGTCATTGCGGATAGCCAACTGCAGGTGACGGGGAATGATACGAGTCTTCTTGTTGTCACGGGCTGCGTTGCCAGCCAGCTCAAGCACTTCAGCTGCTAGGTACTCCATGACTGCAGCCAAGTAGACGGGGGCACCAGCACCCACACGCTCGGCGTAGTTGCCTTTAAGAAGGAGACGGTGGATCCTGCTGACGGGGAACTGGAGCCCAGCCCTGCTAGATCGGGACTTGGACTTTCCCTTCACCTTGCCTCCCTTGCCACGTCCGGACATGGTAGTAGTATCGTCTTCGTCGTCGCTGGAGTAGGAAGACCTTCAGGAGAAGACTAATGCGTCACCCGCCCGCGACCTTCCCTTAAATACCCGTCTTCCCGATCCGGCCCCATCCCACCCGCGAATGGGAACGAGGCAGAAGCCGGGCTGCGATCGGGCAGCAATCACATATAAGGATTTCAGCAAGCGCGTCCCCCCCCCATTCGCGGTCCAGCAGCGGTAGCAGCAACACCTCCTCCTCTCTCCAGCATGGCCTCTACTTCTGCCACAGCCTACGACCCGTTGAGGGGGGCTAACCTGGCAGCTGAGCCTGAGGGAGAAGGGCAGACCACCACCATGACCGGTACCGTGAAGTGGTACAGCATCAAGGCAAAGTACGGATTCATCCGGCGCCAGGATTCTGGCACCGATGTATTTGTGCTTCGCTCAGGGATTGCTGCTACCTCTTCTCGGCGCCACTCGCCCTTGTTACGCCAGGGTAAGACAGTGGAGTTCCACATTCTCCAGACACCGAAGGGTCCCGAGGCTATAAACGTCACTGGACCGGGGGGTGCAGCTGTGCAAGGCTCTGCCTATGCACAGCGGCGCCCCACGGCTCAGGGGCGGCGGCCTGGCGATCCCCAATGTCCTGGGGATGTGGACACCATTGTCGCCATGTGCATCGCGACGGCGAAGGCTTTCTGTGGCGATGACAAGGCAGCTATGCTCGTTCTACTCCCTCAAATCTTTGAGAAGAACGGGCTGCCACACCTTCTCATCCCTCAGAGCTTCGCTCGTGATGCACGGCCAGCCCCGCGTCAGGAGCGTCACACCACAAGGCTGCAGCCTCCTAGACCCCGCACAACACCGCAGAAAAGGCTGCAGCTCGACGCTCCCTTAAACAGGGCAACTGCTGCCTCTGCCATCACTGCCACTGCACCGCCCACCGAGCCTACACAGACAGCTGCCTCAGAAGACTTCTACTCGCCATCAGTAGCTGAGGAAAGGGCTCCTTCTCCCGTCCCCTCCATCGACAGGGAAGAAGAAAACCTGCCGCCCTCGACTCCACCACCTGCTACTGACGAAGAGCCGAGGAAGAAGAAAAAGAAGAAGGGGAAGAAAGGAAGGCCTCCACCACCACTTGACGAGATGGAGACTGACGATCCTGTGTCTCCACCACCTCCTGCCGGGATCGTCTCATGCACTCCATGCTCCACAACGCAGATCAGATACGGGCCATTGTACAATCGGAACTCAATCCCGATTTAATTCTTGGCAGTCTTAAACTGACAGACCTACAATTATTTTAAAAATTAACCAGCCCCAGCAGTTCCTCATAGAGGCTGCTCCACATTTATCACCGACAACTCTGGTGGGCTCTACACCCTGAGCCCGGGTCAATTTTACTCTTAAAATGGACAAATCTCAACAAACACACAGCGCATCACCCATGTCGACTCAGTCTCTCGCTCGCTCCCGCACCGTGCACATACCGTCTGACTCGGCGACGCCATGCCACCCAAGACCTCCGGAAAGGCTGCCAAGAAGGCTGGCAAGGCCCAGAAGGCCATTGCCAAGGGAGACAAGAAGAAGCGTAGGAGGAAGGAGAGCTACAGCATCTACATCTACAAAGTGCTCAAGCAGGTCCACCCTGACACCGGCGTTTCCTCCAAGGCGATGTCTATCATGAACCCTTTCGTGAATGACATCTTCGAGCGCATTGCTGCAGAGGCCTCACGCCTGGCACACTACAACAAGCGTTCAACCATCACCAGCCGGGAGATCCAGACAGCCGTCAGGCTGCTCCTCCCTGGCGAGCTGGCCAAGCACGCCGTGTCTGAGGGCACCAAGGCTGTCACCAAGTACACCTCCTCAAAGTAGAGAGGTTACGCTCTTGGCCATTTCAACATTTCCGGCTCCAATCGGAGCCACAAGACTTTCGATAAAAAGGGGAAAGACAGACTTACAATTTATCCTCTCAGGAACTCGGGTTTATCGACCTTTTTTTTTCTCTCTCTCTCGCTCTCTCTCTCTTTTCCCTTCATGTCTTTCTTTTTTCCCTTCATGTCTTTCTTTCTTTTCTCCCTTCATGTCTTTCTTTCTTCCTTTTCCGCAACGGTGGTTTGGGATGGGACCATAGGCACAATCGAAATGTTTTGAACTAGGGTTGGGGGTTAAAACAATAGAGTCAAAATAAAAGAGTAAATATGGGCGTGCGCGCCTTCTTATTCATCTGGAGAACCAACAACAACAACAACAACGTACCGTCGCGTCGCCCCAAGAAGTGACGGCACAGTTTCAGATTGCTTCAGTCACTCTCCACTCCCATACGTTCTTTGAAAACAGTGAATATAAGGTAAACATTCAATGCCTTCATCACGTCATGCCAAATAACGTACATATCGCGAAAATAATGATGTAAAATGAATAACAGGAGGCAGTGATATATTAGATGGTAACACTTAGTTATCTTTCCCGATTTGAATGAATGTGAAATGTATTAACTTCGCGCGCGGTGGCCAGTACGCCTATAACTCCCAGTCACTTTTTTTTTTTTTTTTTTTAATAAACTCTGTCCTGCTCAACAGAAAATGCTTATTTGGAAGTTTTGAACTCAATGATTTGTTTATGAACCTCTGCATTTTATTACTCTTGCGAATCGATTATGCACTGAGGATATCAGACACTGACAGAAGGTAGCATTCTCCAAGGAGCTCCGACTCTGATGTACGGTAGGCATTTTTTTTTTTTTTTTTTTTTCCACCGATAGCCCTCTGTCTTATATGAAATAATCCTGAGATTTTTCTTCATGGGAAACTGGCCAAAGGCAGTGTAATAACTGCATGTCCTTGAGTGAATGTTATCTCCTTTCGTGCGTGTTGATCGAAACATTAAAAATAGCTTACTGGCTTACGCCTCCTTCCCGCTTTCTGTCGTCGTCCATGAAGACATTGGAAACGGAAATAAATGACTTGAAATTATTCCCTAGTATTTTAACGGAAATTATTTAATAACTAATAATTAATCATTGCCAATGTTTATTGAAGCTCACCCTGAGCGACAGTTGTGAAATATCAATTAGTTCCGTTTACGAATTCCTATTATCGTAACTAACCAACTGCTTCCTACAATAATTTGGAAATATACAGATAACTGGCCATGGATTTATTGTTTTTTGTAACAATTTTACGTATTAGGTTTCACCTCGTACAGATATAAGGAAGAGTATGGACACTATCGCTGACCGAAAACTTCTGGATACTCCGCCGGCACTTCTTAGGCCGACTGTACCAACCCACACACTCGACAGGCGTACAGTAAATACATGCATGACATCGTATCATGCATATTCATGTCAGTCTACAATCTGTACGTACATACAACAACACATGTGCACAAATACATTTATACTGTGTACGCAGTGACCTACACATGTACGTACACACTAAGTTATGCTCACATACACACAAGCCCTCATACCTCCGTACACACAGACATACATGCTCACACACACACACACACACACGTACAGTATAAACATACAACATTCATACATACATACATACATACAAGCTCAACTGCAGGTAAAAATCGATGGGTTCAGGTTCACTTTTTTTTTTTTTTTTTCCTCAGTATATTAACACAAGGATTTACCGTGCGTTCGTGGCCACTGTCAAACCTTCATAACGGGTACAGAGACTCTCCTAATATGCAGCGGGAATGCCTTTCTCCTTGTTCAAACCTGTGTACGTTTATGAGGGCGTGACTGAATCGATCAGGGAGTAAACGAAACAGGCAAATAACGACAACAAAAACTGCGACGTTAACATCAGATCAACAAAAGAAATAAACGAATAGGCAAGTTGCCCCTCCTCCCCCCACCCCCCCCAACCCCCCAAAAAGGAAATGAATGATTGAAAAAAGGGATGAATGAATGAATGCATGTATGTAACTACATAAGTACAGTTCATTCGTCCGTTTGTGTGTGTGTGTGTGTGTGTGTGTGTGTGTGTGTGTGTGTGTGTGTCTGTGCTCATACGTCCGTACACACAGACATACATGCTCACAAAGACACACAAATACATAGGTACAGTATAAACATACATACACGAGCACAACTGCAGCAGGCGAAAATCGATGGGTTCAGGTTCACCTTTTTTTTTTTTTTTTTTTCCAGCATAGTAACTGAAGGATTCACCGTGCGTTGATGACGGATAGAGAGCATCTCCTAATATGCAGCGGGAATGACTTTCTCGTTGTGCAAACCTGTGTACCTTTATGAGGGCGTGAGTGAATCGATGAGTAAGTAAAAGAAACAGGCAAATAACGAAAATAAAAACTGCGACGTGAACAACAGATCAATAAAAGAAATAAACGAATAGGCAAGTATTCCCCCCCTTCAAAAAAAAAAAAAAAAGGAAATGATTTAAAAAAAGAAAAAAAGAATGAATGAATGCATGCATGTAGGTAAGTAATGGAGTTCATTTGTGTGTGTGTGTGTGTGTGTGTGTGTGTGTGTGTGCGGAAAAGCCAGAGCTGATATATGGAAACCTAAACTGAGGGTCTGTCATCATCTCTCTTTGAAAAAGGGTTTTGGCCCTGAAAAGGGCCGAGATTTCTTTCGATCGAGGTGAGGGGTCTCTCGCCTTAGGCGCGCTCTCCACGGATGCGGCGGGCCAGCTGGATGTCCTTAGGCATGATTGTTACACGCTTGGCGTGGATGGCACACAGGTTGGTGTCCTCAAAGAGACCGACCAAATAGGCCTCAGACACCTCCTGCAGAGCCATGACGGCAGAGGACTGGAAGCGCAGGTCAGTCTTGAAGTCCTGGGCAATCTCACGGACGAGACGCTGGAATGGCAGCTTCCTTATAAGCAGCTCAGTGCTCTTCTGGTAGCGGCGGATCTCACGCAGGGCCACAGTGCCAGGCCTGTAACGATGGGGTTTCTTGACGCCGCCGGTGGCAGGGGCAGACTTGCGAGCGGCCTTGGTGGCCAGCTACTTGCAAGGGGCCTTGCCCCCAGTGGACTTGCGTGCAGTCTGCTTGGTACGAGCCATGGCTGAGCGTGACTGAGCGAGCGAGAAGAGCGAGAGTGTTGGCGCGCCGCGCTTGGCAGCGGCCTTTTATGCCGCCTCAGGACTGGCGGCGTGTGAATGGTCGGGGTGTGATGTACATGGCGATGATTTACTGTTCATGCTTTTCCGATGCAATTCCTGGTTTGCTTGCAAAATTTGGCATGCACTGTGGCGTGACCTGGCTACGACACCTCTCTAGGATTGGCCTCCTGGGAGCTGGGGTGGGGCCTAGGCCTGAAATCAAGGTTAGATGGATAAGGTTCGTACTTGCACGACCAACACTGGGCAACACCACCCTTCAGGTTCGTCTTTCCGGGGGAGGGGAGGGTGCGCAACTGCGTCCCTGCTCTCCTTCGGCAGCGAGCCTTAGCTCGTGTAGAAGCTCTGCAACGCTGGTCGTCTGCAGACTACTACACTGACGGCTCTGTCACTGCAGACGAAGCTGCGGGTGCAGCCTTCGTCTGTGGAGATGAGGTGGTGTCGTGGCGACTCACACCAGGCGCATCAGTGTTTCAAACGGAGCTTACAGCTATTCTGGGAGCATTAAGGCATGCATACCATCATGCACACTATAACATCGCTGTGCATTCTGACTCACTTTCAGCGATCCGCGCAATCCATTCTCACACCCTAGGAAACAACCCCTTCCTTCTATCCTCCATTTTCCTGTACGCCAGGAAAATTAAAGATAATGGAGGTACCATTTTCTTACACTGGGTGCCGGGCCACGTAGGCCTACAGGGCAATGAGCGGGCAGATCAGGCTGCTAAAGATGCATACAGCCTACCCAACATCACCTTTAATCTTCCTGACTCCCCTCGAACAATCCTGGCACCAATCATCAAAGCGACATGGCAGTGGACTAGAGAGGAACACCAACTCCTCACTGCAGAAGCCTCCCGCTCTGCCACATGGTACGGCAGGGCCACGGGTTGTGTGCCTCTTCCACCTCTCCCACACACACCCAATTATGTCCTAGTCCGCCTACGTCGCTTGCGGCTTGGATTCCACTGTTACGATCAAATTGCTAATACCAATCCTAGCCCTTGTCATCACTGCCAGGACCAAGAACCCTCGCCACTACACCATTACATCCTACGGTGTCCAGTCACACACCCTCTCAGAGCAAACCTAAACAGAGGCTTCACCTGGACTCACATTGATGAAATTGATGCCCCTTCTATTATAGCCAACATGCCACTTCAAACCATACTTACCACAGTAGAAAAATATCCCCCCCCACGATAAAGGACAGTGCACTACGCACTACACCTAACCATTTTTACGACCAGGTATTGCACCTCCACAGCACTTCTTCAAATTACTTCAACTTAATCATCCCCCTATTACAGAGTACTCCCCATTCATTTATTTAACAGTGCAGCCGCACGTCACTGAACGGGCTCACAAGTTTGCCCGTGCTTCAGTATTGCACTGAGGCGAATATCCCACCACCACCACCACCACCAGCGGAGTCGTCATCATTGTTTGTGCTGGGAGCGGAGCGGACACTCACTACTACTGGGTCTGAGCAGCAGCTGTAGACACTATGACTAGTCGAGGCAAAGGCGGCAAGGGTCTGGGCAAGGGAGGCGCCAAGCGACACCGCAAGGTGCTTCGTGACAACATCCAGGGCATCACCAAGCCTGCCATCCGTCGTCTGGCTCGTTGTGGCGGCGTGAAGCGTATCTCGGGCCTGATCTACGAGGAGACCTGCGGTGTTCTCAAGGTGTTCCTCGAGAACGTGATTCGCGATGCTGTCACCTACACTGAGCACGCCAAGCGCAAGACCGTGACCGCGATGGACGTGGTGTACGCCTTGAAGAGACAAGGGCGCACCCTTTACGGCTTCGGCGGTTAAGAGGGTGCGTGCCTAACTGCATGGCACTATTCCACCTGGCCACGGCAAAGCACACAACAACAATAACCACCCCCAGACCTCTTTTAGAGGTCCACACCTAATTTCTGTGAAAGAGAATGAATGAAGGCATAGTAGTATAAGTAAATGCAGACGTTGAGCAGGCTAGCTAGCACCTTTTTTTTTTTTTTTTTTTTTTTTTTTTAATGTAACGGATATGAAGACATGTAATGCAACCCAACCAACTCTTACCACACCTAACATAACCAACCCTAACCTACCTGAACCATACCAAACCTCCCTCTCTCTCTCTCTCTCTGGCAGTTTAAAAAAAAAAAAAAAATTGGGGGGTTAGGCAACTGTCAATTTTGCTTCTACATCTTCTAATTTTAATGGACGTCTGCATACACATACATTATCACTTATTTTGCTGGACCATTGCTTTCTCTGTCCCTCTGATCTAACCCCCCCCATTTCAGGAAAGCTTTCTCCATACCTATCAGGGCAATTTCCATCCTGTTGCGAGAGCATCTCCTCTGCTGTGCTCAGGGAGTCGCCTCCATAAATCGTGAAGGCAAATCCCACTATTCCAAGGTATTTCTGCCTTCATATGCACGAGCAGCAAACTTGAAGGATGCACCTAGAGAATAGAAGACAGTCAGTCACGTCAGTGAGGCACCACACACACAGTGCATGATATGAATGCCTAAGTGTTAGACAGACAGAATGTCTGCATATGAACAAGTTATCCCTTGAATTTGTCGCTGTCACGGCCGTTTTCTCTAAGTGCCAAAACCCACCAATCACCCATCGTACAAGCATTGCATCAACCGCCATACAACCGCTGAGGCCTGAAATCAAATTTAAATGGATCTGGTTGGTACTTGCACGACCGCTAGTGCATTATATAGAAGAGGTGGTTGACAAGGTGGCTGACACTCGCCTCCCAACAGTTTCACTAAGCAGGCCTTCACCGGAGTTCGCAGTTCGATAGCTGCTGCTGCTGCTGCTGTTGATGATGATGATTATTATTATTATTAATCTTGATGATGATGATGAATGAATGAATGGATGGATGGATGAATAGATAGACTAAGGTTTTTGATTTTATAGGAACTAGTTGTTGCAATACTACTCCTAATGACGAGAGAAATGAATGAATAGTATTTTCTTAATTATTCCTCTTATTTGGGGGTGTTAAATCCACCATGGTCGTCACCACACGGATAATATCAGTCTGTCTCTCTATGTAACTCCACATGCTCCTCACAAATAACTCATTTCCACTGCTCTCACTCTTGACTTGCGTCTTTCCAACATGGTCCAAACTTCACTTCCATACGTTAGAGTTAGTATCACGATACTGTCATGCACTGCCTTTTTTACTTCCATGCTCACATCCCTGTTCCTTATCACTGCTTTGAAAGAACCAACAACCTTTCTTCCCTGTTGTACCCGTCCAAGCACTTCACTCACTAAACTTCCATCCTTACTCATCACACTACCCAAGTACTTACACGCACACACATTTTCCATTTCCTCCTCATCCAGCCTCACTGTACATTCAGTGACTTCACTTCTCTCAAACACCATAACCAGAGATCAGGAAAATATGTGAAGCACAAAAAATATTTTCTCACGTTTTCTGCAAAGAAAAAAAAAAAATGATTTCCGCTAAAGATGCACCAAAATGGCCTAAATAACATGTTTATCAGATCTCTGGTAATGACTGACAGAAGACAGCGTCTTACGGAAGAAAATCTGAACAAAATCATGGTTACAAACTGTTTTTACAATCGTTCTGCAGTCTGAGCTTTATCTTACAGTACTATGTTTTGTATACAGGTCTGTAGCCAGAATTTTATTTCGGGAGGAATCGTTAGCTAATTCAAAAAGTTAATCATATGTTCCTTTCCTTTTTTCTCATTTTTTAGCTACGGTATATGTACTTAATGTCAGTTTATGGCTTGCTGATACGATCAATTGATCATTCGGTATTATATAAGCTACTGTTTTGAAATGTCAATAGATTTCAGGGATAATCCACCCCTGTCCCCCTTGGATGCAGGATTGGTTGGTATCATTTCTGATTTAGTTTTCCTGAATTTTCACCGAAATAAAGCACTGATTAAAACTACATATTTTAGTTCTACCGTCATATATTTTAGTGCAAACACGTAATACACAGAAAAGCTAAAATGGCCTAAATAACATTTCAATCCGATCTCTGACCATAACTTTACTCTTCCCTACACCCACCGTTGATTCCGTTACACACACTCCTAAACTCATTCACCAAGCCTTGCATATGTAAATGACGTAGCAAAATATAAAGAACGAGTATGTAAATGAAATAGCTAACGATTATCAAGAAACGTTATAAATATACAGAACGATTAGATAATGAAATAATAGGTAATACAATAAACAACAAAGATATGTTAGTGGAATATGGTACGCAAGTGCATGTAAACAGTGATTAGCAGCAAAGTACTGGTTACCTTATAACATCAGCATCTCTAATTAGGCTATTCACAAAATCGTCATACCAAGCAACATTTACGGTATACAACAACAAAAAATGTCTACCTGTCCCAACCCACATAAAAATACATAAATACCGTAGCTACGTAAAACAAATACCTATATTCTATAATTATTAAAAAAAAAAAAAAGGTAATACCGGCCTATTTATTTAAAAAGAAATTATCCTACCATGCAACAATTAACGGGAAAATAATGGTAAATCATAATTACTGCAACTTACCTCCTAATACCCTACAGTGCAAGTTGCTAGCCAACCATGACAAGTTATCGGTATATCAGTTAAATACCTTCTAGTCAACTGGGGTCGCATTCAGATGCGCCTGGGGTTGCAACTATTACTATAATAATCCAGACTTCCACATCCTAACAAAACTAACCTAACTAATCTAACATCCACAGCCTAACCCAATCTATTCCTTATCCTAGTCCAATTTTATTCTAGCCTGTAGTCAAAAAGGTTCACATTAAATGAGCCTGTGTCTGCACAAAGTAATCTAGACTTGCACATCCTAACACAATTATCCCAATCTGACCAATCTAACATTACCACAGCCTGGTACAATCTAATTTTCCCCAACACGATTACTAACCTAATCTAACCAACCTAACGTAACCATAGCCTAGTCTAATCTAATATTCCCCATACACAACTACGTCCATTCAAAGACGCTTTTTATATTTTAGTTTTGCTACCTCCAGACAGCTTTACTCAATATGGGAGATCGCACCTGTAGTGGCAGACCAATGGACGATGCACCTAACCCCGCCAGTTCTGTGTCTTTACTATGCTGAATAAAATCGTTCCAAGTCGCTCAAATGTTGTATAAAACCGTTCTAAGTCTCTCTTAAGCAGAACAAATTGGGCATGTCTTTCCTAAGCTGACTAAAATCGTTCTAAGTCTTTTCTAAGACTTAGTTCTCTCCTAAGAAAAATAATATTGTTCTATATTCTCTATGCCGAATAAAACCGTTCTAAATCCCTTATCCTCCATAAAAATGTTCTACAACTCTGTTAAGCTGGAAAAAAAACGTTCTAAAACTCTCTCAAGCTGAATAAAAACGTTCTACAACTCTCTTAAGCTGAATAAAAACGTTCTACAACTCTCTCAAGCTGAATAAAAACGTTCTACAACTATCTTAAGCTGAATAAAAACGTTCTACAACTCTCCTAAGCTGAATACAAAAGCTCTACAACTATCTTAAGCTGAATAAAAACGTTCTACAACTCTCCTAAGCTGAATACAAACGTTCTACAACTCTCCTAAGCTGAATAAACTCGTTATAAAACGCTCCTGCGCTAAATAAAATGCCAGGTACAAAAAATAAAGGGAATTATAAATATCAGATTAGAGAGAGTAATGTAAGCGGCTCTAGGTTAACCTAACCAAGCCTCGACAATTTTTAATCCATCAATCTGGTGGCTTTTACTGTTTTATTCTTGCTAACTTCAGCGACTTTATTCAGCTGTGGGAAGACCTAGTGTAGTGAGGGGGACACGGAGGCTGCATCTAACCTAACCTGTTTGAAAAGTATCACAAGAGCTGAAAAAAATTGTCTGGCTAGCAAGAATAAACCATGTCATTGGACAGACGGCATTAAACATCATTTGATCTACCCTAACCCAGCCTAACCTATCTTTCTATCTATCTATGCCAGACGCCTCAATCCCGTTCGGGGTGGCCACAAACAAATCGCCTCCACGTCGCCCTGTCCCCCCCCCCCATCTTTACTCAATCTTAGTCAAATATGTCTTAAAACCTACACAAATTCATCCAACAGCCAAATTTTTGACATCTTCAAAACACATAAGCAATTTTACCACTGGCACAAATTTAACCAAAACATGTTAATTATTGGCATAAATAAAACCTACACAATTCTAGCACTGGCACAAACAAATTTTTGACAATTTTAACTCCAGTACAAATAACGCCTAGACAATTTATACACCAGGCTGTGGTACAAAAGAAGAAAGCATACAATGAATGGAGGAGAAACAGGGGCGTGGAAGAAGTTGAGAGGCGGAAGAGACAGTTATATGTAGAAAGGAAGAGATTAGTAAGCGAGAGTAAGAAGAGAGTGGATGAGGAATTTGGATCGAATTTGAGTGCAAAGTGGAGGGACTGTAAGAAAATGTTCTGGAATGAGGTGAAGAGAGTAAGACAGGGTGGCAGTGAAGTTAGCTGGCGAATGAAAGATAAAAATTGTATATTACTACTGAAGAAGGGAGAAAAAGTGAGCAGATGGAGAGAACACTTTAAGGAGCTGTTGAACATAGTGGATGGAAGGAATGCGAGTATAAGTGGCTGAGGAATGGCTGGGAGAAGCAGGGAGGTGGGAAGACAGGAAGAAATCAGTACGATAGAAGTTGTGGAGGCAATGAAGAAAGTTGAATTGGGGAAAACCCCAGGAATTGATGGAGTGTGTGGTGAAATGCTGAAGCATGGGGGAGCGATAGTAGTAGAATGGATATGGAAGATGTGCAGATAGGCCTGGGTGGAAGGTAGAGTCCCGGGGGATTGGAAGTCAGGTATAATTATTCCCTTGTACAAAGGAAAAGGCGAAATAGAAGTGTGTGGTAATCATAGGGGCATCTGTCTTCTTAGTGTAATAGAAAAAGTGTATGGTTCGATACTTATTGACAGAGTTAGGGAAAGAACAGAGGAATTAGTTGGAGAAGAACGGTGAGGCTTTAGGAAGGGGAGAGGTTGTGTAGATCAGATATTCATTCTTAGATCTTTAGTGGAAAAGTTTCTAGAGAAGGGAATGACGTTGTATTCGGCTTTCATGGACTTGGAGAAAGCATATGACAGGGTGGATAGACAAGGATTGTGGAAAGTATTAAGAATATATGGAGTAGATGGGAAGTTGTTGAACGCTGTGAAGAGTATGTATGATGGTGCTAAGGCTGCAGTGTGTGTGGATGGTGAACAGAGTTAATTTTTCTCTTTGAAGGTTGGGTTGAAACAGGGATGTGTCATATCTCCATGGCTGTTCAATCTGTACATGGATGGGGTAATAAAAGACGTACAAGGTAGGGCAAAGGATGTTGGAGTGGCCCTGGTGAGAGAGGGTAGTGTTTGGAAACTCCCTGTACTGTTGTTTGCAGATGATACTGTGTTGTTGAGTGAACACGAAGGGGAGCTGCAAGGCTTGGTAGATGAGTTTGGGAGAGTGTGTAAGAAACGGAATCTAAAGGTGAATGCAGGGAAGAGTAAAGTGATGGTCTTTGAGAGAGGTGAAGTCAGTGAATGTACACCGAGGTTGGATGAGGAAATGGAAAATGTGAGTACGTTTAAGTACTTGAGTAGTGTGATGAGTCAGGATGGAAGTTTGGAGGATGAAGTGCTTGAAAGGGTACAACAAGGAAGAAAGGTTGCTGGTTCCTTCAAGGCAGTGGTAAGAAACAGGGAAGTGAGCATGGAAGTGAAAAAGTTACTACATGACAGTATTGTGATACCAACTCTAACGTATGGTAGTGAAGCTTGAACGTTGTTGGAAGGACACAAGTCAAGTGTGAGAGCAGTGGAAATGAGTTATTTAAGAGGAGCCCGTGGAGTCGCATTGAGAGACAGGCTAATAAATGAGGATATAAAGGAGCGATGTGGTGTGGATGTGGATGTGACAGGAAGCATTAGGAGGAACACACTGAGGTGATTTGGCCATGTGGAGAGGATGGAGGGTGAGAGACTGACGAGGAGTGTATGTGAGTGATGTGGAGGGGGGGAGAGGGAGGAGGAGGCCGAGGATGAGATGGACGGATGGGGAGGAGAGGTATATGAGAGAGGGGGGTGTGAGTTGGGAGAAGGGCAGTGATATGGCAGGAGACAGGGCGACGTGGAGGCGATTTGTTTGTGGCCACTCCTTACGGGATTGAGGCGTCTGGCAATAGATAGATAGACAGACAAATAAAACCTACACAATTCTAGCACTGGCACACATAAATCTTTGACAATTTTAACACTAGTACAAATAACACCTACACAATAATACACCAGCACAAATAAAGCATACACAATTCTAGTACAAATAACACCTATACAATAATACACCAGCACAAATAAAGCATACACAATTCTAGTACAAATAACACCTAGACAATAATACACCAGCACAAATAAAGCATACACAATTCTAGTACAAATAACACCTATACAATAATACACCAGCACAAATAAAGCATACACAATTCTAGTACAAATAACACCTATACAATAATACACCAGCACAAATAAAGCATACACAATTCTAGTACAAATAACACCTATACAATAATACACCAGCACAAATAAAGCATACACAATTCTAGTACAAATAACACCTATACAATAATACACCAGCACAAATAAAGCATACACAATTCTAGTACAAATAACACCTATACAATAATACACCAGCACAAATAAAGCATACACAATTCTAGTACAAATAACACCTATACAATAATACACCAGCACAAATAAAGCATACACAATTCTAGTACAAATAACACCTATACAATAATACACCAGCACAAATAAAGCATACACAATTCTAACAACAGCTCAAATACAACCTACACAATTTTGACATAAAAGTCTCATTTCTCTATCTTCATAAAACCCAGACAAATTTAAAACATGTCCATTTCTAACTTAAAAGCCTAGGCAAATTTATCGAAACCACCTCATTTCTAACTTCTTACACAGAAAAAAATTATAACAGCTTCATCTCTAACTTAAAACCTAGATGAATTTAACATAATAGGCTCATTTCTTCTACTCTAACTTAATCAAACTTTTTACACTAACAAAAAGTACCGGTAAATGAAAATAGTGAAACAAAAATGAGGAACATGAGAGAACTATTGAAGGAAGAAAATTTGGGGGAAAGCAGAAAAATAGTACTAGAAAATTTAATATTGAGAGTGGAAGACATATGGAAGGAAATGAAAAACTTGCAGGAAGAAAGAATGTGATGGAAAATGAGTATCTAGGTGAGAGTGAAAGAGAAAATAAAGAACAAAGTCACTCATAAAACAAATGAAAACAGAAAACATAACAGTACAAAGTAACAAAATGATGGTAAAAGTGAAATTAAAATTTTGTATGCAAACTGTAGAGGAAGTAAAGAAAAGCAGGTAAGTTTAAGAGAAGTGACGAACAAAACAGACCTAGAAATTATAGTCCTTAATGAAACATTCTTGAGAAGAGAAGTGGTGAAGGTAGGTTATAAAGCATATAATAATAACAGAGAAAATAAAGTGGGTGGAGGAATAGAAATTATAGTTAAAATAAATTCAGAGTTAAACACAGTAAAAATTAGTGAGGAAACAGGAGATGCAGAAATGACAGTAACAAGAGAAACCAGAAAAAGAAGCCTGAATGTAATTAGTGTATATGGAAGAACAGAAGGATGTGAAGAACAATAAAATTTGGGAACAGTTTCAGTACTGTATCTTAACCCCTTAACCACGGGGCGTCACTTTCGTGACGCTCGGCTACAATGGATCATACCGCGGGGCGTCACTTTTGTGATTCTGTGTTATTTTGAATTATCCCGGGCTCTCAAGTGGTGGCTTGTATCATCTATCAGTACTGCCAATGTCCAACACTAGTCAGCACTCCAAATCTCACCTGTACTCCCATCCATTGTTGACATTTTAGCTATTTTACCCCCTTCGTGACTCCCCTCCCTACCTGCCCTCCATTACCCTCTCCTCTCACCTCCCACGCCGCGCTGCGCTACGGAAATTTCCCCCTTCTCTTTCCACAGATTTCATCCATTGAAATAAGTCCTATGCCCTATATTTTTACCCAATAATATATACCAAAAAAAAAAACAGGTAAGTGATAGTGTTATACTCCAGAAATTGGCTAATTATCACCTGACAACACCTCACGTGCATTCATTCGCTAAATTACCACGGTAATTTCCCCTTTGATTTATGCCTTGTAATCAATGTCTGTAATAAAAATATATATCAGAAAGGAAGGGAGAATCCTAATTGACATTTACATTCACCTGGAACAACCTATTTCTTTATTTATTGCCGAGACTTTCTACCTATAAAAAATTAGCATGTACGTTAGCAGCAGTAAGCCTAAAGTGTCATTGTCAACCCTTCCCTTCTCAGATAATTTACCCCCTTCGTGACTCCCCTCCCTACCTGCCCTCCATTACCCTCTCCTCTCACCTCCCACGCCGCGCTGCGCTACGGAAATTTCCCCCTTCTTTTTCCACAGATTTCATCCATTGAAATAAGCCCTATGCCCTATATTTTTACCCAATTATACCAAAAAAATAAACAGGTAAGTGATAGTGTTATAATCCAGAAATTGGCTAATTATCACCTGACAAAACCTCACGTGCATTCATTCGCTACATTACCACGGTAATTTCCCCTTTGATTTATGCCTTGTAATCGATGTCTGTAATAAAAATATATATCAGAAAGGAAGGGAGATTCCTAACTGACATTTACATTCACCTGGAACTACCTATTTATTTATTGCCGAGATTTTCTACCTATAAAAAATTAGCCTGTAAGTTAGCAGCAGTCAGCCTAAAGTGTCATTGTCAACCCTTCCCTTCTCAGATAAGCCACGGCATTTAGTTCCTTGTCCTCCACTGCAGAGACAACATGTCGCACTCGCACCCCGCCATTCCTGCCGCTTCTGCGCCCATTGCAAAGGGCCCCGTGACCTCTACCCCCAAGAAAAGTGTTGAGGCAAGCAGGAAAGGCCTCAGTGACTCTGCAGTGGCACGAGAACTTGCTGAATTGTCCATGATAATAATGGACAGTGATTTTGACGATTCCGGTGAATCGTGTGATGAGCCAGGTGAAGTTATCGCGCCAGAAACAGCGACAACAAGTGCTCCTACCAGTGAATTAGTGTCTAGCTCCAAGGGAAAGGAGCCTTTAGTGCAGGAAGGACAAGAATTTGGGAAGGGAGTGAAAAGGCGGCGTGTTAGCCCCAGAACAATGCCCCCACGTGACCCAGCCCGCCATGAGTCACGAGTGCATTCACCTCCCCGTTCCCCAAGCCCCGCTTTACTCATCTCGTCATCATCGTCGGCTGAGTTATCTCCGGAGTCTTCGTCGTCGGAGTCACCACCAGCATCAACAGTGAAGGCCGGCCGTAGAGGTAGAGGTAGATCTAAGAGAGTGAAAAGTAGTGTAGCTAGTAGGGTAAGGGCTGCTAGTGCTGTACGGCAACCTAGAGTCAGTGAGAGTGACCTTGACAGAGATAAGCCTCCCTCTCAGCCAACCTCCACCACCACCACCACCACCAGCCCTCCACCGCCACGTCAGGGAATCCTGGACGCCTTCGCATGGACGGAAGGGTCAGATTTTGTCCCCGAAAACCTGGTTTTCGATGAGAGCTCGTCAGTTCAGCCTGCCTTCACTATGGACGAAAATGCTGAGTGTGTCGACTACCTTTTGGCCTTCCTAGATGACGAAGTCATGCAGCACATATGTGATGAGACCAACAGGTTCGAATCACAACGTGCTGCTAGTGGTACAGGTGCAGCCAAGATGCAACAGTGGACCATGCTGGGAGTGCAGGAGCTGTATGAGTTCTTTGCCCTCATGCTTCTTATGCCACACTCCAAGAAGCATGAGTTGGAAGAATACTGGTCCATGGACCCCTTACTACCCTCACCGACCTTCAACAAGTACATGGCCAGAGATTGCTTCCGGAACATCATGGGAAACCTGCACTTTGCCGATAATGATGCACCTTCCCAAACAGACCCACTCTGGAAGATCCGGGAGATTCTGAACAGAATGAAGGATAAGTTCATGTCATTCTTCCACCCATTTCAGAAGGTTGTCATTGATGAGTCCTTGGTTTTGTTCAGAGGACGTCTTCGGTTTGTTCAGTACATTCCAAGCAAACGCCATCGCTTTGGAATTAAGTTCTTTGTACTGTGCAACTGTAAGACGGGGTACATCCTTGACTTCGTCACATATTCAGCCAGCACTGTCGATCTCGATAAAACACACCCCCTTGGCTTCTCAGGCTGTGTAGTGAAAGTACCTCCTAGAAAAGTAATTTGGTGGGAATCATGTGCTGTATACAGACAACTACTATACAGCACCGAAACTTGCCAAATACCTTTCTGAGCACGGCATTGGCTCCTGCGGCACTGTGAAAAGTAATCGTGCCAACTTCCCCAAATTCCCAGAGGCGGGAAACTCGCAGCGAGGAGACGTGCACCTACGCAAGTCTGAGAAGATGCTGGCAATACGGTGGCATGACAAGAGAGTCGTGCACATGCTCACCACCGTACATAAGGGGAAGATGACAGTGGGAAGGTCGACCGTAGGACAGGCGAACCTGTGATGAAACCTGATGCTGTGTTGGGCTATAATATAAACATGCGGCTGGTGGACAAGTCCGACATGATGATTGGTGAGATCGACTGCCTCAGGAAGAATACTAGGTGGTGCAGGAAAGTTTTTCTGCATCTCATAGATATGACGATGATGAATGCCTTCATCCTGTACAAGATGAAGGTAAAGCCACCCAAGTCCTTCTCCCTGAGGTTGTTCGCCAGGACTTGTGTCCAGCAGCTGCTGGAAAAATATGGTAGGGTGCAAGCAGCAACTCCAAGGCGCCATCCAGTTACACTTCCCGACCGACTTGAGCAGAGGGCGTATATGGATCGGCACAGACTTGAGCCAATGCCTGCCACAGGGAAAAGGAAGGCTGCGATTCGCAGGTGTCAGGTATGTGCGCATACCACACGCCGCACACCTGAGTACAAACGCACCTCTTGGCAGTGCACTGAATGCCAGGTTCCCCTCTGTGTAACCTGCTTCGATTATCACAGCCAGAAGCAGTTCTAACAGTGCAAGTGTGGAAGCAGAATTATTTGGAAATAATGTGTAAATAATGTGTAAATAATGTGTAAATAGCAGGTGAAAGCAATGGATGTTCAGTTCATATGATTGAACAGTGTATTATAGTTTTATCTTACTAAAAGTGACAGTGAATAACATATTGTAAGTAAAATAGAAGGGTAAATATTGAAAATAGAATAGAAAATGTAAATAGTAATGTAAGTAATTAGTAATATAAGAATATGAGTACAAATAATTTATGTTATAACAGTGAAAGTGAATCCGTGGCTCTCTACGTATTTTACTGACTGAAAAATTGAATGACTTCAGTGACAATAAAATAATACGACTGAAGGAAACTTATGGAGAAAGACTCCAGATATATATAAATGTGATACAGTAATAGAAATATAAAGTGTGAGGGGTTTTATGAATAATAAATGACAGAGTGCCTAGAGCGAACTAGCGCAAGTGCGACGATCAGACGCGCTCGTAATTTCCATTGCTTTCAGTGTTTTTTTTTTTAGTATGGATCCAAAACTACTTGAAAATGGTAGAATAGTGTTTATAGTGTTTGTATCTGGCTGTGGTAATCATATAACGGGTTGTCGGGAAGTGTAAAGTGAAGACTTAGTTACCCTACTTCAGAGGTCTCCACAAGTCCTACGGAAACTGATGAAGGCTCAACAATCATTCCAGGAGAAAGCTGAAGGTATGTGCAATAAGCATATATAATTTTATTATTCTAGGACTAATAACTGATTTTTGGCAAATATTTTTTGAGAGTCTGTCGGAGCCCAAATAACCACGCGGGACACGCAAGTCATTGGTAAACAAGCCCGCGGTGTAGGGGTTAAAGATCATATTAGAAACAGAAATAATAGGTGAATATTATACAATCATTGGAGACTTAAACGCAAAATCTGGAAATGAGGAGAATGGTATAGTTGGAAATAATGCAGGGAAACATAAAGCAGGCAAAGCGCTGATCCAAATGGTAGAGAATGTTAAAGGTGTATTTGTAAATGGAACAGAAAAATGTAAACGTAAATGGACAGGAGTAAACATAAGAAATAATGAGGAAAAATCTATAGGCTACTAGATTATGTGATAAAGAACAGGAGTGTATATGAAGACATAATAGATATGAATATAGATGGGCACGGAATGTACAGGCAAACGAAATACAAAAACAAAGAAGTTAAAGAATCAGACCATAATACACTATTAATTGCAATGGATGATAAAATGACAGAGGTAAGGAATGAAAATGTAAAGAAGTACTTTAAAAAAAAAAAGGAGGAGGATGGGAAAAGTTTAAAGAAATGTGAAAAATGAAATTTTTGAGAGCATGTGGAAAAGAGTAAACAACCAAGAATAATGTATAGAAATTGAGTGGAATAAGTGGAAGGAAGCAGTGTATAATATACTGGATAAGGCATTTGGGAAAATAGCCTAAGAATATATATATAAAAAAAAAAGGAATAGATAAAAGGGTGAAGATATTAATGGAAAGGAAAAGGAAGATAAAGAAATATATGAAAAAAGAGAATGATAAAACCAGAAAAGCAAACTTTATAACAGAAAGAAAAGAGACTGAATAAAACAAAGCAAAATATAAAAAACGAAAATGATGAAAGAAGGAGAGAAGAAATTACCAATCAGCTTAATGATAACAGGACTAATGGTGATACGCTGTGGAAATTAAAGACTTAACAAGAAACCCCAGTGGCAATATACTGTATAGTGATAAAGATGGAAATGATAAAAGAAACCCAGAAATGATAAAAGAAAGAGTCACGGAATACTATAAAGATATACAAAACAAATGAAGTAACAGGATATGAGGAATACACAGAATGCTTAGAGAGTATGATAAGAGAATGTTGGATGTATGAAAACAAGGAAGAGGACAAATTTAAGTGAGGAAGAGGTGAAAAGGATAATTACAAAGCTAAAGACTGGTAAAGCAACTGGCCCAGATAAACTTGCAATGAAATGATAAAAAGATGTGGGAAATGTATGAAGGATTCAATAATAAGAATGATGATGAAAATATATGAAAGAGAAATAATAACAAATAAATGGCACAAGGCATACATAAAAAATATATATAAGGGAAAAGGTAACAAGATTTAAACAATTATAGAGAACTGATACTGAACTCACACCTGATGAAAATGATGCAGATAATAATAAAATGAAGGAGACAGAAAAGCTGGAGAACATGAGTGATTATCAGTGCGATACAAGGAAAGGAAAATCAGGGAGGGAACATATATTTTTTTTTATTATTATTAACGAAGCACAGCAAAGAAGTAGCAGTATCTTTTGATGTATCAAAGTGCTTTGACAAAATGGTATTAAAGGAAGTAATTAAGGAGTTATGGCTAAAGAGAATAAAGGGTAAAAACTGGAGAATGATATATGAAATTAATATGAAAAATTGATACCAATGACTGACATTGGGGAATGTAAAGGAGTGTATGTACAGGACATGATAAGACAGGGATCAGTGCTGGGGGCCAAGATAAGTTCAATAACTATGGATTCACTAATGAGAATGATGAGGAAAAAGAAAATAACTGCAAGACAGGAAATGTAAGGATACGCCCATTAATATTTCAAGATGATATCATAGTTGAAAATTACAAAAATACAAAATACAGGATAATCACTATAGAAGAGTTTCTAAAATTAAAGACTAAAAATGAATGAACATAAAGCAATCAGCATTAGTTGCGAAGGGAAAAACAGTAAAAATAAAGGGTAAAGAAATTATAACAACACGTAGCCATAAGTACCTGGGAAAAATTATACAAGAAAAAGGGAAACTGAATAATTAAGTGGAAAATATGGTAAATAAGGCAAGAGTAGCGGCAAATGAATGTATTAACATTATAAACAGAAAAGAACTGAAAAATAAAGTAGAATTATAAGTGGGCTAAAATTATTTAACATCTGTGTATTACCATAATGTTGTTTGGAGTGGAAAGCGGGAAAACAATAAGAGAAAAGGAAAAGAAAGCTCTATATAGTGTTCCAACTCAAGTAAGAAAATTAATCAAAGGACCAAGGACAACACCGAAATGTGCTTTACTAAATAAAACAAAGGAAGTAAAAACAGAACACAAAATTAACCAGAGAAAACTTGGAATATTACACTGAACTCAGAATAGGGAAGAAGTTGTTGAAGGTGAGAAACATTGTGAAGATTTTGAAAGAGAGTACATGAGAGAAATAAAAGACATTAAAGAAAAGTACAGCATACCTGAAAACTTAGAAACATCAGGAGAGAGTAGCAAAAAGGGTAATAAAAGAAAAAATAATGACAAAAAATAAAGAAGAAATTTGTGAAGACATGAGAAAAGGCAGTATGGCAAAGTAATCAGTGGAAGAAGAAATAGGCCTACAGAGATAATTAGAGAAACTAGAGTCTGAAAGTGCAAAGATAATATTTTTGATGCGAACCAAAACTCTAGAACTGAGGGAAAATTATAAGAAAAAGTATGAGCCTAACCTAATATATGAGATGTGTCAAGAAGAGAATGGAAATCAACACCATTTATTCATATGTGAAGCATACGAAGATATAACAAAAGAAATGAAAGGAAAAGAATCAATAATAGATATACTAAAACAAAATGAATTACAGGTGGTAGCAAATACAGTGGGCAGAATACTGAAACGAAGAGAATTATGAATATAAGGAACAGAGAAATGAACAACAGAGAGAAAAGAAAATGCCATCTTGTTTAAAAACCAAAGAGTTATGTATAACTCTGTGTTAAAAACAAATCTCCCGGATGGGAGAAGGCGACAACTAACAATATAACTTTACCGAACCAAGCTTAGACAACTTTAACACTGAATATGCCAAACAATATAACCAAACCACGACCAAATATTATAAAACAAACGTTTCAAAACATTAAAAACAAAATAATCTATTATACGCAACAGGGGAGTCGTCGTTGCAACTTTTCCTCGAGATTTATTTTGAATTTAACTGGTGCGTTACTAAGGCAAACCGCTATAAAATGCCCGTAGCTGTTTTATTACCTACATCTACTCACTCTGAAGCACATCGCTCATGGTTTAGTACGTTATATCCTTAGGTATTTACAAATCCCGCTTGGTCCGTTGGCTCATCAGTCCTCCAGAACCCATAGAAAATGAAGGAAATCAACTGCCCAATGTGCAGGCAGGATTTATATGCTATACTGCCCACCTACCCCACCAGTACAGGTAACTATAAACTAAGGGCCAACCAGGAATGGAAGACTATCACGGAGTAATAGGCTGGGGATAAATAACTAAAAACGGAGCTACAAAGCCTCCAACGCTACGAGAATACGGTCAATGGAAGCTTCGTAACACCTAAATATTTCAAGCCATCAGCATCCTTCTAAAACTGTTAGAGACTGCACAAATCACCTACAGGAGAAAAATACTGAGCCCTGCACATAAATAAATCAGTAAAGAAGACGCGTTACGAAGATTCACGAACACCACAAAAATTACAACGCTACTCACCTCACCGTTGCTCCCAGACGACCAACCGGCTGACCGTTGTCTCATTTCGGGCATTCCAGCCCAGTAAACACACAATTCAGCCACAAGCTAACATCGCAATCGCAAAACTATCAACACTTTAGTTTTTCGTCAGTTATCCCTGGAGAAACGTTAAGAGTACGAAGTTTATCACTGTCAACACTGGAATAGCTCGCACGTCTCAATATGCCCACGATGCTGCAAGTGCTCATGTTCTTATCTCGCCAGTTTCAGTTTATCGGGTGGTTTCACTGATAAGGGTTAGTTCCTCGGCGTGGCTGTGTGTTCAGGGTTTGCTAGTGATTGGTTTGTCTGCCGATGATGAGATAATCCACGCTAAATCATCGGAAATACCACGCACCACTCCCGCTTTCAACCGCCACGGGCGCCCTACTGGACCTCCTGGCCAGTGGGCACTGTGCAGTGTTACCAGATCTCCACTACCAAATTATGCTAGACTCCATTTAAAATTATGCTGAAACCAGCAAAATTATCCTACAGGGGTGACGAAATTATGCCAATTTTATGCCAACTTTCAGAGTTAGTTTCTTTTCACAGTAAACAATTATACAGCCCTTAATAAGCATACGTAAGTTGGCACTGGTCAGCTGCACTGCACATTGAAAAATAAAGGGATCTAACTAGAGATAATACTGAATAAGAACATAAG
Organism: Coenobita brevimanus; assembly: GCF_032717465.1. Classification (NCBI taxonomy): domain Eukaryota; kingdom Metazoa; phylum Arthropoda; class Malacostraca; order Decapoda; family Coenobitidae; genus Coenobita; species Coenobita brevimanus. Next base: position 2,840,062 of record NC_137070.1, on the reverse strand, counting down.
CTGACTTTCAGCTGTTACAAATTAAACATGGCTAAACATTTCTGTGACTGAGATGAGATCGTTAACATAATCCTTCTACTTTCTACATAATATGATGTTATGACCATTAGCTATCAACATTTGAATAAAAAAAAAAAAAAAAAAAGACTATCACTGCAGTTAGCCACTCTACTACAAGGAATTAAGTCTGTTAAAATTTCTGCTATTAGCTAATAAAGGTGACTGATTAAAAGGATCAGCCCAAGATCACAGCTAATTAGCAACACATAAACAAAACTTTTTTTTTCTTTTACTGAAGCTTCTTAAAATTACACTTTAAACACAACCGACTATGAAACATGGAATAATAACTAGTCATATAAACATTATTGTTTATTTCCTTTTGAGTTCTATTACTACTTTCACATTCCACTGTTATTTCTCTCAATTTTCTCAAATTATTCTATGTTTATGCCAAATGTACCAAAATTATGCTAAAATTATGCTAAATTCATGAGTATGCCATATATTAGCTAGCCTAGGAAATTCCCCTCAGATTATGCTAACAGCATAAACTTATGCTAGACCTGGTAACACTGGCACTGTGTCTAGATCTGGTAACACTGGCACTGTGTCGGGGCATGCACTTCAATCGTTTCGCATCATCACCCATTCACATACCATAATTTTTTTTCCTGTAAACCTTTCTTTTTTCTATTCACCAGTTCCTTTACCTCTATCGTAAACTAAATTATGCCGAAAAAGCCCCTACAATACCGCAAAATTTCATATATCCCAGTCTCTTTGCATCGGAAATGTTGGTACCTTGTCCAAAGGTTGGGTATAAATTATTTGTATAAACTCGATATGCCATTATTTTCCCGTATGCCCCTAACAAATTACTAAGGCGAAACTGCTCACTTTCCAGCCTATTCCTTTACAAAGACGATGCCGCTAGGATCCATAAAGCATTATTCTTAGTTAGAACACGATAGGACTTAGATGTTAGTAGTAACTGAAGGATCTATGAGAGCAATGAAAGGGAATACAGTAAAATCCTTGTAACATTCGATTACGTATCGAGAAAAATATTAATTAAAATGATAAATAATAACTTTTACCGTAATTTAGGGGCAAATACGCGAATAGATAAACATGTAATTTTAGCTACGTCCCGAGTCTTCCTGGCCCAGGATTAGCATAATCAATTATATATAAAAGGAATTCATGTTTGATGTCAATGTTTATTAAGGTGTCAATTGTATCTGGGAGGCTGTTAGTCCGTGGGCCCGATAGGCCCCTCATGCACCCCCACCCCAGGAAGCTATGAAACCTATTTTGCTTTGTTCCTGGCACCTCTCCTGGCTTGAAAAATGGCTGCCACCATCACCAGATTGGGATGGCCTACCTGTGTGACGTCATTTTCAAATGGACGTCAGCAAACATAGCGAAGTAACATTTTCGCCTATAGCCTAACTCAGCTTTTAGGATAGATAGAGATGAGATCTTGGCGTCTACACCCATGTTTTTGAGGACGAGGAATTCAATAATGGCGCCGAAATATCCCTATGACTCTTGCTTGACTCGGAATTCAAAATGGCTGCCACTGAAACCTGCCGAAATCACACTTTCCGCCATATTTTGACTTTCAAGTTAAGTAGATGATTGTTCATGGGTTCTGAGCCTTCAGTATGATGTTTTAACCTGGTGATACTTTAATACCTGGAGGCCATCTTGGAATTCAGAATGGCTGCCGATATTGCCAGAGTTCGTGCTGTTGTCAGTCATAACCACATAATAACCCGCTCCATATTGACTTATTTTGAAGCAAGAAAAAAAAAAAACATTCAAAACTAAATATATTGTGTAACTCCATCTTTTCATCCAACAAAACAAAAACCAAATATAACTGACAACAAAAAACCAGCTTGACTAGAAAAAATGACAAGAAATATCTCTCTATTGCCAGACGCCTTAATCCCATAAGGGGTGGCCACAAACAAATCGCCTCCATGTCGCCCTGTCCCCCACCATTTCCTTGCCCTGCTCCCAGCTCACACCCCTCTCTCATATACCTCGCCACTCCATCTCTCCATCTCATCCTTGGCCTCCCCCTCCCTCTCCCCCCCCTCCATCTCACTCACGTACACTCTCCTCGTCAGTGTCTCGCTCTCCATCCTCTCCATATGTCCAAACCACCTCAGTGTGTTTCTCCTAACGCATCCTAACACATCCACATCCACACCACAACGCTCCTTCACTTCCTCATTGATCAGTCTGTCTCTCCATGTGACTCCACAGGCTCCTCTCAAATAACTCTGGAGTAGGACCTTCAGGAGAAGACTAATGCGTCACCCGCTTGTTTGTTTGTTTGTTTGTTGAAGATCTCCCCTTCGTTTAAGTGAAAGGGGCCGGGCCATATGTTAGCCCAGTCAGTGATTTTAGGCATAGTTGAATAAGTGGTAGAGGCTGCAGGAGCAGTCTCTTGACTATTACAAATACATATATGCACATATATACACACATACGTATATATGTGCATATTCAAACACATGTGCATATACATACAGTCATTTACACACATAGAGACACAGACACACACAGATATACTTGCATATCAATGGACATGCATGTTAGATGGGAGGAGGGGCAGAGCGCAGTGCCAGGGCTCTCACTTTTTAAGGAAATTTCCTCAGATAGGGAAATTTGGAGCCATCTGAGGAAAAGTTTAAGGAAATGACATTTCTGAGGAAATTGAGAATAAAATGGGTGGAAAATCTGAGGAAATTATACATTTGTCTAAGGAAATTGAAAACATAAAAAATGTGATGCTTAAGAACTCGAATTAAGCTTATCACAACTGCACAATGCAAGCAGAACTAATGTTCAAATGTTCCGCCGTTGGGAGTTGTGACTATGCCTGACATCTGGTGGCGCAACTAGTAAGTACCATATAAACAAACAACTGCCCGCACATGTGTTCCCTTTCATTGAATCTCTTGCCTGTTAAGCCTTGATTGTTGTGATCTGAATCTAACAGGTAGCCAACCAGGTGAGCCTAGTAACCAATTAGTCTGCTTGAATGAGTTATTGAGTCAGCACTGGGGTAAGTAGAAAATTTTAAAGATGAAGAGTAGGCCTAGCCTAGGAAATTTGTAAATGGAGCAACCGATCAATTAGTCAGCCAGAGTGTATTATATCATTGTACTTAAAGCATGATATTTCTATTGGTTTTTGAATTTCCAAATTACCGGCAAGCTTGTGGGTTTGTGATGTTAGTAGGAAATATGGCTGAGTTCATTAAAATAGGAAAAAATAAATTAGGCCTTGGCTGTTATTTGGGCGCACTGACTTAACGTTAGGCCTAGGCCTATGGGTAGTGTTTAGCAGCTAAGTATGTCATAGCATCTTCAAGATGAAGGTTTGGAAAGGGTTTAGTATGAGGTTGTACCATCCTCTAAACTTTAGTAAAATAGGCCTGGTCATTATCTAAACTTGGTAAGGGTGTCATCTGCAGTAACACTAGCATCGGATCATAGTAGAATAAGCAATCAAAATCTTCATAGGCCTAGCCTAGTTGAGAAAAAATTGCCTAGTTATTAACCGGTAAGTTCCTGTGCAGCAGCAGTAGGCTAGGCTAACCACGACCAGCATGTCCGACTAAGCAACAGTGATTAATCTTAAATATGCTGCTTTTATCTAATTCTATAATACCTCCCTACCAGAGCCTAAACAAACACTACATAACCTGACCTAACTTATCCTAACTAAAGCTAAGCTTACTTAGTTGAACTACGAAGAATCCCGGTACACAGAATTTTACCCATTAGGCCTAACCTAACTTAACTAAGCTTACCTAACCTAACCTAAGATAAGGTGGCCAAGTTTGCTATTTTTAAATAATTTGGTGAGTAAAGAAAATACTTACTCTTTATAGCTCTTTTTATGTTAGACAAGACATTTATTTCTTAAAGGTGCTTTTTACCAGTACATCATGTACATGTTTCGTTCAGCTTCATGAATCCAATCTATTTTCTTGTATATTCTACCCCGCAGGTTGTGCATGTTGTGCTAATGCTTCCATGATGATCAACTTCTGTCAATGCCTACCCTAACTGATGCATGGTTGTTACTCTTCATTCCCCCATCCATTTTGTACATAAAGAACATTTAAAAATGGCATCTGCTCAGGAAAGCAGTGGATCTGAGCATTATGATTCTGATGAGTCCTCTACACCTTCTTCATCTCGTCAATCAGTATCAAAGAGACCAAAATTAGTGTACAAACAGAAGTTCCGTAAAGAATGGCTGCAAATAAAAGCTTTCCAGGGATGGCTGAAGCCCCCAACCATGGGAAATTCAAAGCCAATGTGTACTCTGTGTGTATGCCAAGTAACATGTAGTAAAACTGGGATTGACAGGCACAGCAAAAGCGCAGCACACATAAAACTACTTAAAGCTTCACAGTTACAATGTAGTGTAAAGGCTAGCTTTCAGAAACTAGTACAACCTGCCACCTACCGTATGCTGACAGAGAGTCGCATTTGTGCTTTTATTGCTGAGAATAATCTTCCTTTGTCCATATCCAAAATTAGTTGACTTAATCAAAGTAATTTGTCCATCCAACACATCTGAAAAGGAAAGCCTAGAGCACCTTAAAATGGGTGCTACTAAATGCACAAATGTAATGAGGCAAGGGTTTGGATACATGTTTTCTAGAGAGTTAGTTGACCGTCTGAAACACACACATTTCAGCATAATACCTGATGAAACAACAGATGTAGGCACTGAGAAACAGCTAGCAATTTGTGTGGTGTATTTTGATCAGGACACATTTGAAGTTGTTACATCTTTCCTAGATATGGTGACTGTGCAGAAATGTGATGCGGAAACTTTGTATTCAGCCATTAAAAAGTGCTTCAAAGAAAAAAACATTCCATTAGAAAATATTATTGGGTACTCCTCTGACACTTGTAATGTAATGTTCGGTGAAAGGCAGAGTGTGGTAACACTAATGAAAACAGAGTTTCCCCATATAACATTTGTGAGGTGTAGTTGTCATATGATCCATCTTTGTGTATCACATGCATGCTTAAAGCTTTCAACGTCCTTGGAGGATTTATGTAGAAATGTTTTCTCTCATTTTAGTCGGTCTAGCCTTAGACAGCATGAACTTACAGAGTTTCAGAAGTTTCTTGATTTAACACCACACAAAATGTTAGCCTTTGGACAAACCCGCTGGCTATCCTTGGAAGCGTGTGTTTCTCGCCTTCTAGAGCAGTGGGATGCCCTGATATTGTATTTCACAGCTGTAACAAGTGAGAAACGTGATCCCTCTTATGTAACTGAGAGCATCCTGAGAAGTTTGAATAATGATTTCATAAAAGCTCAATTGCAATTCATCCATGTCCAGTTAAGACGAGCAAATGAATTCAACAAAATGTTCCAAAGCACAAAGCCAATGTTACATTGCCTTCATGACAAAATGCAGGAATTGCTCCTTCAGTTAATGAGTAATTTTATTCATGTCAGCCACTTACGAAACTGTGATCCATTTAACATAGATGTTCATAACACTCACTTGCAAGTACCTGTCAATCAGATTTATCTTGGTATACTTGCCACAGACACAATACAAAACTCTGTTTTATGCAAGGACCTTCAAAGAGTAAAGGAGTTCAAAATAAGCTGTCGGGCATTTCTTCTAGAATTCATTGACCAAATAAGAACACGGTTTGACACAAGAGCCTTTTAAAATCCTATCATTTCTGGAACCGAAGAATGCTCTAAATCTGAAGCCCAACAGTCTGAGGGAGGTGTTTCAAGCTTTTCCATATCTGTCTGATATATGTGACAAGGAGAGTGCAGATCTTGAATGGAGAAAACTGGCTATAGAGGGACTTTTCAGTGAAGTACAAGATGTGTCAGAGTTTTGGAAGCAACAGTTTTCTTTAAAAGATGTCGATGGTAGTCCAAAGTACCCAAATCTATGCAAAGTAGTTGGTTGTGTCCTTGCTCTTCCTCACTCAAATGCAGCTGTTGAGCGTGCGTTCAGTCAGGTTAGTCTCATAAAGACTGCCATGAGAAACTCGCTGAAATCTGCCAGCCTTGTCAGTCTGCTTCATGTTAAAAATGGATTACATACAGCTGGAATTTCAGCCCATCAATTAAAAATGGATGAAAATCTTAAAGCAGCTCTTTCAAATGTTGACCATGATGCTACTGATGCTGAATGCCAAGACATTCTTAGAGACAGGTATCAAAAGTAAGAAGCTGCAATGTAAAAAAAAAAAAAAAACTTTGTTCTATAATTCTATTATCCAAACCAGAATGAATATTTTCACAACCTAGTTAATATGTCCAAAGTCTGGCTATATATTTGATTTGCAGTAACAAATGCACTTTAGCAATAGTAATGCAGCTGCTGTGTAATGCCATTTTAGTTGCAACCTTGTCACAAATATTGATCAAAGCATATACTAGCTTGCTTAATAGAATGTTCTGTCCCATGTGGTGAATATCTCTGCATTATGGTTTATTTTGTTCTATACTATTTAGAGTCTTGAAATCTTCTACATATGTAGTAGAGATTTTTGCATCCTGATGGGTTCTGCTTTTTATGTTAACAGCTTATAAAATAATCTATTTGCATGGTGGTTAGAACTTATAAAACAATCTGTTTGCATGGTGGTTATTTGTGCATTGTGGACTCTATTCTTTGGTATTAAATTTAAGAGCCTATCAAATCTTTTATTTCTACAAAGGATTTTTCTTTTTCTTTTTTGGATCGGTGAGAACTCATAATATGAGTTTTTATATAAAAAAAAAACCACCCAATTAGTCATATATATATATTTTTAAAAGTTCTATAGCATTATAAATAAAGCAGTTTCCACTAGTAAGTCAGTTTTGCTGGAAAATTTAAGTTATAAACCTTTAAATTCATTATTTGCAGGTCTGAGGAAATTTATCTGTATCTGAGGAAATTTTGTCAGTGTTCTAAGGAAATCTCACAAAGCGATAGTGAGAGCCCTGGAGCGCACCACCTCAGTCAGTACTGGGAAAGGGGCCGTGGCTACAACATAGGTTGCAGCATTTCGTAGAGAGTTGATGGATCTGGCTGCATCATGGGTTCTGGGAGTGTCTGGGTTGGGAAGAGGTCTTTTCCTGATGCGTGAGGTGGCTGGGCATCTGAGAAGGTAGTGCAGAAGAGGGCAGAGTGTAGCCGCCTGGATACACATTCAGATTCAGGGGCTTCGTCATCGTCAACGATTTCGCTGCAGCATTTATATCCCAGGCGAAGGCGGCTCAGACGAGTGAGCATGTTAAGGTTGGATCTAGTGGTAAGTGGCAGTGGCTTGTAGCGTGTGGCAAGTGCGTACCATATAGCAGAGGGGGAACCCAGTTCGACATATAGGCGGTGGTCATCCTTATTTAATCTGGCTGCCCTCTCCCTAATGCCACGCTTGACTTGGCTTAGGCTTGTCGTGATTACAAAATCGATGCTCGGTTTTTCTAGGGCGTGTTTTGCTGTGAGATCTGCCTTCTCGTTGCCTGCAATGTCTACATGACTAGGGACCCCATTGATAGTAATCGATCCCCCAGCATTGCAGATAGCTTGTGAGGTGATGAGAATGTCGTGTATTAGGTGAATGTTGTCTTTGTGAGTTTGTTGGCGAAGAGTATGAATGGCCGAAGCAGAGTCTGTGTGTATGATAGTGCGAGTAGTGGGGTTGTGTTCAAGTGTGTCAGAGAGGGCAGCTGAGATAGCTGCCAGCTCGGCCTGAAGGGTGGAGGCACCATCTGTGACACGGAAGCCGAAAGATCGGTCCCCGCACACGAAAGCTGCTCCGGCTTTGGTTGATGTGACCGAACCGTCGGTGTAGTATGTATTGGACTCTGGGGCTGTGAGAGTGGCAATTTGTCTGAGGCCCTCTTGACGGAGCAATTGGGTTGGTGTTTGATTTTTGGATAGTGTGCATAACCCGCCCGCAACCTTCCCTTAAATACCCATCTTCCCGATCCGGCCCCATCCCACCCACGAATGGGAAGGAGGCAGAAGCCGGGCTGCAATCTGGCAGCAATCACATATAAGGATTTCAGCAAGCGCTCGCAAGCGAGAGTTCCCGGGTTCGATTCCCAGGTCGACCACGAGACCTTTAGGTACGGTCTCCTTTGCCCTAGCCTGTTCGTACCTAGAACTAAAAATAGGTACCCGGATGTAAAATCGACGGTTGAGTGTCGTATTCCGGGGGAATGTTTGGGAGCTTAGTTTCCTTGTCTGTTCACCAATCACCACGCCCCTCAGTCTCTCACTCGCTCCCGCACTGAGCACACACACACCCCGCACTCACAGCCCACCGAACTACTACACAAATGAACCTTCCACCCACGGTTCACTAATTTGGGGACAGCACGGTCTTCCTGACTGACGGAACCATACTTCTGCCACACCTTGAATACCTCCTTAGACAGACGATTTTGGTCCACTAGGCTCGCCCAGTAGACGACCTGGTGAAAACGACACTGAACCCCGAGGCTATATGCATGAGGGGGCCCCATTCAGGGGCGGTTTAGTTTTCATCAGGGTGGGCTTTCTCTAATAGGGTTAGGGATCTGGGGTACTCTCTTGGCCTCGCAAGTGGTCACCCCTTTTAGAGGGGGGGGGGTGTAGGTTAGAGCCCCAAGATCGTAGGCAGGAGGACCATTCAGGTGGCCTATTAGAGGCCAACAGGATATGCATCAAAATGGGTAAAGTAAAGATTAGCCATGCCTCACCACAAGACTCTCCAACAAAGCTTTCTTGGAGATTGTCGCTCCCCATGAAATTAAAATCACAGGCCTGAATGACTCAAGGGACCACATCATTGCCTCCACTGCCTCAGACGAGGACGTCGAGAAGCTGCTATCAAGCACAGTCAAACAGGCCCTCCAAGCACATGGAATTACCCCTACCACCTGATATGAAAGCCAAAAGGAGCATCATCTGCTCTCCAGTAGATGACATATATTGCCATTCAGAACCAGAAATAGAACAAGAACTCATGAGGACAAACAACTGGGCTAGAGTGACGCAAGTAACACAGTTTGGAAAGAGGAAGAACATGAAGATAGAATTCGAAGACACAAAAATGGCGGAAAAAGCTTTGGAAGGAATTAAATTGTACCACCTATGCATCAGTAAATCCCAAATAGAAGAAGAGAAATACGTCAACGTCATGGCATGTATGAGATGTTAGGCATTAAATTCACATGCCACAGCCGAATGCCCCAAACCCTCTGAGTACAAAATATGCTCAGTGTTCCTCTACAGACCATACGTGGAGGAACTGAACATCAACAGTAAAAAAATGCATCAACTGTGGAGGGGACCACCGCTCCACGGCAATGAAATGCCCCACCAGGAAGCAAAAAGTAAAAAAGGCAATGAATTCCCAAGCCCCGCCCCCTGCCTCAGTACCCCCGGGAAAAGTTTTGCCCAGGCAGTTACACAAAACAACAACCCAACCCCCAAAACCACAACAAACAAAAGCACAACACCTAATGAGACCTTCAGTGACTATATGGTACTCATAATGAATGCCCATATGCATGAGATGGCAACCCCGGGCAGCTTCAACAAAGTACTGGAGCAGAGCTGCCAACTAAATGGGATGCCTGTATTAAAACTCCCCCCTTACCCCCCCTCTGAAAAAATAATACAGAAAATGCTACCTGTCACACTAAAAAATCTACTTCTCCCACAATCTAGTACAACAGCAGCTCCCACCGATTCATCTGAGAACAGCCCCCCACCCGGCCTCCAACAGAACACTCCTCAGCTGACGCGAACCTCCCCCCACCTTGGCTGCAACAGATCTAGAAGACACGAACGGAAGTGCAACACACACTATCCACAGCTCCTCCCCCCATGAGGACCAAGCGCATACACACGAAGAGAACACACGCGCACGCACACAGGCCTCTAATGACAGCTCAGACCACGAGGATAGCAACACAGATGAATCTTTCATCCCTTCAGAGGAAGAAGAAGTAGAAATAGAAGACGAAAAGATGCTGTTTGCCAAGATAGAGGGAGTCGAGGTAGCACTCCTCACCTCTCTGGAACCCCAACAAACACTACAAAAGACAAGATCTAGCCAAAGCTATAAAAGAAAGGAAGGCACTAGCAATACTAAACAATAAAAGAATGCCCACAGAAACAGCACTCAACAAGATAAGTCTGTGAAAGACATGAAAATTATCAAACGATGATAAGACCTAGTACAACTGCAGAGGAGAGATTCCTCCTTCAAGAAACAGACCAACACAACAAAACCACACATCCCAGACTCCTAAGAAATAGACAGTGAAAATACTACAACATAACGTACTCAACTGGCAGGGAAGGAAATTGGGTCTGATAAACACATACCGCAACGTAGACCTAGACATAATCTTAATAAACAGCCACGGTATCCCCACACAACATTCACTATGTATCTCTGGATACACCACACACAAAAGAAATATATTCAACCGCCACATGGACGGCGTAGCAATAGGAATAAAAACAAAATACAGTATAAAATCCTAGACCACTTTCTATCAGACATGTTAGTTGCTGACATACACACACACACAGGAAAAATAATAACAGCAACAACATACCTCCCCCCAAGTCGTCCATACCTACCAACCCCAGACTTCATCAACCTATTTAGCAGAAACTCCCATGTATACTTAATAGGAGACCTAAATGCCAAACACCACCTCCTGGGTAACAGAAACACAAACACAGTAGGTAGACAAATTGTTCAACTTATCCACGACACAACACTAAGATTCATAGGACCACGCTTCCCCACCTATCACTCACACAACTCTTCCACCACACCCGACATAGCTCTCAGCAACATGAATACACATCACAACATCCACTTCTCCCCTGGACCCCTCACCACCAGTGACCACACCCCCATAATTGTCACCATCACCACCGCGCCAATATCGATTCCTGCCCAACCTAGACCAAATTTCTCCCAAGCCAATTGGGAAAACTTTGAACAAGAAATAACCACAGCTTTACATAACTTCACCATCCTAGATGAAAGCACACTCAAGGAAATAGATCAGGCCCTCGATAACTGGTACACTATAATAATGCAATTAGTAACAACATACCGACAACTACACACAGAACACTAAGCCACCCAGCTCACAGCAGACACACACAGACACTCATCATACGATACAATGCTCTCAGAGCACACTCACTAACACACGGCTGGACACGTGCACATTATAGACTATACAAATCTTTACAAACCCAGCTACATACATCACTCCTTAATGAACACAATACTCAGTGGTCTGAGACAATATCCAACACGGCAGACTCATACAATGACCCCATCACCTTCTGGAGAAAAATGAAAAACCTAACCGGCACCTCAACCCCAGACGTACAGCTCCGTTCAGAAGTTCGTACTACACCCATTGTTTAACCCGCCCCGTCCCGGCCACTTTTCGACCACTGGTACCCCCCAATCCCGGGCAATTTTCGACCTTTTTTTTTTTTTTGCTAAAACTTTCGCTTTTGGTGAGAAACATCGAAAATTCATAGAGAAATCGCTCACCTGAGGTTTAAAATACTCATTACAGGTAGGAGAGCCTCCTTACCTTACTGGGTTTTCTATCAGGCTGGCACCAAAGAAAACGAGTTCTATGGGAGGATAACTATTTCACACCACTCATAAACGGTATTTATTTATTTACTGTTACGAATTTATATGTAGTACAAAAAGTATATTGGTTTTCAAGCAGTAATATATGCATAATAAGCATTGTTTCACTCACTAATACCTGACCTTTTTTGCCACATTACCTGATCATCATTTCTAACTGTTTCTTCCTCTAATGCTATGTAAAGTTTGTCCTCCACATTGTCATTGATTGGGGAATCACTCTGGCCCTGAATTTCGTACCTTGGCATGACATGGCTATACTGGCCAGGTCACTGATAACAGGTGAATTGCTGAGAAAAGGGCATGCAGGGAGAGGAGGAGGACATGCTGGGTAAGGCATTGTCTCTGCCTGGCATCTTGTTGAGGCAGGTGTCCCGTGTATACATACCAAAAATGACTCGCGAAAATTGAAAATTGTGGAAATTATGAACCTTGCAATTGCAGGACGTTGAAGTACGTCCTCGGGATTAGCTGTGACAAAACGTGAGGACGTGGAAGTACGTCCTCGGGACGGCACGGGTTAAAGCGCTAGTCCCGGCCCCTCCTTCCCCGGCGACAGGTTACAGCTTCGAACCTCCCACGAGCATCCAGAATTTGGTTAGTATCGAAGCAGTGTCATTCGCTTACCAACTGTTAAATGAAATGAAAATGTTATTTTCATACTCGTAGATATCATTCGATCTTACTGCTGATTTAATTATGAAAGTATGTTTATATTCGCCTGCCTCAGAAAATATAATACAATAATAAATAGCAGAAAAAGCACGTAGCCTACCAGAATATGAGAAGGTCGGCTATGAAGCAATGTAATTATGCGTGCTAGTGAGTTATCATGTGTTACTCCCTAGACACGGGCAGTATTTCAGCGAACCATCTTAGCTCAGTACCCATGAACAGTTCTACAGCTTCAAGGAAAATCCAAGCAGCCAAAAATAATTGTATGCAATCAAGATCTTCAAACATTTAAGAAATATCTGAACAGCTAAAACTCATATTCATACTCAAATCTAGATGAAGACGATTGGTGGAGTCTAAAGAATAATGGAAATCACATGTTTTAAGATGAAGTACCTTGTATGATATTTCCCCTACATAACCGTCGCTCTCTCTCTCTCTCTCTCTCTCTCTCTCTGGGGTGTGGAAGGGGGGGGGGGTTCAGCCGAGGTATTTTGGCTATCCTCTGCTCATAGGCTTCGCGTGCCCCAGTAAGTCGACATGAATCGGCGAGACGACAAATTCGTGCTTAGAGGTCAAATTATCGCTCTACATGATAATAGCTTTTCCATCAGGGCAATAGCGCATCAGCTTTGCCTCACTACAAAAACTGTAATGAAGTGGATAAAGAGATGGGAGGAGAGTGGCAACCTTCAGTACCAACGTCGGTCATAAGTCTTTTGTATTACAGTAGTGTTATACTAATAATGAATAATTGTGAACAATAGCTCCCCATTATATTCCAGTGCTAATAGAAACTAAAAGTAGTTTTCGGTCCCTATGGAAGATTTCAGTGAAAATACCTACAGTATATTCAGTAGCGTAAGAAGGGGGCGGAGGGTGGGAGTGGGTTTGCAACCTTCTCGAGTATGAGTTTTTGGGAGGGTGGCAAATTACATCCTGAGTATATAATAAACGTTCCCATTTTACTTTTTGACATGGTGTGGGTGACTAATGGAAAGAATCTGCAACGGGTGTAAAAATAGTAAAAATTATTATGCATTATTTCCATGGCCAGGTACCCCTACACTACATCCACAATTACTAGTGGCTGCCAGAGCCAGTGGGCGGCGTCAAGCACGGTGGCCGATGTTCACTTCACTTCTTTTGTTGCTTTTTTCACGTCCACACACCTCACACCTGAATATTCATTATGCCTAGTAAATTCATGACTTACATGCAATATATAATGTTCCGTGATACTTTCCCAGCCAATGTTTGCTGGACTTTGTCTTGGTGTTTCACAAAATGTCAGATTTCGGTTCAGTGATGCATTGTCCACACTGGGTGTGGGGGTGGGGATATGGAAGTGTGGGTGTGGGTGTGGGTGTGGGTGTGTGGATGTGCGTGTGGGAGTATGGGAGTGGGTGTGGGGGTGTGGAGGTGGCTTTGTGTGTGTGTGTGTGTGTGTGTGTGTGTGTGTGTGTGTGTGATCTCTTGAAACTCTTCGTATTGCATAAAGGCGAAAATTATAGATTAAGGGCATTAGAAATGGGACTTCTCTTGAAATGTGTGTGGAATGCGTAAAATGGGTTGAAGAAGGAATATTATGAATTGAGAAACTGTTGGTGTGAGGAAGCGTGTTGATAACATTTAAGTATATAGTTGGCATTATCATGAAGAGAGAATGGATCTTGATAAGGTGGTGAAAAAGTAAAATCGAGTTTGAAAGCGGGCGAAGGTTAGGATGTTGTAGTTGTTGTTATTGCAACCCCAGATTCATCTCGTTGCGATCCCAGTGGAAATCGGAAGCTTCTACCGGTCGCATCCGTAAGTCTTAAGTTGAGGTTATATTGAAAGACTGTGTTGCAACAGTGATGTGGATGTGGTGAATGAATGTGCTGTGGCGCAGGGGCTGCCTTGCAGTGTGAGCAAAGCAACTTGTTTGTGACTTGTATTTTGTGTCAGAATCGTGGCAGGGAACGGTGGTGACCACGTCTCATTCTGACTACGCTCATTATTTTTTTAACTGAGGTGAAGATGCACTTGACAGGTTGGTGATGACTGGCTGAATGCGACATGTCCGAATAACATCGTTGTATTTCAAATAATTACCAAGTAACGTGGCGTTACCTGGTGAGGCGGTGGCTCAATCGGTAGAGAGGTGGCCTGCAGTCCCACCGGACCCAGGTTCGAATCCCGGCTGGGGCAGGGAACAGTTTAAGGATTTGAATTTCATTACGAAGGGTGATCAGAAAGTAATGACAGTTCGTGCTATAACATGAAAACCTTGAATGATGGGAGGTAGGGGAGCAAGGAGAGTGCAGAGTTACCTGTCCTTACGAGTTTGAACTTGTCGCTGTATGCCTGACTTTTCTTGTTTTATTGTTGTGAGTGAATGCTTCACTCTTGTTTTTGCTCTCTGGCCAGAAACATGGATTACTCGAAAGAAGGCTGCAGGTTCTACATTTTTACGAGGTGAAAACTGGGAAAGAAAGCAACAGAGATTCGAGGGGAATTATTACAAGTTTATCCAGACACTACTCCTTCCCTGGAAACTGTTTCCCGCTGGATTCGTGCTTTCACAGCAGGAAAAACTGAATTGAAAGATGAACAACGCTCTGGACGCCCCCGGACATCCGTGGACCGAAGCAACAACTGTCCGTGCACGGTCCATCACTGACGAGGATCCAACTGTAACTCTTAGGTTCTTAGCCTTGGAGCTTGATATCAGTTATGGGAGTACATATGACATCGTGCATGAACAATTACACCTGAGGAAGAAGTGTTGTCGATGGATATCCCATTTGTTGACTGATGAGCAAAAGGCTGACCGGGTGAGGATTTGTCGTGTCTGGCTTGCTGAATTTGAACCAAATGGTCCAAAACGGTTCTCAGATGTTGCTACTGGAGATGAGTGTTGGATTTCATTCTTCACAACCTGTGACAAGCAGTCAAACATGGTGTGGTTGGGGGATGAAGACCCTCTACCTCAGATTTTGAAGGAAGGATTTCGCAGCCGGAAGCACCTTTTCACCATCTTTTTCAATTCTCAAGGACCAATATGCGTGGATGTGATGCCTGAAAAGTCCACTATCACAGCCCAATACTACACAGACCAGGTCCTTCCAGAAGTCTTGGAACACAAGGCCAACACCGCACCAACCCGCCGTCGGTCTCGCCTTTTGCTGCACCACGACAATGCTGCACCCCACAAAGCTCGCCTCACTATGCAGTACCTGGAACAACAAGGTATAACTCTGCTCCCCCACCCACCCTACTCCCCTGACCTGGCTCCCTGTGACTTTTGGTTGTTTCCAAAAATTAAATCTGCCATCGCTGGGAAGCAATTTCATCGCATCCAAGACTTGGCACGGACCGTCAATTCAGAACTCCGAAGTATACCGTCTTCAGAGTACCACGCTTGCTTCATGAAGTGGAGAAAGAGAATGGAACGCTGCATAGAGGTTGGAGGGGAGTACTTTGAAGGAATGTGAGTCATAGTTTGATAGTTCTTCATGCTAATAAAAGTTTATGGACTCACTGTCATTTCTTTCTGATCACCCTTTACTGATCTACCAGAAGACCCGCCGACATGTCGTAAAAATACCCCCGCTAATACCAATACACCAGTCCTGTATGAGACAGCCCTAGCATGTATTCAATATGGACGGTGGGTGTTAGCGCCGAAGTGGTGACATGTAGAGGTGTATGGTATGTAGGAGGACTGCTGGGCCTTGATAACAGGCTGTGAAGCCTATGCCCAGAGTCGGACACATAAAAAAAAAAATATTTGAAATATAAGGATGAAATTCACACATGTTGCATTCAGCCAATCATCACCAACCTGTCAAGTGCATTTTCGCCTCAGTAAAAAAAATATTGAGTATAGGTGTGCTCGCGTCTCTCTGGGTAGGGAACTTTCTGAGGTGTGAATGTCTCGTGGTGGTTCACGAAGGACTTTGTTTGGCTGAAGGGCTTGGATGGCTATGGTGCCTAACAGCTAGGTGTTTATGCACTGTATGTGTCTGTGATTTACAGTGTTGGGCGATCTGTGATTTGTATTGTTCGATGGAGAGGTGCTATGTTGCCAAGATGCTCTATGTTCTGTTGGGCAGTTGTTCGTTTGTTTATTTTTTGATGGAGGTGATGCAACATGAAACTGCAAGGGTGGGATGGGCATTGAGCTGACGTAATTCACTGTGTGTCTCTGGTATTCAAATGATCTTTTACAATATTTTTGCTTCTTGGTGAAACTGATCTATAATTATGATTTTGATGCATAGTGTACTTATTCTTTAAGGCTTTGTTTTGTGATGATGAAGCTTATCCATGTCAGATTCATGTCAGAGCAAAGTATGCGGATTACACACACTTTCCAGGTTTAATACATAGTGCGCTGATTGATAATCTTTCTTCTTAACTCTGCTGACTCCCTTTGGCCCCTCTCTCTCTCTCTCTCTCTCTCTCTCTCTCTCTCTCTCCACACACACACACACACACACACACACACACACACACACACACACCACTGTTCCTCTGAATTCTCTGCTTGCATCTCTCCCCCATTGTGACGGAAAAGAGGGACCAGCCTTGCCACACCCTCTCACCCGCTGTGTAATGCAACAGTTTACTGGTAATCTGCCTTTCTTGTTTACGACTGGTTATTTATTGAAATGTCTTAGCATGTCTTTTTCCAATGCAGTGCCACATTATTTCAAACACAGTGTGTCCAGGCATCTCAGTGGAATGGATATTTGTGTGTTTACGTTTCTTTGGAAGGAACTGACAGGGTTTTGACTTAGCTATGACGGTCACATACAAATCAGTCCTAAATATTCAAAAGAACGAAACTTCAATACCCATCTCCTTATGCAGCTGTTGTTGTTGTTGTTGTTGAGTAACCCTGGTCTGTCTGGACGAGCTGAGCCATGAACCGCAGGCAAGCAATCGCCTCTACAGGGCTGTCCCATGCAGTAACGGGATGAAACTAGGATATCTTGCCTTTAGCAGCATTTAGCTTCGCTACACCACTAGCTTTATAGGCAGCAGTTTGTTTAGTACAACTGTTGCCCTTGTAACAATATTTACATATCAAATAATTTATTTTAACACAAGTATACATAATGTTGTTTGCAAACTCAGCTTCCGGCGTTGATTTTTATTAGTGTCATATTTAATAATAGCGAATACTTTCTTGATAGAAAGGACGGAAGCCCCTCGAAGAACCACCCAGGCTGAATATGCTGCTATAGTCGCACCAGCAGAGGCAACACCTCTTACGAACGCGGTGGCCATAAGGGACAGTCTTCATTTAGAAGTGTGAGCACTGACTGTCAGGTGAAGGCTGCATGGCCCTGGCATACACCATAGAAATCCAGCAATGAAGGAACTTGGCACAACAGCACAGAGCGGGGAGGTTAGTTTTTGCTCAACGCTGCTCCCAGGAAAACCTAGGCTTTTGGTCGCGCGTCATCTTCACGGATGAGAAGTGTTTCTCCTCCACCTCACATGGCAGGGTTCACTGCTGGAGGAGAAACAACACCAGGTATATGATATTACCATTTTTATTACTGATAAAATTCCCTACTCTTATTGACCCCCTCCAGCCTCTGTTGTAGTCATCTGTTTTCTGTCCACCTCTGTTACAATAGTTAACCGATATTCAGACCTTCATGTATAGAACAGGTCAATTATATAACTGTCTTCCACTGTCTGCAAACCCCTCCGTCCTTCATCTCCAGTCTTTTAAAGACAATATGGTCCGCCATCTAAAAGAATCAGGATTCCATATTTTGGTCTTATCCTGTTTAGATTGCCCAGGAAAAAGACATGATTCCTTCTAGTCTTTGCCTCTGTTTTCTTTGCACAAAGACCTTAGCACCAAAAAAGTGTGATGAATCAATTCTAAATGATACAAGGTCAGGCAGGGGGACATGATATCAACTAGTATTTTGTCAAATGGCTGCAACAATTAAAAAAAAAAAAAAAAGTAAATATATATATATATATATATATATATATATATATATATATATATATAAATATTAATTTATATATTCCACATGCAAAGGCGAGTTGGTCAACATTTGTGAGGAGACACGATCTGGTCACGTTACCAGTAACATCTGGGGGATACCTGACTCTACATGGTCTGGGTGACATGTTCAGCACGAGGGGAGTTTTACTGTTGACCAATACATCCATATCCTGGAGAATGTTTCCTGTCATCATTACGGGCAAAGAGTTTCCCCCTTCCCAGATGGACCTGTTATTTTCATGCATGACCGGTGCCCCGTCCACACCGCACGTGCAGTACAGCAGTGGTTTCGGAGACAGGACACACTTCAGCTCTTAGACTGGCCTGGCAAGAGGGCCGATGTAAATGTAACAGAATATATAGGGCTGAAATGGTTTTAATACCTGGCAGCTAGGAGACGAGAGGACAAGAAATGGACTGCTCAACCGCGTAATCGCCCAGTGGGAACTTTGCCGAAACAAACACAACTTCATCCGTGGCCTTGTAAGCTCCTTGCCTAACAGGTGCAAGCAGTGATTGAGAAAGAGGGAAGCTGTACCCGATACTGATGTGAAAAATTAGCCAACAGTTATCATTATATTTAGGATGTGTGCATTATTACATATAATGATATTTTTTATATAATATACAGTGGTATGAAATTTTGCCTTCTGTTCCTTATATCTACCTTATAGCCTACTCATATATATATATATATATATATATATATATATATATATATATATATATATATATATATATATATATATATATATATATACACGAGAAAGGATAACTATACGGATATTTGAAAACATCCGTATAATTATCCTTATTTCTTATCCACCGCTTGCTAGAAGCAAGTTCACTCACACGTAATAACTATGTATTCCATGGCCTTTCCACACAAATAGGACGGTTCAAGTAGACTTCATATGCGATTTGTGTAGGCGTCGGCGGTGATGGTGGTGGATGGTGGCTGTTGGCGCATGGCGATGGTGGTGGTGGGTGGTGACAGCGGCTGTTTTGGTGGGTGGTGGCGGCGGCGTTGGTGGTGGGGTGCTGGTCGGTGGTTGTGGTGGGTGGCAGGTGGTGGCGTCGGTGGTCGTGGTGGCTATTGTTGTTCTTGTGTGTGTGTGTGTGTGTGTGTGTGTGTGTGTGTTTCAGTGAGAGAATATTAAGCTCATAAATCATTTAATGCTGCATATCAGACATTATCTTCATTTCCCTGTATTTGTGTATTTGCTTTTTTTTTTTTATGTGTCCGACTCTGGGCATAGGCTTCACAGTCCGCTATCAAGACCCAGCAGTCCTCCTACATACCATAAGCCTCTACATATCACCACTTCGGCGTTAACACCCACCATCCACATTGAATACATGCTATGACTGTCTCATACAGGACTGGTGTATTGGTATTAGCGGGGGTATTTTTAGAACATGTCGGCGGGTCTTCTGCTAGATCTTGAAAGCCTGATTTAATGAAATTCAAATGCTTAAACTGTTCCCTGCTCCAGCGGGGATTTGAACCTGGGTCCGTTAGAACGGCAAGCCACCTCTCTATCGACTGAGCCACGCCTCATTCAAATTGTTATTTTTATACGTGTTTTCATCATAGCTGCAGAATGTCCAGGTATTTCCTTCATTGATCTGTAATAATACTTGCCAATATTTAAGTAAATATCCATTTCATTACGAATTTAGCATTCGCTGTGTGACTGAAACTGCTTCGGTACTTGTTTCTCTCTCCGTGGTGTCGAGAAGTTCGGGGCATTAACATGTCGTCCAGAAAGAGCGGACCGAGACTTGTGCCTTCCACTTTGGGTGTAGTACGAATTTGTGAACGGAGCTGTACACTACCAAGGCCGTCTATAAGGCCTTGACACTACGCCCTTGACCCGCGCGGCGGCAGATTACACTCCCCTAGGGAGCAGGAAACTGCTCACAGACGTCACTGGGAAGCAATTTTCCAACACGACGATGATGAAATAAACAACTCAGGACAGGAAGATATAGTCAAAGAATTCCTACAAAACAACCATAACAGACTCACTCCCTACCACACAGCAAATCCGGATAGGCTGGACTCACAGTCAATATTCACAACACCCATCCCTGTAGGGGAAATCACAGAAATAATTAAAAATATGAAGAAAACATGCCCCCGAGATAGCGGATTTAATCAAACCATTTTATCCAACCTACCTAACATAGCACAGGACGCTCTAAGAACATTTTTTAACACAACCATCTCTGCAGGCTACTTCCCAGATAAATTTAAACAAGCCACCATCAAACTAATACCCAAAAACAACAGTACCCCTCACCGTGTAGAAAATTATAGACCAATATCCCTTCTTGAAGTCCCCGGAAAAATATTAGAAAAAATTATTAACAAAAGATTAAGAATTTTCTTAGAAACAATCTCCTTGTATAACGAACACCAATATGGATAACGCTTCTCCAGGGGCACCACACAAGCCATAGCAATTGCAACAGAATACGTTGCAATCAACAAATCCAACAAGCGACAGTGCCACTTAGTCCTCAGGGACATTACCAAGGCATCTGACAAGGTATGGCACTTAGGACTAAAATACAAAATCCTAAACATCAATCTTCCCACTATCACGGAGAAAATATTATGCCACTTCCTAGACGATCGAAGTGCCAAAATTAAAATAAAAAACTACACTGGAGAAACCTTACCCCTGGGAAGTGGCGTCCCCCAGGGCAGTGTCCTATCCCCCACACTATTCACCATCTCCTGACTGGCTACTTCGTAATCTGTCGTCAGCTTTTCCTCAGTGTAACTTGCAAGATCATTTCCCATTCCCAGGCTCGCATAGAGCTGTCTATCTGTCTATTTATCTATCTATCTATTATGATTTGTAAATATAATATGGACTCATAACACCACGACGTCTCCTATGCCACCTAGATCATAACAGCAACAACAGCAATAATAATAATAATAATAATAATAATAATCTTTCCAGACGCCTCAATCCCTTAAGGGGTGGCCACAAAAAAGTCACCTCCATGTCGCCCTGTCCAACGCCAATTCACTGCCCTGCTGCCAGCTCACTCATCTCCCATATACATCTCCACTCCATCCCTCCAGCTTATCCTCGGCCTCCCCCTCCCCCCCATCACCTCACTCCCATACACTATCCTCGTTAATCTCACGCTCTCCACCCTCTTCACATGGCCAAACCACCTCAGTGTATTTCTCCTAACGCTTTCTATCACATCCACATCCACGACACAACGCTCCTTCACTTCCATATTTGTCAGTCTGTCTCTCCACGTAACTCTACATGCTCCTCTCAGACATCATTTCCACTGCTCTCACTCTTGACTTCTGTCCTTCCAGCAAGGTCCAAGCTTTACACTCATACGTTAGCGCTGGTATTACAATAGTCATGCAGCGACTTTTATACTTCCATGCTCACTTCCCTGTTCCTTATCACTGCTTTCAAAGAACCAGCAACCTTTTGTCCCTTTTGTACCCTTTCAAACACTTCACCCTCTAAACTTCCATCCTTACTCATCACGCTACCAAGGTACTTAATTGTACTCACATTTTCCATTACCTCCTCATCCAGCCTCACTGTACATTCAGTGGGTTCTTTTCTCTCTAAGACCATAACTTTACTCTTCCCTACATTCACCTTTAGATTCCGTTTCTTACACACCCTCCCAAACTCACCCACCAGGCTTGTTGCCCTTCGTCTTCTCTTAACAATACAGTATCATCTGCAAACAAGAGTACAGGGAATTTCCAAACACTGCCCTCTCTCATTAGGGTTGCTCCAACATCCACTGCCCTACTTTGTGTCTCTTTTATAACCCCATCCATGTACAGATTGAACAGCCATGTTGACATGACACATCCCTGTTTCAATTAAACAATTCAAACAGAAAGAAATCACTTATTTCACTATTCACAAGCACTGCAGCCTTTGTTCCCTCATACAAACTCTTCATGCCATTCAGCAACTTCCCATTTACTCCATACATTCATAATACTTTCTGCATTCCTTGTCTATCCACCTGTCATATGTTTTCTCCAAATCCATGAAGGCTGCATACAACATCTCTTCTCTAGAAACTTTTCCACTAAAGACCTAAGAATGAATATCTGATCTACACCACCTCTTCTCATTCTAAAACCTTCCTGTTCTTCTCCAACTAATTCCTCTGTTATTTCCCTAACTCTGTCAATCGTACCTTATACTTTTCCTGTTGCACTAAGAAAACAAATGCCCCTGTGATTAACGTACTTCATGTTTACCTTTTCCTTTGTACAGTAGAAAAATTATACCTGACCTCCAATCCTCCAGGACTC
This sequence comes from Coenobita brevimanus, assembly GCF_032717465.1. Taxonomy (NCBI): domain Eukaryota; kingdom Metazoa; phylum Arthropoda; class Malacostraca; order Decapoda; family Coenobitidae; genus Coenobita; species Coenobita brevimanus. Next base: position 2,817,333 of record NC_137070.1, on the reverse strand, counting down.
TACCTTCCTCCCAGGCCAATCTACACATCATCCATAACCATTCTACTATCTTTCCCCCATGCTTCAGCATTTCACCACACACTCCATCAGTTCCTGGGGCTTTCCCCATTTTGACATTTTTCATTATTTCCACTATTTCCACCCTTTTGCTAGCTTCCACTCTTCTCACATCCCTCTGTCTCCCAGCAATTCCCCAGCCACTTACACCTCCATTACTTTCATTCTCTATGTTCAACAATTCCTTAAAGTGTTCTCTCCATCTGTTCATTATTTCTCCCTTCTCCACTCGCTGACTTCTTTCTCATCCTGTCTGACTCTACCTCTTTCCAGAAAATTTTCTTACATTCCCCCCACTTTACACTCAAATTCCTTCCCAATTCCTCATCCACTCTCTTCTTACTGTCTTACTAATCTATTCATCTCTCTCTTCCTCTCTACACATAACTCTTCCGTCTTTCAGCTTCCTCCACGCCCCTGTTTCCCATCCTCTCAGTATATGGTTTCTTCTTTTGTGCCACAGCCTGTTTCACCTCATCATTCTACCATGCTGTTCCTTGCCCCCCCTTTCGTCTTCTCTTCATCCGACACACCAACTCACATGCTGCACACATTTGTTCTGTGAATATCTTGCACAAACCTTCCACATCCCCCATCTGCTCCAAATCATATTTACCTAATCGCTCCTCCATTTCTCTCATATATTCTGCCTTTTTTCCATCCTCTTGCAACCTTTCTACCCTACTTGTGTGGGCTATTTCCTCATGTCCTTCCCTTCTACTCCACCACTTCTTTTGAACCTTGACTTTCACCACCACCATGTGGTGGTCAGAAAGTCCTCTCCCCCAACCTCTGTACCCGTATGCTTTTCCATTCATTACACAACTTCTAATTCTATCATCCACACAAATATAATCAATCACTGACGTCTGTTCGTTCAGTACACCACCCACCTTTCTCATCACTCGTCACGTATACAATAATAATAATAATAATAATAATAATAATGATAATAATAATAATAATAATAATGATAATAATAATAATAATAATAATAATAATATTAATAAACCCTCTTCACTTTCTCATTTATTTTATTTTATTTTATTTATTTATTTATTTTTTTTTTTTGTGCCATGCACCCACTCAATGGATGTATTCTAGAGTAATGGTACTTTCAGGCGACTCTTCGCTGAGTGACAAGTCATATGGATTCCCTTAACCCAGGACACAGTTTATTATGTTGGGTGGTGTTGCCAGTCAGGGACGAGACACTGGTCATCCCTGCCTTAAATGACAGGACTCAGCAGCTTAGTCCCGGGCCCCTACGCTCCTAATGGGCCATAAAGATGGCATGACATAGATATATTTCCAGACGATTTCATTCATCTTAGGAGAGACTTTACCAAATGGATACGTCAGACATGGCCTCCATTAACCCCTTAATTCCAAATATCTCCCTTAAGCTGAATAAAACCGTCTGGTATTTAGCGAGAATAAATACGTCATTGGAGTGAAGGGGTTAACAAATAATTTAACCTCTTTAATCAGGTGACGTTTTATTCATTTCATTCTTGCTGACTCCGCATGATTTTGTACTTTTTTGGAAAAACTTCGAATCCCAGGGATGTTCAAACTTTTGGAGCTTATTTCACATAGCTTAGTGGTAGAAAAAGCTAATATTACAGTTCGTCGTGGAATCCACAACACTTCTTCGTGACTATTACTACCGGTATAGTGTTAATATACAGTTGCAGCTCAGCATTCAAGGTGGAGAGATGGTAATTTGGGTCCAAGGAGGAGTACAAGGGTTATAGTTTTCACTTCCGCTTTCACTACAAGTGGTCTTGGATAAAATCCCATGGAGGCAGCGTAAATAAACCGACTAAATACATTACCTGATTCAAGGAGTTGGAAATGAAAACGAACTGGTATTTCCATAGAACTTAGTTCAGGAGAGAATATTCAGTTGGGAGGAGACAGATACGAATATTATCTTTAAAAAATCTTGAATAATACAGATCCTTCCAAGCGGAAATAATAATGCTTGAATATAAGAAGACTTAACAATACGTCCTCGGGTTGACAATAATAAGCCACCGTTGCCCCACCATTTCCTTCCCTATAGAAGTAACATACACGTAATTCTGTCCACTTTAACTATGCCAGGACAGTACAACTCAGTATCAGCTGAATATAATCGACGGACGTTACCTGAAAGAGATTACTAGAGTTTTCCCCTCCATGAGAGGGTTACTGGTAACGGTATTAACACTCTCGGGTTCCTATAACTCACTCTTAACTAAAAAAAAAACTTGCTTGACGTTAGCTGGAATATAAACTGGAATTATCTCGTCCAAGGGAAGGCCACTGGTGATAGTATTAACACTCTCAGGCGCCGGTGACTCAGCTGAACAAAATCGTCCGACTTAAGCTGGAATAGTCATAGAACTGTTCCTGCCATGAGAGGGTTCAGGAACAGTTACACCACCAATACCACCTCTACTGACATCACATACGACAGTGCTATAACGTTACTGGAAAACAGTGTTGGTAACTGACTGCACTCTAACCATTTTGTTGATTTTCGTCACGGTAATAACCTGCAGGAAAATAAATTATATATATATATATATATATATATATATATATATATATATATATATATATATATATATAGTTAATGTCTGAATGAACACTTTTTTGTATAGTACACGCCTACACGGAAGAGCTGGCACCTACACAGTTACATTAAGTTCAGCCGATATCTGTACCATTATTATCAGCTCATAGTAGGTCTACTGCAGGACCGGACTTTCTCCTCGTTGGGAGATTGATAGCCACAAATTACTCTTTCCCAGACTAATGAAGTACGAATCGGGAGAGGGTGTCTGAAGAAACAGTGATGCATGTGAACGTTGTAGTGCTGTATTAGGTATGTTTGTGTGTGTATCAGAGTCTGTATATGTCACAGATACAAGGGTACTCGGCCGCCCTAAAGGTTGCAACGTGGGGGTCGGAGTCAGCTCACAGGTGCAAAGACTACTTCCAAACTTGCCATAGAATTTATCTTTACCAAAAAATTTTATAGTTTGAATTCAATATATCTATCCTGTAACTCTAGAGCAAGATATGATAAGAAAAGCAGATAATTCAAATATGTATTACTGTATATACAATTATTAGTAAATAAATTAGATAATTATAGAGAGAAAAAATGATGGAACGAATTCTTCTGAATAAAAAATGGTTATTATGCGATAATTTCAGACTTATCAGCAACGAACTGTGTAGCCATGACGTAATTATGACGATGTTCTTATCGGATCCACACACCCGACCTACTGCAGTGTGGGTGGCAGTGAATTTAAGCTCTTCCGGTCACGATGGTTGACAAGTTGTATACACATTAATGACAGGAAAAACGCTATAAATACATGACAGCCACACACCTATTAGACTTGCAGTGGCGAGGTGTGTTCCAGCCACAAACACATGAGGGTGCTTGTTAATATGTATACAGGTCTTTTTAATGATGATGATGATGATGATGATGATGATGATGATAGTCTCTTTACCTTTTGCCTGTTGTCAGTAATGTCTTATACCGTCTTTTTTCATTTGTCATAATTCCCAACTTTCCTTACACTGAAAGAGAAGCTCATTTTTAATAGGGATATGCACTGGACACACCCTTGAACAAAGCACTGTTTGCCACATTTATATATATATATATATATATATATATATATATATATATATATATATATATATATATATATATATATATATATATATATATATATATATATATATATATATATATATATTCAGGACCCCTAATGCTCCAGTGTGCTGTCAGTGGCAGTAAACGTTCCATGTCAGTAAACGTTCCCTGTCAACGTGTGGCAGTAAACGTTCCCTGTCAACGTGTGGCAGTAAACGTTCCCTGTCAACGTGTGGCAGTAAACGTTCCCTGTCAACGTGTGGCAGTAAACGTTCCCTGTCAACGTGTGGCAGTAAACGTTCCCTGTCAACGTGTGGCAGTAAACGTTCCCTGTCAACGTGTGGCAGTAAACGTTCCCTGTCAACGTGTGGCAGTAAACGTTCCCTGTCAACGTGTGGCAGTAAACGTTCCCTGTCAACGTGTGGCAGTGAACGTTCCATGTCAACGTGTGGCAGTGAACGTTCCCTGTCAACGTGTGGCAGTAAACGTTCCCTGTCAACGTGTGGCAGTAAACGTTCCCTGTCAACGTGTGGCAGTAAACGTTCCCTGTCAACGTGTGGCAGTAAACGTTCCCTGTCAACGTGTGGCAGTAAACGTTCCATGTCAACGTGTGGCAGTAAACGTTCCATATTCACCTTAAAGCAACCCTGGGCTTAGTAGAGATAACTAAATAGAATGTGGACGCGCTAAAAGGGTTAAGTGCTTGAGTATGAAATTCATAGTATTACACAGCAGGATTATTTTTGGTAAATCATTGGCCTTGAGTAGATGCATCATGACCGAGGCCTGACAATTGGTTGTGCTATGTAGCATAGTGATCAACATCATCACTCCTCTTATATGATATCGGAGGCAACAACACCAGCAACATACAAATGCAAAATTATAAGCACCATATGAAAAGACTGTTCAGTATAATGGGCCATACGTCATTATACGTAGTGAAATGTCGAAATTAAATGTTTATGGTAATCCGTAGAAACTTTCCACATTACTTTTCCTATTTACATTTACCTATTTCGGATGATTAACCTGACATCAGTAACAGAAATTAAAATGAAGATTTTAATGGAAATACTATACTGCTCAATGAATTTATCATTACCTAAGGCCAGTAGAGTTATATAACTTCTAGAAGAAGCATTAGAGAGGCAGATAGATAGTAAACAGTATAGGCTAACACATGGGAAGTGAATGGTAATGAAAATCCAACTCCTATATTAACAATGTCTTATTTTATATATTTTTCTTAGTAGTGGTAGTTGTTGTTCGAGTCCCAGGATCATCTGATTCATGGATCCAGTGGACTGCAGGCCAGAGTTGATCTAAGGCAGACCACCATCCTCCGTCCGTGGGACAGGGAGGAGATTGAGGGAAATGTACAAACTGGCACCTCCACCGCCCATACATACCCGTACCATCACGTGAAGGTGCCCCGCTCCCGCACTATTTGTTTTTCCTTGCCACCATCCAGAATTTTTACTCATCTTTGGAATGACTTTTCGAACTGGAGGGAGTTAGACACAGCCAACGTTCATGCCTTCACTATGAGAACCCTTTCCTAAACTGAAAACAATTATCTGAATGTAGCAAGAACACAATACAAACTGACATCCTTGGCCTGTATGAGTTTAGGATTACAGACTCAATAAACCGCCTTTACAGCAGGTGCAGGTGTAAGCTGTACAAAGGATATTATTTAGAAAGACATTATATTAAACCCTAAGACGTGAACCAGAGAATTATTTATAAAATCTCGATCTGGGCAAAGAAAATATTAGCCTCCGCCAACGAAGTTGGAGGGGGTTATATATTTATCTGTATCAGTCTATTTGTGTACAAGATATCTCAGAAAGATATCGGATTTCAGTGAAATCTGAAGGATAGGTTGGCAGGGCGTCAGTAAAGGCTGGATAAGATACTGAGGTTAATCCTGATCAGAATGCAGGAATATGAAATAAATTACACTGGGATAGGCGGAGGTATGCAATACCTGAGATTCAGTAACAGGGCAGACTAAGACTGAAAAATATACTGTTTGAGTATGTGAGGAAGGAAAATATTGATCGAGAAGGAAAGAAAATACAACAGCATATTTTACATTCTAAATGCAATAGCGGAAGAATCGATTCTCTGAATGCTTTCTAGGTACCTATGATGTTTTTTTTTTTTTTTCTGACAAAGATCGCTAACCCTCTTCAACTTAGCTGATGGCACAGTGTAGTAAGGCTGGAGGGTTGATCTGACAAGTAACCAAGGAGACTCATATCTACCTCATAACTTGTACATCGTATTTAATGCAAACACGACTCAGTATTCAAGGTTTGAATATAGCCCAGTTCCGTCAGATGAAAACAAATCGGATCAATAGTAGGATGACATACAGTATTTCCTCGGTTTTATTAAGTGAATACCTTGATACCTTTTTTTAATTATTATTATTAATACCACTTTGTATATTAGTTTCACCAAGTTAAAGAACTCTCATTGAGTGTGCAGAGTAAAAAAATAAAAATGTAAATTAGAAAACATCGATAGTCTGGCTGTGAGTGCATTCAGCATTTATTTGTAGTGGTTACATACAGTATACAGTGCAACTTTGTAGTGCTTCAGTTCTCATTGAAGGTCATACACTATCGCGCCATGGTTTGAAACCAAGACGTGGCTATAGGTATTGGGTATTTCTGTTTGTGGAACGCTGGCAGGGACGTCAGGTGTTCTGGACTACCGTAGCCTATCCTTTGGGGCCTCTGGGGCTGCCAACAGGTTAGTAGTAGTAATTATAGTCCCAGGTTCATCCAAATCCTGAACCCTGTGGAATGCAGGGTGATATTTCCCTCCTGCTGTAGATCATTGTCTTCTGTTCAGAGGAATGGTTGAGTAGATAAGGAGTGTTTGTACACTCAGGCAGTGGAGCCGCATGGTTATATCAGTGCTACCACATGAAGGCGTCCCTCCAGCACCACTTGTCAATAACCGATGCCATTCCGTGTTAACAACTTGAACTTCATGACGTAATTTCTTAGTCTTCTTGCTATCGTCAGACGACTTTATACAGCTCAGGGGAGACTTTTTAATTTCCAGTGGACAGATACAGCCCTAATATATCTCATCTTTGTTACATATGCTTCCCAAGTTGAATTAAATTGTGTTGAGACAGAAATAATAAAATCTGGAACAAGTCATCGGGTTGAAGGGGTTATGGGATTGTGTGAGCAAGGAACCGAGGAATATGTTAGCCTGGACTAAGTTAGGCTCTTATCTTGTATGGGCAGAACCACTACAGAGAAGAGAAGGATGGGTAGACATTATCTATTTAGATTTTAAGAAAGCATTTGACACAGTACGCACCAAAGACCTTTATGGAAACTGTACTATCAAGGAGAAATTCAAGGTAATCGGTATTGTTGGATGCAATATTTTCTCAGAAAAAGTGAAACGAGAACAGTACAAAGCGGAATTACTCACCATGGAGAGAAGTGACTAGTAGGATCCCATATGAATCAGCGCTGGCATCAAAAATGTTTTTAGTACATATATATGACATAAGCAGCAACACTGGAAATGGAAGTTATCTAAATACGTTTGCTGATGTTGCGAAAATCTAAAGCAGAATTACAAACACAGACTTTGGCAGAGAGCCACAAGAAGAATTAAATAATCTTCATGACTGGAGCAATAAATGGCAAACGGAATTCATTGTGGACAAATGCCACGTTATCACGTTTGGTAAAAGTGATAAAATACCAAACTGAGATTGTAAGATAGGATTTCAACCGAACACATATCAGAAAAGGAGAAGGACCTAGGAGTGATTATCAAGAACAGACCATCTCCGGATGACCACATCTGTGAGAAAGGAAGGAATATGTACACACTGCTTGCTAATATGAGAGTAGCATTCACATATATGAATGAAGACATGCTGAGAAAGATAATCACATCATTCATTAGACCAACCCTGGAGTATGCATCAGTAGTCTAGAATCCACATCCGAAAAACCACATATATAAGACTGAAATGTTACAAAGGTACAAGATAGGCACCACGTTTAAGGGATCGAAGCTATGAAGAAAGACTAGAAAATTAATCCTACCAACATTACAAGAAACGAGGAAAGAGGAGACATGATCATGCTATATAAATGCATCACAGGGAAAGAGAAAATAGCCATAAATGAGTGTATAACCTATGGGGAGGCAACAGCAAGAGGACACTGCGAAAACCTGCATAAAAAGAGAGGGGATAAAGACGTAAAGAAATTCTGCTTCCCAAATAGAGCAATTGATCAGTGGAAAGCACTACCGAATGAAGTAGTGTGTTCCACGTAAATTTAAGGATATGTATGACAGACGTGGTTCAAAACACAGGACAGTACGAGCTTGACTCATTCCTTTAAAGATACAATTAGTAAGAACACACACACACACACACACACACACACACACACACACACACACACACACACACACACACACACACACACACACACACACACACACACACACACACACACACACACACACATCTCATAACCCCTTTAACTCGATGACTTGTTGCATATGTTTGGCTATTTCCACATCACTTTATTCACCTTGCAGCGACGGGGTTTCTTTCCTCTACAAAGGAGGTTATGTTTTCACCTCTGTCCGTCTGTTAGTTTGTTTGTTGGTTAGTTTGTGAGCAAGATTTAAAAACAAAAACTACTGGACGGATTTCCACGAAACTTGGTAGAAGAATGGGCCTTGGCCCAGAACAGACTCCAGTAAATTTTGGTGCGGATCCGGATAAAGGTGCGGATCCAGGAATTTATATTCACTTTCTTTAACATTGTAAGATAAAGCGTTTTTCGACATTTTCGTAAATTTTTCAGTGAATATGGCATGGATCTTGATGAAAAAAAAAAAAAAAAATCAGGCATATTTAGGATGTTGGTATCTACGACTATGTACAGTTTGGCGAGGATCCATATAAAATTCCGAATCTAGCGGATTTAAAATAACGGGGTAGTCTTTTCCAGCTGCTGTACAGTAACAAAGAGGACTTGATTGAATTAAAAGGAACTGCATGTTGGGCCTTGGCAGAGGTATGCGCTTTATAGTCCGGGAGCCCAGACCAATTTATTCAAGTGAACAGAGGAATAAGGTTTGTTGGCCTCATTACATTGGAACAGTCCTAAGAATCACGAATCATAGTTGCTGCCGCTTAATATCCTGGACCTACAGCCTGTAGGGTACCTTTAATTAAGGTGTAAAAAAACATTTATTCCAATGGGTAAGAGGAATGGACATTTTTATATGGTAATCACTTTTTGGAAGTTGAGGGACATAGTAATCACACTGACAGCAACTTGTGCATGTACCTGACCCCAGACAGCAACATTTTGGGGGGTCAAATATTGCATTATTCAAACATGGAGAGCAATGGACGTACCTTGTTGCATTTGAACTGTCAGGTACTGAGTTACACAAATATATCAATGACAACAATTTTTTATTGTACCGGGACCCAGACAGCAGCCGCAAAATTGCTTATTCTTGACTAAACTGGTTTTCTTTACAAAATGAGAGGAATGGTTAAAACCAACTTTGTAGATCTAAACAAACATGATGGAATATGAGAACGGCAATAACAACATTTTTTTTTTTTTTTTCCTAGTCCCGACCAGCAATTTTTTGAGGGTCAAAATTATGTGACTTATTCAGACATTAAGAAGAATGGATGAAACTTGTTCCATTATAACTGTTAGGTACTAAGTAACAAAATTATTTCAGTGACAGCAATCTTTCCTTGTACCGGGGCCCAGACAGCAGCCTCAAAATAATATGCTCCGACCCAACATTAGCTTAGTCAAACACTGACACAAATATGAAACTTAATAAATTGTGTCTGTTAGGTAGCAAAGTACAAAAATAGTAGTCTTTCCTTATACCGGGACCAAGACAGCAGCCCCAAATATGCCCTGCCCTGATATTGCTTCATACTGCAATATGTCACAAAAGTGCAAGGTACAGTATAATGTTAGAAATTATGGTAACGTAAGCAAAGAGAGACTGATTGAATGTTATGTACTGATTAAGTAATTCCTGTCAGGTGAATATGGAATTAAGTTTAGACTTAAACTATTTTGTAATACTTTCTTCCACATCATTCCTACATCATTGAAATTATTCACATATACTTACTGCAGTATTCTGACCTATTGAATTATTAATTTAGGTACCATACTGGAAATACAAACACACCTGCAACTAACTGGAAGAATTCTTTGAAAAATATTGCATTAGTAGTCCACCAAAAACTTAAGTACTTTTCAGTATATTATGATAGGCAATATTAGTATAGATAAAATTGGTATTGGCTAAATAGTTACAGGTAATAAACTTAAATACTTTTCAGTACATTATGATAGGCAATATTGGTATAGGTAAAATTGGTATTGGCTAAATATTGTTACGTGTAATTTAAATAACTAATAATTACACATATCTAGATACAGCACATTTTAATCATCTTCACTTTCACTGTCAGCGTCATCAGTCCATGACTCTATGTCCAAGTCCGATTCATGTTCTTGCTCCGATCCTTCAGTTTCATCCAACCCAGTATCATCAGGATCCAACTCAGTATCATCCAACAGTGTGGATGACCCTTCTCCTTCTTCATCTACCAAAGAATTTTTTCTGAAGGTGTCTGGCAAACATGGACCGGTAAACCACAGTGGCCCATAGAGTCCATTCTCATTAACAGTCCAGCCGAAGTCGAGAGGGTCAAGGTCCTTTGTTGGGTCAGGTGTATACGACAGGCTCCACATTTGCGATATATAGTTGGCTCTTGAAATGTGCTTTTCCAGTGATCTCTTGCACGGTGGCAGTGACGAGCAGTTCACCTTCTTGACCTTGTCTTTCATCTTAATACCACCTGTCATTACAACAAATGCTTGGAACCGGGCTTCGTTGATGTCATTCACTGCCTTGAAACCATATATTCCACAGATGTATGCTGTGACAGACGTTTTGTTCACTACTTTGGTGGACAGGGTCTGCTATGCTTTAACATGTTGTTCAGCCTTCTCCAAATAACTTAATGGAATCACTTTCCCTTTTCTGTAGAACGCAGATGAGAAATCACACCCAGTTACAGCGTGGAAACCAATAAGTGCTTCGCTCAGTCCGGAATGTTTCTTCTCAAGCTCATTTGAAATATCACTGACATTGATGAGCCTTCTGTTGTTACCTGAACCAAAGTCCATTACTATCATAGATGACTCAGACATTTTTGGTACAAGACCAATCAAGATGACAAGGACGTCTGTGTCAGAGGATCGAACAATGACTTTTCCACTGATATTATACACGTGAAATGCTATCAGGGTGTCAGCTTCTTCATGTCGTCCCTGCAGTTCACCTGGCTGTTCTGCACTTAATGTCCCCATAGAGTTAACCCATATCTTCACACAATATCCACCATGTGATAAATATACAGTTTTCCTGCCAATAATTGGGGCATAGTACTCATTTGTGACCTCTTTTAACAAAAAGTCTGCAAAAGCCTCTTTGAAAGGACCATTTTTTAGGAGATCAAATCCTTTCTGGCGCTGCTGTTGCTCTGCACTTGTAGTTATGAAAGTGCTATTCTCAGCTTGTTCTGATCCTCTCTTAAGTCTTTCTAGGTCTTTGACTGAGGGCTCTAGATATTTGTCCAACAGTAAGTGGACAGAATCTCCCTGAGTTGAACAGATCTTTATCATTATGTCCCTGATGAGTCCATAGGTTGACCTATTATGCATAGGCAACACTTCATGAAGAACAAGTCTTCCATCAAACAGTGTGGCATCAAATGTAGTGATATCTTTTTCATCCACAGTAGTTGCTTGCTCTGCTTCTAATACTCTGGTGAGGTTAGCCTTCTCTGTCTTAGTTGGCATACCATCATTGTTCTTTCGGCAAATTACACATATCTGAAATTTTTTTATTATTTAATTACTCCTGTTATTTTAGATAAGTAATGAACCTCTAACATAATTCTTTTGGAAATCTGTAATTAGACTGTAATTCAAATTACTAGAAACTTTTGTAATGAATCGTACATCTGTTCTGCCAGTAACAATTTTATAGGTTTTTATTACTGAATGCTCATTCTACCTCAGATGTTTAATGCCAACTAAACTTTGCATATTTCTTAAGACTATAGTCCTGGCAGATAAGTTCACTACTATTATCAATTTTGAGTGTAGATTTAGCTTAAATTAATAAGATTTTTACTGGCAAGAATATAAGTTGCCAATAGAATAATTACTATAACTATGACAGACAGTGATTCCTAGCTGTTCTTTATCACCCATTCTTATCAGTTGACACAAGATCAGAGTGTACTCGTTGAATCAGTTAATTGTCCCATCAGTCAGTTGAAGACTTGGTTTTTTATCTGCAAGCAAAAGTTACTGTCGTTGGTATATTTATGCAACTAAGTACCTAACAGATACATTTTCATCCATTCCTCTCGTACTGCTGATGTTGGGTCGGAGCATATTATTTTGAGGCTGCTGTCTGGGCCCCGGTACAAGGAAAGATTGCTGTCATTGATATAATTTTGTTACTTAGTACCTAACAGTTATAATGGAACGAGTTTCATCCATTCTTCTTAATGTCTGAATAAGTCACATAATTTTGACCCTCAAAAAATTGCTGGTCGAGACTGGGTTAAAAAAAAAAAAAAAAAATGTTGTTATTGCCGTTCTCATATTCCATCATGTTTGTATAGATCTAGAAAGTTGGTTTTAACCATTCCTCTCATTTTGTAAAGAAAACCAGTTTAGTCAAGAATAAGCAATTTTGCGGCTGCTGTCTGGGTCCCGGTACAATACAAAATTGCTGTCATTGATATATTTGTGTAACTCAGTACCTGACAGTTCAAATGCAACAAGGTACGTCCATTCCTCTCCATGTTTGAATAACGCAAAATTTGACCCCCCAAAATGTTGCTGTCTGGGGTCAGGTACATGCACAAGTTGCTGTCAGTGTGATTACTATGTCCCTCAACTTCCAAAAAGTGATTACCATATAAAAATGTCCATTCCTCTTACCCATTTGAATAAATGTTTTTTTACACCTTAATTAAAGGTACCCTACAGGCTGTAGGTCCAGGATATTAAGCGGCAGCAACTATGATTCGTGATTCTTAGGACTGTTCCAATGTAATGAGGCCAACAAACCTTATTCCTCTGTTCACTTGAATAAATTGGTCTGGGCTCCCGGACTAATAATGTAGTGTGCTGGGGATCAGGATCGGGTTGGTGGAGATGGTCATGATTATGGGAATATGATCAGACTCTGAGACTGGGCCAGGAGCAATGTGGTGATGAAAGATGTTAAACGCTCTGTTGGCAAAAATGAGGTCGGGTTTTCCTGATCCCCTAGGTGTGAATGTGGTGTTCAAATGAGGTCCAAGAAAGTTGTCTCTTGTGGCTGTAATTAGCAAACATTTGTGTACCGTGGTCGAAACTTATATGAAAGGTTTGAGTACTTAGTGGCGCCTGGTGGTTTAGTGGGTAATTATTGTGTTCCAATCGGATTGAGCCAGTGAAGGTTTATATCCAAGGGATGGTTGGGGTTTATTGCTCACGTAATGCCACTCAGGGATGAGTGAGGTTGGTCACTCTTATCTTAAATGTCAGGACCAACTGCCTAGCCCCGGGCTCCTACGCTTCTCATGGGGCAACGTAGGATTGGATGATGGATGGATGGATGAGTACTTAGCAGGAAATCTGGACTTGTATTGAATGTTGTATGTCTACCTTAGTGATTTGTTATGCATATTACAACCTTGGCATTATCATTTACGGTAGCCTATTTATATGTTTATAGTATGGACATAAAGTGGACTCAGTGATGTCCCACAAGATAAAGAGGTGCGATACGCAAAATAAATCGCTGAGAAAGAGGCGCTACGCTGTCTTGCATGCCACCTGGATCACGGCCCGTGATACAAGACGACCTGTTTTACTACTACTACTACTACTACTACTACAACTACTACTGCTACTACTACTACTACTACTACTACTACAACTACTACTGCTACTACTACTACTACTACTACTACTACTACTACTACTACTACTACTACTACTACTACTACTACTACTGCTACTACTACTACTACTACTACAACTACTACTGCTACTACTACTACTACTACTACTACTATTAACTCTCCTTCACTACTATACCATATTTTCCAATTAATTCTTAGTGCCAGCCATCCTCGCACTCATTGTAGCCTACAGTAATGGTGATTTAAGGTGATTACTAATTAAGTGACGAGTCAGATGGATTCCTGTAACCCAGGAAACAGTTCATTACGGTAGGCTGGCTGGTGTTGTGGGTTAAGGCGCTCTAACCGGACGGATGTAGCAATAAGGGTTTACATCCGAGGGTTGCTTGGGGTATTACCGCATATTGCTCACATAATGCCACTCAAGGACTAGATACCGGTCATGCTTGCCTTAAATGACAGGATTGAACAATCTAGTCCCGGGCCCCTACTCCTAATGGGCCAAAAAGGATGGCATGCCATCGATTTATTTCGATTTCATTCATCTTAGGAGAGACTTTACCAAATGGATACGTCAGACATGGCCTCCATTAGCCCCTTAATTCCAAATATCTCCCTTAACCCTATTCGGTGCAACCCGTATCATTTTTGATACGCCCTAACTAATTTTTACCAATAAACTCTAGTTTGTAAGCAATGCATGGTCTCACGATTGTTTTCATATTAAATTACTGGAAACACAACAAATGGTGATTCTGAGCGAAAAAACTGGGTTGAAACGAGCGTTTTCTCTAAAATTAACGATTTTTCCCCGTGGAGAGCGCTAAACAAAAAGAAAACGCTCGAAGATGAGTGGAATATCTGGGACCTTAGCCTACGCAAGCCTAACGGGCATCAACACAGCTTCCAGACGTACGATACGTTTCCTATTTTCATTAAAACTACTTTATTTTCTATGTATTATTCATTGTTCATACTTTATGACTCCTCATACCTAGTGAAATAGTTATTTCATGCACTAATTTTATTATCTATGTATTATTCATTGTTTTTTCTCTATGACTCCTCATACCCAATGAAATGGTTGTTCGTACACATACACACAGATACACACATGTGCATTGTATTGTGCACACAGATACACACACGTGTATTGTAATGTGCACACACACACACACACACACACAAACCTCGCGGCTCTCGTGTAGGCTTGCCGGACGACGGTTAATTAGCAATTAATTAGGGGACGGGGTGGATGTGCTGACGGACGTAGTCATGGCTTTTACTTTCGACTATGTTGACGACCCAGTCGAAGATTACTTGGAAGAGGTAGTTGGCGATGATGATGATGATGACCTTGCCTTCGATAGAGTAGCTGAGGGCGACGATGAAGATGAGGATCAGAATGATGACATAATGAAGAAGAGTGGGTACCACTCAGAAACAGAAAGCCACTGGTGAAAAATAGATTAATCAGTTCTTTGGACCAATGCTTGAACAAACAAAATTATGACGAATTTGTCCTGCCACACGAGCTCAGGGAATATACCTGCATTTTAGAGAAACCCCAGAGAAAATTAGATATCGGTAAGTCAATAACATGGACCAATCACAGAAGGTAGGCCTATTGAGAAGGTATTGCCTAGTGAAGGATGTTTGTTAGGCAAGGTCAGGTAATACAGAAATAATGGCATGGGAGTTGTTTATAACATCTAATATGATTGATGGTATTGTAACCCATGCTAACACAAGGCATAATTACCGAAATTTCTAATACTGACAGTGCTGAAATACCAACACACGTCAAGATGACTGATCCATTGAATTGAAAAGCTTTTTTGGTCTGCTCTATCCAAGAGGCTTGTTGTGACAAAATAAATATTGCTATAATCGTCTCTTCATGGAAGGGTTTGGTCACCCAATATTTGGAGCCGTCATATCTGTAAAACGATTTGGTTTCTTACATGCCAACATGACTTTTAACAACATTGATACCAGACACCAGAGATGGGTACACGATCAACATTGATACCAGACACCAGAGATGGGTACACGATCAACATTGATACCAGACACCAGAGATGGGTACACGATCAACATTGATACCAGACACCAGAGATGGGTACACGATCAACATTGATACCAGACACCAGAGATGGGTACACGATCAACATTGATACCAGACACCAGAGATGGGTACACGATCAACATTGATACCAGACACCAGAGATGGGTACACGATCAACATTGATACCAGACACCAGAGATGGGTACACGTACGGTTTGCAGCAATCAGGGAGCTTTTTGAACAGTTCAGTAATTGTTGTTGCTCAGTGTTAGAGCCAGGTGACTTCTTGACCACTGATGAAACGTTGTATGGGTGCAGAACACAAATAGGGTTCAGACTACAATAAGAGCAAACCCGTACTCTACGGCCTCCAGTATAAATCTATTAATGCTGTTAGATACCCATTTACCTTTAGGACAGCTGTATATTCAGGTAAACCTGGAGAGCCAGGACCACACTACATACGCGGTACAGTCCCAGCAGTGAAAGCTCTGGTAAGTCAGTTACAAGCCTCAGTCGACCTTAGAGGTAGGATTATTAGCCTGGATAGATTGTACACCAGTATAGAGTTACTGGAGTGGCTTCAAACACAAGGTATCTCAGCCTTAGGTACTATAGATTCTACTAGGAAAGGCATACCACCAGAGATAAAGACAGTCACAGAAAGGGAAGATAGGTCATACCAAATTTACTGGAAGAAACACGGGGAGGAAATGACACTGAATCCTATGGAACAACCACCAAAAGCAAAGGTAAGAAAAATGTGTTACTTCTGAGCACAGTTTCCCCTATATTAGGCATTACCAAGGATGATGATTTGAAAAAAAAATAAATAAAATAAATTGTATGATTTTACTAAAGGAGGCAGTGATATTATGGATCAGAGAGTAAGTTTTCATACAGTACACACTAAATCTAGAAGATGGACAGTGAATGCTCTTGGCTACATCGTCGACACTGCCAGAGTAAATTCACAGACAATTTATTCGTTATATAATAATCAGGACCCAAGAAAAATTGCTTCAATCTCCTATGGCTGGCAGTTAGTGAAGGCATTGTGTAATCCGCAAATTGAAAGAAGAAAAGTTCAGGCTTGTGGTCTGACCAGGAATACAATAGCTAAGATGAATCTGATGCTCGGACAGGGAGATGTAGAGGAGGCCGTCCCAGAAGTAACACATGAGAATAGGTCAGGCAAGCGGCACAAGTGTCATTCATGCCTGGAGTCTCTTTATGGTCCAGGATACACTCAGAATCGCCCTAAAGTAAAATCGTCCACGAAACAATGTCAAGTATGTCACAAGCACACCTGTGATCAGCATTGAAATAAAGTATGTATGAAATGCTATAGTAACATGCCCGATCAGTGAAAGTCTTGTTTTGGAAATTAAGAATGAATATGCATGTCTGCGAATATGTATAGATTATGACTGAGTTTACGTTATATACGGATTATATTTTTGTTTTAAAATTTCCTTATATGATAGATGTAAATAGAGATACGGAAGGTGAGGATCTTGCAGCATAAGAATCCTCCAGCATACTTATATTAGTTGTAAGTGTAGAGTAAAAGGATGTTCAAGTGCGTAGGATCAAATACCGCCGGAAAATACATTGATTAGGAGCATAGGCATGGATAGCCCCAAGTTAACGGTTACTACTCTTTCGACCTGTGACGGGCTGTGGGTCACTGAGGGCCCTGTTAGTTAATTGGCACCCGTCTAGATCTTTTTAACTTACCAGGGGTCGATGCTGCAGGGGGTGGATCAGCTGAAAAACATGGTCTCGCAGTGGAGAGAAGGAGCTGGGGCCTGATTGACTGCTGCCTCCCTTGAAAGAGCCAGGCAAGGCCCTGGACCTAACCCCTCATATCCACACTGTGCCTGTGCATTAACCAGGGAACAGCTTGTTCTCCGGTTAATAGAGATATAGGGTTTAACCAGGAAGCTACAGGCTGCTCTAAGCGATTCAGTAATCCAAAGACTGGCACGTTTCCTGGTTAACAGTTTACTCATAAGAATTTAATGATGACCCCGCATGTACGGAGCTTTGGCTGGCAGCTGCATTTTCTCGTGGTGACTACTAACAAAGGATCAAGGGACTGACTTCTGGAGACACTGACTGGCTGACCTACAAAGGTCTCAGTGATAGGCTAGTGATTGACCAGTGGGAAATTACTAATAAACTGACATCAGAAGGACAGTCTACTGACTAATTTGTCGGTATTTTGGGATTGACTGACCCACTGAATAACTATTGATTTGTACTGTATATTGATGATGTTTTGGGTATAACTATTCATAATTGAATATTTGTTATTGCATTGCTCTGAATACTCCTTGGGGCGTAGCATGAGCAGATAGAGCTACCGTGCCCTTTGAATAATTGGTTATAACTAAATATTTCTCTGTGCCCTTCAATTTTAATTTGCAGTACTCAGATTTAGAAATACCTATATAATATATTGGTGACAACAGATTCAGCCTTCTCAAGGACCTCCTTCAGCTGTAAGTAAGGAGTGAGAAGCAGGTAGACCTTTATTATACAACAGAGGGACAGGCAGAATAGGAGGTAGGTAAGGCACAAGGCTGTTGATGTGGAATTTTGCAATTATTATGCAATATGTATGCCTTTTCAAGCATTTATCTCCCGTACATCTACCGCCTTCTGCCTTATCTACCTCCTGTTCTCCCCGGTCCTTTCTCACTCACCATCCATTTGTATGATAAAGGTCTACCTGTTTCTCACTCCTTAGTTATACGTGAAGTGGGTCCATGAGAAGGTCGAGTCTGTTTTGTTCTCACGAATAGATTATATTTCATACACCAACACAATCCTCACAAACCACCACAGACCTCACACACGAGCACAATCCTCACACACCACCACAGTCCTCACACACCACCACAGTCCTCACTCACCAACACAGTCCTCACACACCAACACAGTCCTCACACACCAACACAGTCCTCACACACCAACACAGTCCTCACACACCAACACAGTCCTCACACACCAACACAGTCCTCACACACCAACACAGTCCTCACACACCAACACAGTCCTCACACACCAACACAGTCCTCACACACCAACACAGTCCTTACTCAACACAATCCTCACACACCACCACAGTCCTCACACACCAACACAGTCCTCACACACCAACACAGTCCTCACACCACCAGTCCTCACACCACCACTGTCCTCACTCAACACAATCCTCACACACCACCACAGTCCTCACACACCACCACAGTCCTCACACACCAACACAGTCCTCACACCACACGTGTAAAATTAATTAATAAGAATAATCTTTTACTTCTATAACTTCATTATTATATAGTGGTAATGACATTTGAAAAATAAATAACTACTTTCTAAAGGGAGGAGGTTGGGGAAAGTGGTTGGTGGGATACATGGCGAGTTGGGTCCTCGTCCCGTATCCTGGTTACACACTTTTTTTGAGTGTGGCTGAAACTCGCTTAGCTAAATATTATATTCAGTCATTAGAAAGAAATATGTGGTAGTATTCTCATCATCATCATTATGTACTTTCCATTTTTAGTCCACTGCCTGATTGTACAAACACTCCTTATCTCCCCTACCATTCCCCCGATACATAAGAGATGATCTGCAGCAGAAGAGAAATATCAGCCTGCATTCCACAAGGTTCAGGTTTCAGATGAACCCGGGACTATTACAAGCTATACAACTCTTTTGGCAGCCCAAGAGGCAACGGTAATCCCGAATTCCCAAATCACACGACGTCCTTGTCAGAGCTCCACACCAAATTCCCAGATCACCCGACGTCCTTGTCAGAGCTCCACACTACCTGTTGGTTTTGACTCACTGTGTATTGTATAACACTCCATGACAGCTGAATCACTATTTTTGAACTGTTTACTACTTACAAAATATTATTGAGAACAATCGAAGTCCCATATTACTATTACTTATTTCAAAAAAAAATTTCTTCAATCTGCCCAGTTAACGACAATAATTTAACCTAATAAGGTGAAACTAATATGAAAGGCAGTATTAGCATTAAATAAACAAAAAAGATGTGTCAAAATATTCACCTAATGAAACAAAGGATATATATCAACCTACTGTACTACTGTTTTTTTTTTTTTTTTCACTTGACGGAATTGGGTTACTCTCAAAATTTGAATACTGAGTCGTGATTGCACGATGTAAGTTATGAGGCAGGAATGAGTCTCCTTGGTCTTGTCAGATCAAGCCTCCAGTTTGACGACACTGCCGTCAGCTGAGCTGGAGAAGGCTAGTGATCATTGTCAGAAGAAAACAACCAACTATAAGACAACGCAGGAAGTTAGAAAGCATTCAGAGAGCCCATACCTCCGGCAACGACGAGAATTTTCTGTCTCACATAGTCAGTCAGTATATTTTGCGGTCTTGTGTGCTCTTTTACTAAATCCCAGATAATGCCTACCTCAGTCTACCTCAGTGAAATTTATTATTTACTCCTGCATGCGATTCCTCATTTACCTCAAAATATTATCAACCCTTCCTTGACGCCTCGCCCACCTATCCTTCGGATTTTACTGAAATCCAATAACAACATTCTGAGATGAATACACAACCTTCTCCAGCTTCGTTGGCGGCGGCAAATATCTTCCTTGCCCAGACCGTAATTCCTCTATAGTTCTCAGGTTCACGTCTTAGGGCTTTATATAATGCCTTTCTAAATAATATCATTTGTACAGCTTACGCCTGCTCCTATTGAGAAGGTGGTTTATTCAGGCTGTAATACGTAACTCATACAGGCCAAGGATGTCAGTTTTTTTGTGTTCTTGCTACATCCAGAGAATTGTTTCCATTTTGGGATGCGGTTTTCATAGTGAAGGCATGACGAAATGAGTATAGAGAAAGTAGGAGGATACAGAAAAGGGTTTGCTGTCAGTTGCCTCAGACAGCTGAATCTCAGTTACTCCAGGAAGAGGTGAGGTTTAATGGAGAGGCGGTGTCCGACAGAAAAGTTAGAGGAATGGCCGTGAATGTTGCAGAAATGAAGTAGAAGAGAGTCAGAGAACGGTTCCACGATTCCAGGCATCTCGCTTGGTCGTCACTGGGAGAGGGGCGGATGGTGGGGGCTTTGATGGTCACTCCCTCTCGTGGGGGACTCCGAGGGTTGGTGAATTGATGCCATTATTTTTTTTTTTAATAGGAAGTGTAGTGTATAATGTGCACGTAGTTTGATGTTGACAGTTAGAGGAACTTGCGTTGGAGAGTATGCTGGCCTACTCTCTGTGTTATTGAAACATTGAAAAAGTTCAGCAAAGGGGGATGGTCAGGAGCTAGTCCCCAGGGCTGATGAAACGGGAGCTCCAGCTCTCCTTGTCATTAGCTTTCCATCCACCTTGGGAGTACCACCCTGCTAGACTGGTGCTACAGTCCACCACCCAGCGTATTAAATGATTTCTTGGTTTACAGGAAATCATTAGGCTTGTCACTCAATGTACAGTTACCCAGCAATAGAGTATCACTACACTGAGTGAGTGGATGATGGGTGCCACCACTGACCACTATCATTGATCATAATTCTATACAAAGTGGGACTAAGCATAAGTCCCTGAGGCACCCGGTTTTCTTGGATAAATATATCCGACATTTGTTTCGGGGTTACTTGACAGAGAAAAATCTGTCCCTTAAAAAATTGGAAATAAAAAAGGGCAATGTAGCTCTTAAACCATATGCATAGAGCTTCATTATTAAACCGTGTCGCCACGTCATATCATAGCCTTTATGGATGTCCAAGAACACTCATATCATGAATTCTTTGTCGACAAATGCCTCCAAAATGCAATGCTCCAAATGCATTAACTGATCTTGTGAACTTCTGTATTTACAGAGCCACACTGTCGATCAGTTAACAAATTCGTCGACTCTAGAACAAAAAGAAGCCAATTATTAGCCATTCGTTCCATGACCTTACATAGACAAGAAGTCAACACAATAGGACGACGTGAACTAGGATTCATAAGACAACCAGTCTGTTTGGGTATCGGTATGACGTGTGCAAAGTGCCATGAGTTTGGCAACGTTTGGGATGCCAAAAACTCATTGTGCAGTGCTGAGAGCGTAATCAGGTTGTCCTGATTAAGATGGTGGATCATACCGTACATGGCGGTGTCTGGTCCAGGACTGGTGTCTTTACAGGATTTAAGGGCAAGGAACAGTTCATCCATGGTAAATTCTTCGTTGCACGGGGAGTCTACGTGTTCTGTGACAAAGAGTAATATTTGCAGCTCAGCCGTGCGTTTATGGTCCAGAAGACACAGGTCGTAACTGGCTGAGCTACATACAGTGCGTGAGTAAAACTCCTGGCGAGGATGTCAGTTACGTCCGCGGGATCGTCATAGATGTTGTTATCTACCTGCAGAATGGTCACAGGGATGTTGGGACGTTTATTATTTAGTACTTTATTAGTGGACCAGACATTACTTAGTGGAGTAAAACCATTCACCGTGGACACAAGAGACTGCCAGGCATCATGTTTAGCCCTTAAAGTTGTACTCCTTGCCTCAGCCCACGCTTGTTTGTATGCAATAAAGTTTTTCTTACTAGGCTGACTATCAAAAATCCTGTATCTCCTACTGTGTTTCCTTAATGCCTGTTGGCAATGTGGTGTGCACCCATGAGTTCTGTGCTTAACATGAACTGTAGAAGGCTTGGGAATAGCAGCCTTAGCCGCGTGTACAATGGAATTAGTTAAATTTTAGACTTTACATCTATGGACTCCCCTGATATATCAAACTCAGCAATCCTTGACAAGGATCCCCATCTTCCTTCTTAAAGTTAAATTTTGGAGGTGGAGGGTCCAAAATAACGTTGCGTGTATCAGATAGACAGTTGAGTAAATGATCATTTCCCAAGGAACAGTCATAAGGATCCCACGAGAAATCTTTATGTATACCTGGGGAGGCCAAAGGCAAGTTGATGGCCAAAAAATTACCAGTATGATCATTGATGATCTACACGAGTCGCTCTACCATCGTTCGGAAGACAGAGGTTGGACTGTAGTATTAGGTGGGCTACTTGCTCCCTGCGAACATCAGTCCTCAAACTACCCGATTGAGAGTGATGAGCATTAAAGTTGGCCAACACTAACTTATTTCCAGGAAGGTGGTCAGAAGGTTAATTCAAAGCATCAGTATCCATGGGGCCATGTGGTGGACAGTAGAGAGAGCAGAGACAGACACGTGTTATTCAATTTTACTTTGCGCGTGACAGCTTCCAGAGTAGAATTTTAAACCACTTCTGTTTCTGGATGTGGTTTGTGTGTGTATATGGCAATTCCGTGACCATCATATATTCTACACGAGTGGTAGTGTTTGAACTGCGGATGATCTGGGTGATACATCAAGTGCATCTCCTGTAGACAAGTAACGTCTGGCCTGTGTATTGATAGCAGGATTGCTGTAATGTAATTTATTCACAAGAGTCCTATCATTCCACTGTAATACAGTGAATGCGACCAGTGTGCTTATATTTTTTCTGCCATCTGCCAACAGGTGAGCGACTGCCAGGGGTCCTGTCCCTGTGCTTGTTGATGGAATCCATCATTTTATCATTAATAACAAGGCTCCCAGACTCCCCCGAGGAAGAGCTGACTCTTCTCTCCCTCGCTGGAGCAGGAGCAGGAGTAACATGAGGACGTGACTGTGTCGTACCCTACACCCTCTTAGTAATCACTTACATGTTTCACACTCATCTTTAATTAGCTCGATATATGACTGCTGTAGATAGGCAGCATCAGAACAACAGCATTAGGGAGTGTGGAGACAAGTCCAGAGAGAATCTGTAATATTAAAGTTAGGTCAGTGTGACACTGTGTATCCCTGTCTGTCCCAATTCCCTCCCACACTACAAGGAAAACTGGTCCACACTCTGAGGTTCCAAAACACAAAGATACCTTTTTTACTTTACTATATCTAGCTTAGAACAAGACAGTTGTTTTACTTAAGCAACACAAATGCAATCAAGTCACTCAGTATATGGAGATTTAACTCAAATACTCATAATTACAAACCCTTAATGTATCATAATAATTCATGAGTATCATATCTTTGAGTAGTTACTCACTACAAGAATAACCGCTATAATTATCCCCAAAACCAGGGACTAGCATCAATTATTGCTGGTTATCGAGCAGATGCTAACTGGCATTTATAATTTACGCCCAGGCATGTGAAATATCCTTGTCTTGCACACTCACAATCTCCCCATCTTAGCTACTGCCACTCACCAGATTCCTTAAGCCGTCCATGGTCGTGTGACTGTCTCTCCTCTCAGCAGAGCTGTTGTCCCGAGACACTCCCGAATCTGCCCCGTCTGCCAGCCACCTAAACCTGTACTCTGCTGTCCACCTTCATGCCTCTGCTTATATCTAGTTCCTGGAGCACTGTCTTGCCTCTCACTCAAGCTGTCTAGCTTCACCTGAATCACTTATATCAAAGTTAATGATACTTTTAGGTGTACCTTCTCGTGACCTCTTACTAAAATTAATTGTTCACTTGAGCAGTACACTCATCATAACCCCTGCTTGTTTACTCCACGCCCCACAAAGGGTCCTTGGTACTCCACAAGAGTCAGACCAAGGTTAAAAGGTCTCGTGATGCCTACTTTTAACAGCTTTACATGACTCTGCAACTTACGACAATCTTGGTGTATAGCAGTATTTTCCTTCTCATGTTTTTTCTCCTTCTCCTGCGCTGTCCGCAGCTGATCCTAAGTCAAGCTTAATGGGTGTGTCAGGGAGGCTAAGAGGTTTAGCAGAAGACCGCCTCATATGTTTACCCGTTTAATAAACTCTTGCCCCACATGTGTTGGCTTCGGCATGGTCGGGATCAGTGACATTATCCAGCGTTTGGCTGTGCTGACACCTGTTTTGTGAAATGGTCAGATTAATCTTACTACATCTGTCACACTTTGGTTTAGACCTTACTGACTGAGTGACAGCAGC
Source organism: Coenobita brevimanus (assembly GCF_032717465.1). Taxonomy (NCBI): domain Eukaryota; kingdom Metazoa; phylum Arthropoda; class Malacostraca; order Decapoda; family Coenobitidae; genus Coenobita; species Coenobita brevimanus. The sequence continues at coordinate 2,792,492 of NC_137070.1, read as the reverse complement.
CTCTTGAGAATATAAAGTAGTTGTAGGGATATCAGACAATTGGAGCATACAGGAGGCTGAGATGAAGAGGTAGAGTTAGTGGCATGAGGAACAGGGGCAGGGGCAGCCTGTGTCTCGACAGAGCACATCACAGGACGGACCATGACCGCTGAAGCATAGAAGGTATTCGGCGAGGGAGTTGCATGCAATGCCTTCACCTTCTTCCTACCATTTGTAGTAGGAGATGCCCTCAGTTGCCTTCACCTTCTTCCTACCATTTGTAGTAGGAGATGCCCTCAGTTGCCTTCACCTTCTTCCTACCATTTGTAGTAGGAGATGCCCTCAGTTGCCTTCACCTTCTTCCTACCATTGTAGTAGGAGATGCCCTCAGTTGCCTTCACCGTGCAGACCTCCTTCTCCTTCCACTTGGGACAATCCCTCGAGGAAGTGGCGTGAGCACCCTTGCAGTGAAAGCAGTATACTTGAACAGTCTCGGATGTGCAGTGTTCAGCATCATGACTCTGAACCATACACTGATTGGAACATCTGACAAGACTTGTCACTATTTCCATATAGTTGACATTTCAAACAGCGAAGTGGCTAGGGATATATGGCCATATGTTAAACAATTTCATAGCCAACTGCAACTTGATCGGGAAGAGAAACTTTACCAAGAGTCAAGGTAATGGTTGCAGGCTTAGTCCTTATGCCTTCCGAAAATCTGGTGATGATTTTAGCATTTATGGCATTTTGTTGAGCGAGTTCCTGCATAATCTTGTCCTCACTCATCACCATGAGGTCCCTGGAAAAGATAACACCCTTGCGGGAAGTCATGGTAACAGGGATCTTCGGCTCGAAATATACAATGAAACTTGCACAGCTTTAACAAGTCTTTTACTTGACAAGAAGTAACAGTCTTTACGAGGAGTTCTTCATTAGTCGTAAAAATACCCCCGCTAATACCAATACACCAGTCCTGTATGAGACAGCCCTAGCATGTATTCAATATGGACGGTGGGTGTTAGCGCTGAAGTGGTGACATGTAGAGGTGTGCGGTACGTAGGAGGACTACTGGGCCTTGAAATCAGGCTGTGAAGCCTATGCCCAGAGTCGGACACATAAAAAAAAAAAAAAAAAAAGTCAGTTTCTTGGCCTGTTTCACTTCACCAGCACAGCCATCAATCACCTTAATAATGAAAGGATTTAGGCCAGCCAGAGGAGTGGAACCAAGAGCATGAAGACCAACAAATGATGCATTATTTACAGGAATGTCGAGGGAAGCACGAGTCTGGGGCCGGTCAGTCTGGGGCCGGTCAGTCTGTGATACAGTTGGGGTCTGTCAGGACCACCACCGCCCTGCACGGGGGGAGGTGGTTACTAACAAATCTCCATAATGTTCCTCACATTTTCAGGTGCAAACAGCAGCCTAAGCCTACGACACAACTCTTAATTTCTAGAAGGTTCCCCACATCTCCAAACACAAAACCCACCCTAAGCCTGCTGGCATAACAGTATTATTATTAATAATGTGTTAGGTGAGGGCGTTCACCATCCACTCACTCGATGTAGTGCTGCTTTGGGTGTCTGCCTTTTCCTCTCGTCCTTTCTTCCTCTTCTGTCTTTCTTCTCTTCACTCTTTCCACTTCCTTCTGCCTATGGATGACTTTACACTTCCTCTTCTGTCTTTTTTTCCTTCATTCTTTTCCCTTCCTTCTGCCCATGGATGACTCTACACTGATTGACAAGCCAAATGGTTTCCTGTACACCAGAAAACCATTTACTACGCTGGGTGGTAACCATGTAACCAGATAACCAGATTATGGCGCCTGGTGGTTTAGTGCGTAATTAAGACACTCCAGTCGGATTTAGCCGGCGGAGGTTTATATCCAAGGAGTGGTTGGGGTTTATTGTTCACGTAATGCCACTCAGGGATGAGTGAGGCTGGTCATTCATCTTAAATATCAGGACCAACTTGCCTAACCTCGGGCTCCTCTGCTCCTCATGGGACAATATAGGATTGGATGATGGATGGATGGATGGATTATTATTAGTAAATTACTGAACTTGACACTGACTTTTATCCACTAAAACATATTTTTCTGTCCCGTCTTCGGAAGTTATGCAATAATAAACGAAGTTCCCCCTGTTCATCTCATTTATTTTTCTGTCCGCTTCTTCTCTTGTCATTCTCTCTGCTTGAACTTTTGTTTCGATTCTCGATCTGAATGTCTTTTTTGCACCAATTATGCGTTTCTTATCGCCTGGGTCCTTGTAATGGTCAGGATTACGCAGGTACAGCGGTGTGTCGCCCTTACAAGTCTTTTACCTGGGTTTGGTGGAGGCAGTTTAACTTGATCATTCGTGATGATCGGGATGCCTGGTGCTGTTTGACTCGCACCCATGGCACTACCTTGAACAATCGTGATGATCGGGATGCCTGGTGCTGTTTGACTCGCACCCATGGCACTACCTTGAACAGTCGTGATGATCGGGATGCCTGGTGCTGTTTGACTCGCACCCATGGCACTACCTTGAACAGTCGTGATGATCGGGATGCCTGGTGCTGTTTGACTCGCACCCATGGCACTACCTTGAACAGTCGTGATGATCGGGATGCCTGGTGCTGTTTGACCTGCAGCCATGGCACTACCTTGAACAGTCGTGATGATCGGGATGCCTGGTGCTGTTTGACCTGCAGCCATGGCACTACCTTGAACAGTCGTGATGATCGGGATGCCTGGTGCTGTTTGACTCTGTTTTGTTTGTTTGTTTGATATTTGTCCCAGTTTCCTGGGACACGGGCAAACTGAGAGCCCGTCAGAGGTGCGCACGACTTGCGCAAACTTGCTCTAGCGAGGTGGAGGATAATCCTTTACTGTAGTAATCAATATATTTAATGGAGCACGGGCAACAACGGCTGCAGCGTCCATAAAGACGTCACCAGATCGGGCAAGGGGCGAGTCCAGCTCAGACCTGAGCATGATGGTGGCTGGGCAGTCCAGAAGATAATGAAGAAGGGGCTCCTCACAGCTGGACAAGCAATGGGCACATGGGTCTGGCTCCATACCCACAATTTGCTTGTAACAGAGAAACCCAAGACGCAATCTTCGAAGCCGGACTACAATATAATTAGGTAGACCTGGGGGGCAGCAGGAGAGAATAGGACGTGGCAGCAGCATACCATTTTGCAGAGCAAGAGCCCTCCGTGACCCAGAGCTGATGGTCCTCTAGGGATAGTCTTCCTATGGTGGCAGTGAGAGTGTGGATGAGGTGCGAGGGACTAGGGCGTAGTGGAAATGTGATGTCTGGAAGATCACAAGCTGAGCGCGCAGCGTGATCAGCACGCTCGTTGCCACTGATTCCCACATGTCCCGGGAGCCAGTGCAGGTTAATCGTTGCTCCCCTATGGACAAGAAGTGATGCGAATGTATGGATCGCTGTTAGGAGGAAGACGTTGTCATGCAGTGAGAAAGATCGTAATCTCTGAATCGAGGAAAGAGTCTGTGTGGATTATGACTCGGTTGCGACGATGGTGGTGAGCATGGCGCAAAGCACCCAGGATGGCCGCAAGTTCCGCCTGAAAAGCGGATACACCTGAGGAGAGTCGCCAAGCTTCCACTACTTGCCCCGAGACAAAGGCCGCTCCAGCTGCGCCATTAGGGGAAACAGAGCCATCAGTGTAATAGATGGCTGAGTCTGGTGAGGCCAGAGCTGCCACCCTACTGAGACCCTCCTGGCGAAGGAGTGCTGGTATTGAGGAGCGAGGTTTGGCCTCCGATGGACAAATTATATTAAAGGGAGGATCCCATGGCGGTGGATCAACATATCCGGAAAAGGGGAGTCAGGGTCTTGACAGAGGCTCGCCGCAGCTCCCAGGCCATGGATGACAGCGGCCGTGGTGCGAGCCCAGTCACGCTGAGGGGCCGGCTCGGGTGGGCGGCCGAGAGAAGGCGTTTTAGGAGGGCAGTGACGGGCAGGTGAGGCAGGCACTGGATCATCTTCAGTGTGACGACTGCCGCCCGCAACATAATGCGATGGGCCAGAGACGGCACCCGCCCTCCATATGCAGATTTACAATCCGGGTCCAACGTGGAGCACCCAGCATGATGCGGAGTGCATCGTTCTGGATGACCTCAGAGATCGAGACACTGGTGGAGTGAGACCAGTTAGACAGATGGCACTGTAGTCCACCAGAGATCGGATGGCGTGAATATAAAAGGTCCGGAGGACAGAAAATGATGCCCCCAAACTCCGCCTGGAGAGGTATCTGAGAGCAGCCATGCGGGTGGAAGCACGTTCCCTCAGATACCGTACATGGCAAGCAAAGGTGAGGCCCCCATCTAGCCAAACCCCCAGATACTGGTGGACGGTGACCATGGAAAGCTGATGACCTCCAAGCAGCAGTGGAAAGTCGGGGCGGAGGCCAAAGGCAGACACTTCGTCTTAGCAAAGTTGATTTTAAGGCCTAACTCGTTGCACTTTGCGTGTAACCGAGAAAGGGCCAAGTCCGCCTGTTGAAAACAGTCTCTCCGTGTAAACACGAGGCCAGATCGTCAGCGTAACAGAGAAGAGTTATGCCAGGCCCATATTCAAAAAAAAGGAGCTCCTCCATCAGGATATTAAACAATATAGGGCTCAAAACGCTTCCCTGGGGGGTGCCATAAGTATGCGGGTAAAAAGGGGAGAGGTGCCCCTGAAAGCGGACCCCGCAGTGCGGTCACTAAAAAATCCCGGACCCAGGATATGAGCCTGCCCCCTACTCCCTGGCCGCAAGAGCTGCCAAGATAACGGTGGGGTTCGCCAGTTCAAAGGCCTTCTCGAGGTCGAGGAAGATGGCCATCCCCCGTCCGCCCCTCAGCTCCCCAAGGAATGATGCAAGGCAGTGGGTGGCACTCCTGCCTGGGTGATATGCATAAATCCTTGGGTGCAGTGGTCCCAGCCGCCAAGCAAGACGAGCCCGCACAACCCTCTCAGCTGTCTTTGCAAAGCAACTGAGCAGGGAGATGGGGCGCATGGCAGTGGGATCGCGAGGTTTCGGAATCGGGTGAATGACCGCCATCTTCCACGACCTCGGTAGACGCCCCTCAGACCACGAGAGGTTAAGCAAATCAAGCAGACGCTCTCTGCAGCAATCTCCAGCATGAGTTAGAATGGAGTACGTGACCCCGTCGAGCCCCGGTGCAGTGTCCTCCCGGCGCCTCAGCGCTTTTTGAAGCTCTCCGCTGGTGATGGGACAGTCAGCGGGGTCAGGTGTGTCACACGCTGTCTGAATGGCCGCAATGCGAGAGGCAGACAGCTGCACTTGTAAGGCTCGGACAGACTGCGGGAGATTGGAAGAGGCTGAGCGGTCAGCGAAATGCTGGGCAAGACGGCTGGCCTCAGCGGCAGGGTCAGGGTGGGAGGGCGGACGAGGAGGACGTGGATCGGAGATGGACCTGATTCTCCCCCACATCTCACGGAGTGTGGAGTGAGAATCTAGGGTGCGACACCATCCGATCCACGCCTCCTCTTTAAGGCGACGCTTTTTAGCAACTACATGCCGAGTGACAGCAACCAGGTACCGGCGGTGCGGAGATGTTCGGCGCCGCCGGTACTGCCTGCGTGCTGCGTTCAGCCTCTGGTTCAATTCCCTGACCCTGTCGCAGTAAAACCAGCCGTCCCGGTAGCATCTCGCCGAGCGCCTCTGCAATGGAATGGCAAGAGAGGCAGCGTGCGAAAAGATATTTGCTGCTTGATCTGCCCGGCTCTCGAGGTCTGAGGCGGGAGAGGATGTCGTAAAGGCCACCGTGAGAGCACGGTCAAAGGCCGCCCAATCCGCCTTGCGTAGATCCCATCGTGGTGTGGGAGGCGGGGGAGGGGGGAGAGGGGCGAGAGGTAAGCCAATAAGAGTAGCGAAGTGGTCACTCGCAAAGTGTGGGTGGAGGGACCATGACGCCAGGCCTGACAGAGGGGTTGAGATAAAGGAGAGGTCGAGGCGACCTCCTCTAATATGGGTGGGCTCTGTCGTGTTGTTTAGGAGGGAGACACCACCCATCTCCTCCAGAAGTAAAGAAATGTGCCGTCCTGCTTCATTGGACTGAAGAGGCGATGACAGAAGGGCGTGGTGGGCATTGAAGTCGCCCCCAATGTACACGGCCCCCCTGGCAGCTTGGGAGAAAAGTTCCCCCAACTCCAGGGTGCTCCTCTGGCTTCGGTATACGTTGTATACCGTCAGGGGCGACGTCGCCAGATGGAGAACCACGCCCTGAACCTCCACATCAGGTCCACAGAAAGGAGGGGACTCACAATCCGTGCACGCGATGTGGTCCTGGACCAGAACGGCACATCCCCGTGTAACGCCACGAATATACGGGAGGAGATGGGTGGTGTATCCCACGAGATGGAAAGTGGAATTGCCTGGGAGCAGGGTCTCCTGCAGGAGAATGACATGAGGGCGGTCCCGTGCAGCCGCCTCCTGCAAAAGGGGGAGCTTGCTCCGTGCTCCCAAGCAATTCCACTGGAGGAGCCTGAGAGAGCGGTCTACTGGCCGTCCGGCGACAGTTGCTGACGGTCGTTCTCCTGCAGCAGTGGTGAGGCCCTGTCCATCACTTTGGACCCTGATGGTGGTAGGGTTTGCCCCAAACGATGTCGATGACGAGGCAGCTGTGCGGCCGAAAGCAGAGCATTGGGAGGTCGTGAGCTGACTCTTTTGGACGGGCGAGCTGACCTCTGCGATTTGGGACGGGGTCGCCCTGCCGAACGAGCTGGGCGGCGAGGGGACAGAGGAGCACCTAGGCTCGCCATCTTCCTTGCGATCGCCTGGTCCACTAGGCGATTGGCTGCTTTGGCAAGGGGCTCTGTTGGGAGAGGGATGTCGAGGGTTAAGGCCACTGTTTTGGCTAGGGTCAGCACCAGCTCTGTGGCAAAGGTCCTGAGCTCCTCCATTGTGAACGAGATCACCGGAGGAGCAGGAGCGGTTGGTGGACTTGGTGTGGAGCCCGGCGCTGGTGGCGGAACAGTCAGTGGCTGTCTGGTCTCTGCAGTCGGAGATGGTAGCGATACAGGCGGCTGTTGGTGGTGGACCTCGGCTGTGGTCTGGACCATAGTGAGCGCTGAGGGCAATGGAGGGAACTCTTGGTCGCTGAGAGGTGGGGGGCACTGAGTGAGAGGGCGGCGCTGTTGTCCCCAGATGAAAGTACCGGGGGGAGCTGGAGTGGCGCTGGTGGCCTGGTGTTCCTGTACAAAGGCAACCTGCCTCTCTCGACCCTGGTTCACTCGATGAACCCTCGCGGGGCAGCTGGAGTGCCAGGCGTGGTGTCGTCCGGAGCAGTTGGGGCACTTGGCCGCAACTGGTTGCTTCGCCTTGTACCGCTGGAGGCACTCGGCCGTGTCGTGGCCGCCACTGCACATGCCGCAGATGACGGGGCGGTTGCAGTTGGCACGGTGGTGCCCGTAGCGCTGGCAGCGGTAGCAACGGAGAGGCTCCGGGGTGAAGGGGCGAAGGTGATACGTTCCCCAGTTCCCTAGGTCGAGAGAAGGGATCAGAGGACCCCGCAGGGTGACAACGACCTGACAAGTCTCTTCCCGGGTCCGCGTTTTCTGGCAGCGGGTCGCCTCCTCGACCTGAGGGTGGTGAAGGAGTATCTCCATGGGCATTCTCAAGGGATAGCCCATGACCACTGCCTTCGTAGACTGTTGACCAGGCGTCAGCTCTACTAGTTTTACAGGGCAGGCCTCGTCCTGCAGGGCTGTTCGTAAGAGGTCGTAGGCTCCCTCGTCTTTCGGCACCAACTCTGAGCTTCCATCCCTGCCCATGAGATTGGAGCAGCATAGCCCTGGCAGGTGACGCTCCAGTGCAGCCACGGCGTCGTAGCTCGTCGCATGCCCGTCCTGTACCGGCACACGGAAAGCTGGAAATGCAGAGCGGGGAGGCGGACGCACAGCTACTGACACGGAGGGACGAGCAGCAGAGGGATCCCTGAGGGGAGGCCCAGTGCGTACTGCCGGAGAGGGGCCGTTTCCCTGGCGAGCACGCCTCGATCCCTTCCGTACCACGGGGGTAAAACCCTCATCTACATGCAGAGCGGGATCAGCAGAGGGGGAGAGCTGAGTCGCAGCAGGAGCCTCCGAAGTGCCCTTGGTAGAAGAGAGAGATGGCGGAGCAGGTGCAACCTCCTCCATAGCCTCATGTCGGCGGGCTGCCTTAGCAGAGCGGGAAGAGTCACCTCGCAAGCGAGGTACCATTCCCGTAGATTTGGGTGTGGAGGGATTTGCACAAGCGGCCCCATGAGCTGACGAGAGGGAGCTCGAGTCAGAGCAGTGACGCTCCCTCTTTGTGCCTGTGGCAGGGCACGGGATGGAGGGCCTCGACTGAGGAAGCGGGAGGCGGGAATGCCCCTGGGGCCTAGGGATGCTGGATCCCTTCATGCTCACCGGAGCAGGCCAAAAAAACTGTCAAAAACACACACACACACACACACACACACACACACACCTCACACACACAACCACTCAAAAAAGCACAAGCAAACAAAAAACAGCAAAAGTGGCCAGGTCCCTACAGTGACGGGCAACCTATGCTCCCCGCCCTCTAAAGGGCGATGGGAGGCCCCGCCACTGCCCCTTTCGGGTCTTCCCTACTCTAACAGAGCCGCCCTCACCGCCTCCTATAACCAGGCCCTAAAGGCCCCCCTTCATGGAAGTGCCCTAACGGCACCCCTTCAGGGTTCGGCGTCGTACTACGGTGAGGTACACTAACGGCAGGCCAAAAAAAAAAAAAAAAAAAAAAAAAAAAAACAGTCACCAACACACACACACTCCCACTCACACCCAGGCAATCTGAGACTAAGTCTCGGAAAAAACCTGGAAAACGGCCAAAATTCTTCCTCAGTGCCAGAGACAAAGTCGAAAACAGGCAAAAAACGAGGAAAACAGGCGAAAATCGTCACGAGTAAACGAACCAGAGTTCAGAGCTCGAGCGAAATCGGCCAGACCTCCTCACCCGACAGAGTCTGAGCTAGGTGTTTGACTCGCACCCATGGCACTACCTTGAACAGTCGTGATGATCGGGATGCCTGATGCTGTTTGACTCGCACCCATGGCACTACCTTGAACAGTCGTGATGATCGGGATGCCTGGTGCTGTTTGACTCGCACCCATGGCACTACCTTGAACAGTCGTGATGATCGGGATGCCTGGTGCTGTTTGACTCGCACCCATGGCACTACCTTGAACAGTCGTGATGATCAGGATGACTGATGCTGTTTGACCTGCAGCCATGACACTACCTTGAACAGTCGTGATCGGGATGTCTGATGCTGTTTGACCTGCAGCCATGACACTACCTTGAACAGTCGTGATCGGGCTGCCTGATGCTGTTTGACCTGCAGCCATGGCACTACCTTGAACCTTCGTGATGATCGGGATGCCTGGTGCTGTTTGACTTGCAGCCATGGCACTACCTTGAACAGTCGTGATCGGGATGTCTGATGCTGTTTGACCTGCAGCCATGACACTACCTTGAACAGTCGTGATCGGGATGTCTGATGCTGTTTGACCTGCAGCCATGGCACTACCTTGAACAGTCGTGATCGGGATGTCTGATGCTGTTTGACCTGCAGCCATGACACTACCTTGAACAGTCGTGATCGGGATGTCTGATGCTGTTTGACCTGCAGCCATGGCACTACCTTGAACAGTCGTGATCGGGATGTCCGATGCTGTTTGACCTGCAGCCATGGCACTACCTTTATCATTCGTGCCGGGTAAAGAACTGCAGTTTTGCTTTTCACCAAAGGCTGGCAAACGTAACCAAGAAGCATTAGATGTATCAGGTGGTATAGTTTTGTCATTTTCCTGGCCAGTATATCGCAAGTAGTTAGACATAATGTTGCTTTCCTCCGAAGGTCCAGTGCTAAAAGTGCAATAATCCCTTCCAGCTTGTTTTTGTGTAGTACGTACCATTTCCCAGTCAGGCATGTCGAGTGGTTCATCCTGTTCAAGTATGGTACGCACCACATCCCAATCAAGCATGTCGTTTTCGAGATTCCAGGGAAACATTTCACTTAGATCCTTCGCTGTACGTGACTCGTCCGTGCTGTCACCAGATTCATAATTCCGAGTGCTCATATTGCTCATAAATACTTGTCACCATATACTGTCTGGGATTTAGAATTGTTCCGCTGTATTTTGTCTTTCGTAAAATATTGTGCTGATTCAGGCAAAAACACTAATTAGAATATACTGTAGACTAAAACACTGCTGAAGATGTTTATACACTTAATTGCAGAC
>NC_137070.1:2747244-2777244 GCF_032717465.1 Coenobita brevimanus | reverse complement strand
TGGGCAGCCGAAACTACATGTTCAAATCACACCAAAATTGGCACAAAAATCGCAATAAATTCGCTGATGTGAAAAAAACTTGGTCCCATCAGGATTGAAAGACTTTACTATGTTTAATGAGCGATCAAAGTTTGACCAAAAAATGCCGCTTACGGTGTGAGTGCGTGAAATTAAGGTTGCATTCACCGTAGGGTTTTTGATAGCTTTATAATATACTATAGCAGTAGCTGTGTGTCTGTGTGCGTGTGTATTTTGGGCAGCCAAAACTACGCATTCAAATCACACCAAAATTGGCACAGAAATCGCAAAAAATTCGCTGATGAGAAAGAACTTGGTCCCATCACGATTGAAAAACTTTTACTCTATTTAATAAGCGATCAAATTTTGACCAAAAAACGCCGCTCCTGGCTCCCTGTCGGTTGCCGTGGCCGAGTGGTTAATATCTCGGACTTGCGTGCGGACAACTTGGGTTCCATTCCCGAAGCTGCAAATAACACGATCAATTGGTTAGCTGCAAAAAATCCAAATGACAACGTTAGACTAGAACAGCACATAAACGGACCATCATGGACCCTTCGATGTCGCCTTGACGGCCGATAGTGACAACGTTAGACTAGAACAGCACATAAACGTGACTCAGATTACCTGAAATGATAGCAACGCGCACGCGAAGCGCGAGGAAACGAGTGAGATGCACGAGGAAACGAGTGCAAAGCACGAGCAAGCGGGCGCACAGTGCGAGAGCCCTCCGCAGGAGCAAGTGCGAGAGGGCCCGAAGGGCCCACGAGCACTTGTTTAACTAAATATTGATGTCAGTTATCGGAGTATAATTTGACGCAACTGATTTATCACCCTTTGTAAAATTGTGTACTACGTTTGATGTCTTCCACGCCTCTCAAACTTCTCGTGCACTTAAAGACTGAATAAATAACGCTGTAATTGGCTCACACACACACACACACACACACACAAACAGGATATGGTGCTAGTTTCGAAAAAATGTTAATACAGCATATGGTGCTACTTACGAAAAAATGTTAATACAGAATATGTGCTAGTTGTGAGAAAAAATGTGGAATGGATGCAGAGGTTTAGTTATGGTTTACTGTATTCTGTCAGTAAGCTGTGACAGGGTAGGTAGCATCACTAATATGTGGAAGCAAGGTCCATACATAATACTGTTTTGCTCTGGTACTAAGCTCCACCCAAGACAAAACTTTACGAAATGTCTGCCAAGTTAAGGTGGACGAACTGTTTGTTCAACATAAAGTGTTGATATGAAAATTTTGAAGTAAATCAGAGGTACACAAGGTAAAGGAATGCTATCGGTCCACAATATGCGTGAAACATTAAGACTCAAAGAACGAAAGTCACTGAAATATTTGTGGCCGACCTAGCATAGTGCCTGGCCATCCAGGGTATGTATAGGTAAGCATCGAACACCCTGCGCACCGATACTTTTTTTTCCTTGTGTACAGTCTCGAGCCACAGAAACTGTTCAGGTCTTGTGGCTGCTGCGATCAGGAAACCCCCATCTGACATAGCATCGAACCCCCATCCCTCCCACACATTCCTCACCCCGATCTCCACCTTCCCCCATCTCTCTCTCTCTCTCTCTCTCTCTCTCTCTCTCTCTCTCTCTCTCTCTCTCTCTCTCGATGAACAGGAAACTCACTGTTTTCCGTCACGGTTCTAAACAACGCACGACACCCTGAACATGTTGCAGAGCCTATATTGCGTTAATATATATTTTGCACTGCATAGTAACATGACAAAGGAACGTTACACAAAAGTCAGATAATATACGGGAAAAATAGCAAATGTGGTTGAAGTACAATGTATTTTTTTTTTTAAACTGAAAATCAAGCTCGTTAGGAGTTCTGCTGAGATTTATGTAGTCGAATAGAAGCATCTTCAGTGTACACTCTGTCATAATACGATCCTTACACCAATGACCGCCAGATGTCGGAAATTCCACTCAGCTGACACCTCGATGTGTTTGGTGCCTGAATGGGAAATGCCTCCACAAAGGTGACAGTGACGATTATACATGAATGTGACAATGCTGTTCTTTACATTTATATTTTTGGCACTAATTCGTACTAAAATGATTATTCAGCAAAACTATTTCATATTTGTTCGCAATATTAACAATCCATGGCTGTCCAGTTAGTATATGGATGAAGGTATAAAGGAGATACAAGGTAGGGTAGTGGATGTTGGAGCGGCCCTAATGAGAAAAGGTAGTGTGTGCAAACCTGCTGTTCTGTTGTCTGCAGACGATACTGTATTGTTAAGAGAAGATGAAGGGGAACTACAAGGCTTGGTGAGTGAGTTTGGGAGAGTATGTCAGAAACGGAATCTAAAGGTGAATGTAAGGAAGGGTAAAGTTATGGTATTTGAGAGAAATGAAGTCAATGAATGCACAGTGAGGCTGGATGAGGAGGAAATGGAAATGTGAGCTCACTTAAGTAGTTGGGTAGTGTGATGAGTAAGGATGGAAGTTTAGCAGGTGAAGTGCTTGAAAGGGTACAACAAGGAAGAAAGGTTGCTGGTTCCTTGAAAGCAGTGATAAGAAACAGGGAAGTGAGCATGGAAGTGAAAAAGTTGCTGCATGATATTACTGTGACACGCACTCTAATGTATGAATGCAAAGCTTGTTCCCTGTTGGAGGGACACAAGTCAAGAGTGAGAGCATTGGAAATGAGTTATTTGAGAGGAGCCTGTGGAATTAATGGAGAGACAGACTGACAAATGAGGAAGGAACGTTGTGGTGTGGATGTGGATGTGATAGAAAGCTTTAGGAGAAATACAGCTGAGGTGGTTTGGCCATGTGGAGAGGATTGAGAGCGAGAAACGAACGAGGAAAGTGGATGTGAGTGAGGTGGTGGGGGGAGAGGGAGGGGGAGACCGAAGATGAGGTGGAGGGATGGAGTGGAGAGGTACATGAGAGAGGGGAATGCAAGCTGGTGGAAGGGCATCGAAATGGCAGGGGACAGGACGAAATGGGGGCGATTTGTGTGTGGCCATCCCTTACGAGATTAGGGCGTCTGGCTATAGATAGATAAATAGAACAACGGTTTTGTAATAGTACTATAAACTACTATCCTCAGTGTTGCGGGAGAACTGCTTTGACCAACAATATCAGTTATTGTGTGTTATAAGCGGGTGTTAATACAGTACTTTAATAAGTGATTCCACCAGACATGTCGAGTTTTATCTATCCCAAAACGCGATCGTAGTATTTAGGACAAATACTTCACAAGCATTACATGATTCTTTGGTGTTTCAAACCACAGTATGAGTTATAAAGAAGAGGTCGTGCCATGATGCAAACCACATAATCATTAGCATAATCACGTTAAGCTTTGGTGGGTCCCCTTTGTGGAACTTCATACTTGTTATTATCAAACCATATGCTGTTCTGTTGACACACTAAGGAGAAACAGTTCGATGTCTGAATCCTGATGAAAAACCTTATGTTCAGTGCTAAACTTCCACGCCTGTCTTGAGCAAGGCTACCAACATGCTGTGCAGTCCGAGGCTGCTCTTCCCATACATGAGTACTAAGAAACAGAAGTGAAGGAGGGAGCAGAGGGAGAAAAAACAACTGGCACCTGATAAATGGGTGTGATGAGACCACAGCGGTATTAAACAGGGTTGTATTTGGTGGTTTGCTCAGTGGGATGTGGTGCTGGAAAAATGCCACTCAAATAAGAACAGAAAGTTTGGAATAGGACGAAACGTGTGTGCATGAATCTATTAATGGAGTGGAGAGTGAGAAATAAAGTGTGTGCTGGAAAAAAATACACTTTGAAGTGAACAATTGTACCAGGTGAAGAAATAAATGTTGTAATTGTACCCTTATAAGGAAACAAAAATCATTGAAGTAGCTGCAGAAATGATCGTGGTATAAGTTTGTTCAGTGGTGTAGGAAGGGTGTATGGAAAAATGGTCATAAAGGAGGCAAGGAATATATCAGAAGGCCTGGTGAGTGACGAACATGGTGGCTTTAGGAGTGGCTGGGGATGTGTGGATCGAATATTTTCAATGATGTATATAACAGTACCTTGTGAAATATGTCACGTGTTATGGCATTAGTGTATGTGGAAAAATCAAAAGATAAGTTTAATAAAAAATAAAAATAAGAAGAATCGACTCGTATATGTAAAGTTCGATGAGGAAGACAGAAACAGTCTCTAATATAAGTATGAGAACAGACACAAGAGCCGGAGAAAAGAATGTTACTACACAAATATTATGTAGCAGATAAGTTTCCTCCTGTATAAAAATGGAAGGAATACAGGGTACAGAGCAGGAACTATGCCAGAGGGAAGCTTCGTGAGAAAGAATAACAAGCACGTAAAGAGCACGACTGAAGCAAGTGTGTACAAAGTTCCTTATGCAAAGTGTGAAAAATATGTAGAGGAGACTTTTAGAGGGTTGAACAAGAGATTGAAGAATGGAAATATGAAGTGAATTTGTTTAATCTCAACAAGGAAGGTAGTGACAGTGAGGATATTAAAGACATCTGGAGAGAATATTGTAAATGATTGCTGGATGAGGAGTCTGCCTGGAATAGGTAAGACTGGGAGTCACCAGATCCAGTGTATGGCCAGTGGCCTTTGATGCTGCTGTTGTCAGCAGGGCAATAGACAGAATTCAGCTGAAGATGGCGGCAAGTGTGTCTGGGTTGACTACTGAAGTGCTGAAGGCCTCAGGATATGCAGGAATGAGTTTAGTTACTGATTTGACAAATAGTATTATTAATGAGTGTGTTCTCCCAGATGACTGGCTGATGACTGTGATTGTAATGTGTACAAGGGAAAGGGTGATGCCCTGGAGGGAGGAAATTATTAAGAATAAAATTTTGGGACCAGATAATGAAGATAATGGAGAGTCCGATAGGTGTGATTAGGCAGCGTGAATATTATATTGATGAGCAAGAGTGAATGTTGATGAGATGCAGTTTGGGTTTATGTCAGGGAAAAGGACTACTAATGAAAAGGAGCTGTAATTTGTTTTTTTGTTGATCTGGACAAGGCCTTTCACAGAGTACCTCAGGAGATGGTGCACTGGGCAATGAGAAAGCTTGGGGTCGAGGAGTGGCTGGTTAGAGTGGTTATGCCTATATGTGTGTGTGGGTGTCCGCACACAACTGGGAGTCAATGCAGATTTCCATGATGAGTTTTCCTTGAACAATGGCGTGCATCAAGGGTCAGTCTTGAGTCCCTTATTGAATTTAATGGCGCTAGAAGATCTCTCACGTGACTTGAGATATGGACCCCCAAGGGAGATATTGTATGCTGATGACTTGATGATGACTGCAGAGAATGAAAGGAAGGTGGAGCAAAGATTTCGGGAATGGCGTGACGAAATGGGGCACAAGGGTTTAAGAAAAAAGCGGATGAAACGAAAGTGATGATATCTAGGGCCAGTGGCGGTAGTGCCAAAGCACAGGGAGTCGAACTATGTGCGATTTGCCACAAGACAGGGGGAAGTAACTCTATCTTGTTAAGTATTTGTGGTAAATGCGTCCATAAGGGAGGAAATCTTTGAGATAATGATTTCGTGAAGTGCGGTGTGTTGGGGAAGACATGTAGAGATTGTCCTGTGTGAGGATTTATCTTGCTGGTGAATCTTGAGTGTGTGGAAGAGGCTGTTATCTGGGGGACATATTATGTGCTGGAGGTGGGGTTGTAGCTCTGTGGCTATTGTAAGAAATAGTTGGACGAAGTAGAGGAAGCGTTTCAATCTCTTGTCACTGATAGGGCTCTCTATCCGTGCTAAAAAATCTTTGTATGTGATATGTGTTAAGAGTTTATTGCTGTCGAGTAGTGATACCTGGGCAGTAATCGAAGAGGATATGCGTAGACTCAAGTGTACAGAAAGGACATTGATTAGATGGATGTCCAGTGCATCCTTGATTGTGAAGCCTAGGAGGGCTACGTTTGCAACTGAAGAGTGGAGAGAAAGTATAGGACTGCAGTGTATTGGTTTTGTGATGGGATGGGGTAGATAAGGATGGTTTGGTTACGTGGAGAGGATGGAGGATGATAATTGGGCGTAAAAAGTGAGAAATGTGAACGTCAAGGTAGGGTTGCAAGAGGAAAACCGAAGACCTGGGACAAGGTCATACAGTATAACCTCAAGGATATGGAACTAAACAGGGAGGCTGACAGAGATCGAGCAATGGGGCGAGCCGCCATTAGGTTATCAAGTCTGACGCATGCAAGAATACTTGAAGTTTTTTTTTTTTTTTTTTAATGACACGATGTGAACCATGCGAAGACTAGATACTGGACATGGCGTGTTATGGATGAGGCAGAGTTTGCAATACATGAAGGTAATACAGTTGAACGTAAGTGCCTTAAATCTGCTCAAATTGCAGTATGTGATAACACTAATCAGAACTGGGGATTTTATACACTGGCCACATCCTGTTACCTGCGGTAAACCTCGGTAGGCATAGTTTGTGTTTATTTTCATAGCCTGAATGTATGACGTCCTTGTCGTTGGACTGTGGGACATACTTAAGGCACTGAATGTAAGCATTGTATTCTCGTACTTGTATACATCGTCGCAGAGGCTATGCACGTGTGCTCTCTCCTCCAGTTGTAGGACTGCCCCTCCGGCATTAGCTTTTTTTCCCTTCTAGTAATTGTTTAGCTAGGTTAGCTACTATTCTTTTTCATCCAATGTGTACCGATACAAGATTCTATACCTGTTTACTAAGATTACCTTTGCTTAGTCACTTCTGGAGGGTCCCCCTCACTCATTGCTCTGAGGTGTGAATAAACGCAGACGCGGCCTACCGAAAGTGAACTGAGTGAGTAATCTCAGCCAAAGTTGTTCGATGCCGGATGTCTTGTCCCTTGCTTGTCTTTCTCGTTTTTCCCACATCCCCCACAACGGGGAGGTGGTTACTATGGAGAACGCCTCTCTTCCTTTCATATGAGAGGTGGTCCTGATGCCCAGCTGACTGATACACAGACTGTCCGCTCACAGACAGACGTGCCCCAGACCCGTACCCCGCCTATCATACCTGCCAAGGATGCCTTCTTTGTTCTCTTACATGCTGTCGGTTCTCTTCCCTTCGCAGGTCTCAATCCTTTCATTATCAGGAAGGTGATTGATGGTTGTGCTGTTATAGCTGATCAAATTACAAAAAAAATCCTAATTGAGACCTTCCAGTCATTTTATTATACTGCGATAATGGGTGAAAATTGGGTTGCGAAAATATAAGTAAGCGTGGAGGTGGGGGGGGGGGGAGTTGGTTAAGAAGATGGATAGATTTTGTAGATGAGAGTGAGGGAACGAGTTATGGATTCTGAGGAGTCTAGGGAACTGAAAAAAGGTTAAGCAGTTCTGTGGACTTTGTATCATGGAACACACGACATGGGTTTGACACAAAACCTCCTTCTCGTTTTATATCAAAGTCATACGAGGGACTCCATCTGATAGGCAATATGGGGCACATATATGTGGATGGTTATTGTCAGTGATGTAGACTCATGAATCTGGGGACTTAACTGGTGAGTCAGTGAGTCTGTTACCCTTTTCATTGCCTTGGATTTTGATTTGTTGTCCCTCTGTAAGTTTTACCTCATCTCATGTGTTTTGGACCATATCTAAGTTTATTTTTGGGTGGGAAAATATGAGGCCAGGACGATGTTGATGATGCTATTATTAGAACACTATCAAGCGACCGAAAGAAGAGGGAGCCGTGTACAGCAGTTACAGATTATGACAAGAAAGGTAAAGAAAAAGTGGGACATGGCAAAGAATGTTTGAATACAATTTTGTATTTGTCGTATCAGAATTGTGACAGTGATTATATGTGGGATTATGTGTTCATTACTTTATGTGTAGACTTAAACAGAGAAAATATTCAGTGATACAGAGAGAGAGAGAGAGAGAGAGAGAGAGAGAGAGAGAGAGAGAGATCCAATAAAACAAACATAACAAAGACTGTAGTTGTTTTGTTATTTACCTGGTGTTCCTGGTGGAAATGTTAATGACGATCAGGCTTGGTTTATATCAGCAGTGCGGAGTGATACCAGGTCAGCAGGCATGGCCATCACCAGGGCTTCCACGAGGCACTCTGCTGTAAAGAAAAACCAACAAAGAGAAGTCTGGCATAAGCTGGAAAAAGTCTGGCGTGTTGTGGGAAAGGTATTTGGTAATACCACAAAAAATTTAAGGAATATATCAGAGGGTCTTGTGAGTGATGAACAGGTGCTTTACGAGTAACACTGGTTATGTGCACAGTGCACCATATATTTGTAATGACAATATGGCTGTAACTTGTGAAAAGATATATTTGTAATGACAATATGGCTGTAACTTGTGAAAAGATATATTTGTAATGACACAATATGGCTGTAACTTGTGAAAAGATATATTTGTAATGACACAATATGGCTGTAACTTGTGAAAAGATATATTTGTAATGACACAATATGGCTGTAACTTGTGAAAAGATATATTTGTAATGACACAATATGGCTGTAACTTGTGAAAAGAACTGTAAAGTATTATATGCTATTTATGGATAAGGAAACGAGGACTGCAATTAAATAAGAAAAAATATGAATGGAGTGTTTAGCATGTGAATGGTGTTAAATTCTTGTATTGGGGTACTGAAGGGTAAGTGCCTAAGTGATGTAACATTGTGTGGTATCAGGTGCAATAATACTAGAGTTGTTCCGACCATGTGGATAGTTATCTGGAATAACTATCTATAATACGAAGAAGCACAATGTGTACACTGAAAATGAACATGTAGTGTACATTCTACTGTAACATTTTTCGTTGCCACTTTTTAGCCTCTGGTGTTAAGTATGTGAAACGGAACATTTTCTTTCTTGTTTGTCACTGATATCTGACCATGTATGTCTCCAAAGTCTTTAACAGAACTAGTTAGTAAATCTTTCCTTATTCCTCTTCTGCCTGTGGGTGACTCTACACTGAGTGACAAGCCAAATAGTTTCCTGTACACCAGGAACCATTTACTACGCTGGGTGGTAACCATATAACCAATTTTGACGCCTGGTGCTTTAGTGGGTAATTATTGCTCCCAAGTCGGATTGAGCCGGTGAAGGTTTATATCCAAGAGATGGTTGGGGTTTACTGCTCACGTAAGGCCACTCAGGGATGAGTCAGGCTGGACACTCTCATCTTAAATGTCGGGACCAACTGCCTAGTCCCGGGCTTCTACGCTCTTCATGGGGCAATGTAGGATTGGATGATGGATGGATGGATGAGTTCTTTATCGTGTTCATTTCGTTTCCTAGTTTTCTGCCTCGTCATTTTGTTTCATGTTATTCAGTATCTTTCAGCGATTACACTGTCAGGCCATCCTTACCTACTCTTTTTTTTTTTTTATTGTCAACAGATCTTTCAACCTTCCCTTTACTCTTATTTTCTTGTACCCACTCAGCTTTCTCTTTCTTGCCCATTTACCTTCATTTGCTTTGTTCTTTACATTTTCTGCTCTCATATAATGTCTTCTCTGCTTAATAATCATCATCATTTATTTCCTTCAGTAAGGTGATGTCTCTTATTATACCCGAGCTCACGAAGCGAGAGCAGGTATTGCGTTTTATTCAGTGTGTGTGTGTGTGTGTGTGTGTGTGTGTGTGTGTGTGTGTGTGTGTGTGTGTGTGAACAAAATAACTTAGTTTTCGACCGATTATAACCAAACTTGGTGGGAGGACTGACGGCCAGCCAAGGAGTAAACCCAATGTTTTATAGAACAATAAGTAAAAGGTCAAGGCCACAGAAATGGGTTAAAGTCTGACCAAACGTGGTCAAGTAAGTTTTTATTCAATTTATAGCAGTTAGTGGAAGGGTTGGGGATACAACAAGAATGAAGGGATTCCATTTTTATAACAATTAATCAAAACGCAAGGTAACAAGGGCAAGGGCAAAGCTGTATTTCTGTGTCAACAAAAAAATAGTTTTGATCTGATTTGGGCCAAACCTGGTGGAAGGATTGAGTATCAGCCAAGAGGTTAACCTGTTTTTTTTTTTTTTTAATAACAAAAGGTGAAAGGTCAATGGACGCGTGGATTTAGACCAAATGGTGTGAAAGGGTTCAGGTTAGATTTTGAGAACAATGAGTATAATATTATGGTAACAGCGAAAGGTCAAATGTCAAGGTCACAGGGCAAAGTCAGTGGAAAGTTTTGTTCCTATTTTTACCAAATTTGGTGGAAAAGTTGACAGCAATTTGTCTAAGGTCAAGGTCACTTGACAAAGGCAACTTTCGGCTATTGGACCAAGTGACGGAGGTGGGTACTGAACTTTCTGATGCCTCTCTCTCTCTCTCTCTCTCTCCTTTGTAGTAATCAGATATGCATTTTCTGAAAGCTCTCTAGCAGAGAAGAAATTAATGACTATATCCAACCCCTTCAGTTTATCCTGAAGTGAATTAAATTGTCCTGATATTGGAGATATAATTAAAAAAAAAAAAAGTACGTCAGTGGGTAAAGGAGCTTAATCTTTTCAAGCGTCTTCTTATCTCTCCCAATCCCAGACGCATGTCCTGCTTAATTCATCTTTCTCTCCATCAGGAATGGGACCCGTTTCAAACGTGTTGCAGGAGGTAGATGTGAACATCTTAACTAACACGGAATGCCAGAGAATGTTCAGCCGGTATGCAGAACTTACAGACAATATGATCTGCGCAGCAGCTGATGACAAAGACTGTCAGGTGTTCTCCCTTCTTTTCCTCGGTTTCAGTGTTCCTTGCTGCTCTCTTCTCTGTCCCTTCCTCATCTTCCCCGCTTAAACTGATAAAATACAGTGGAGACAATTTTTTTTTTTTTTACGTTTGGGACAAAGTTTGGGGGAGTGGAGTCGTACAAGCGGAATGGACGAATGCTTTGACTGTGCCACTGTACAAAAGGGTAATTGAAGTGAGTGCAAAAATTACCATGGGAAAGTCAGGTAAGTGCTGTAGAAAGGAAGGCTACATGGTAGATCACCACAGAATAGATACCATAAGGACAATTCAACGTCTGCTGGGTTATGAAGAGGGAGAGATGTGTGGAGTAAATATCTGTAATACGGGGCATCTTTGATTGCTTAGTATAATGATTTAGTATAGCACATACCGGTTCTTTAATATATATATATATATATATATATATATATATATATATATATATATATATTGTTACGGAACAGAGAAAGATAACGTACACTTTAAGTGAGAATGCTAAAAATCACTACTGTCCCGTAAAGTTCCAGGTTCAAAACAAAAGAGTTAGGTAAAATTACAAGTTAAAGTTTAATGCTCAAACTAACAACAAAACATTCAGGACTCATGAGGATAATGTAATGGCAAAAAACAGGTTAAATATATGGTTAACTGCAATAGCCTCTATTAACACGAAATTAGCAAGAATAAATTTATCTAAGTCAGCCCTGATAAAATGAGATACCAGATAATACTCAGTGAATGCCAGATAAATTATTACAGATACAAACTCTTATCAAAAATGACTGACATAAAACCCAACATTAATTACAAAAACTTCACTAGGCCTACAAATTAAACTTATGCTATACAGTACAAGAAAAAATGCAATAACAGTAATACTCAAATTACACACAGCTGCTAGATGGTTGGAGACTTCTTGAGCACTCACAATAATAATATCTGTACAGGGGAGGACAGAGATGTAAACAAAATGAGGAGCAGATCTAAGTGGCCATGATGCAGAGACTGAGCTCATTATATAGGGGCCAGCAGAGCCTGATACAACTTGTAATAAGGACGCGCAAATGAAGCGATGGGGACAAACGGTCGACAATCCCGCACTGAATAACAGAAAGGACGACTTACTCTACTATAACGGTAGAAGGGGGGGACTGAGGCAGAACACGCTCGTGATCAAACATGCAGCATACTGTGCGTTAAAATTACACAAAGGATGATGAAATCATAGGCTATGTAACACCTCCCCACAAAGAAAAAAGAAATTTACAAAGGAAATATCTTATTACTCTAAAACAATCTGTACATGGCATTACAGAACATGCAAATGTCTTTCCTAATGTTACAAAACATGAGATCTCCCTAGCACGTTCAGTCATAGGTACTTGCCAGTATCCCTTTAACAAATCAAACTTACTTATGTACCTAGCCTTTCCGATCTTGTCTATGCAATCTTCCACACGAGGGAGAGGGTAAGTGTCTGTTTTGGTTATCTGATTAACACGTCTGTAGTCGATGCAAAGCCTCTGTGACCCACCTGGCTTAGGGACTAGAGTGACAGGAGAACTCCACTCGCTCTGACAGGGCTCAATCATCTTGTGGTTCAACAGGTAGCCAAGCTCCTTCTGGATGAGAGGAACTTTCACTGGGTTCACACGGTAAGGAGGCAATTTAATTGGCTTTGCGTCTCCAACATCGACATCATACATCAACACAGTGGTTCTTCCTGGAGTAGCACGGAACACTTGCGGGTACTCCTGCAGTAATGCCGAAAACTCCTGCCTTTCCTTGGGAGGTAGATGAGAAAGCTTAGTCTGGAGATCATTCATGATATCAGGATTCTTCCCCAAACTATCACTCAGGCTCATACTGCATGGGAGAGCTTCACTTGCAGACTCGGGTGGAACAGCTACAGTGCAGACTGGATTATTTTCGTCCCGCCTGTGATATAACTTTAGCATGTTGATGTGACATAGTTGCTTGCTCTTTCTACGATCTGGTGTGGCGATGACATAGCTGACATCACTGAGTTTCTTCTCCACGAAATAAGGGCCACTAAATTTGGCTTGAAGAGGTTGCCCATGAACTGGTAGCAGAATCAAAACCTGATCTCCTGGCTGAAAGTGGCGTAACCTGGACTTCTTATCATACCAAGTCTTCATCTTCTCCTGAGCAGCTCCTAAATTCTCTCTCGCCAGCTGTAAAGCAGTGGACAGCCGTTCTTTGAAATTCATCACATACTCCAGCAGGTTGACGTCATCTCCGACAGCCAGCATTCCTTGAGTAGCTTAAGGGGTCCTCTTACTTCATGGCCAAACAGTAGTTCAAAAGGTGAGAAGCCCAGTGATTCATTTGGAGATTCTCTTGCAGCAAACACAACGAATGGAAGACCTTTATCCCAGTCTTTCTGATGTTCCAAACAGTATTTCTTGAGCATCGATTTGAGTGTTTGATGATATCTCTCCAACGCTCCTTGGGTCTGGGGATGGTAAGCTGAAGACGTGATCTGGGTGATGCCCAACTCTCTCAGAGACTGCTTGAAAACATTTGACATGAAATTACTTCCCCGGTCTGACTGTACCTCCTTGGGCAGACCAAACTTTGTGAAGAACCCTAGCATTTCCTTAACCACGTTCTTTGCTGAGATGTTTCTAAGTGGAATGGCTTCAGGATAACGAGTAGCCATATCAATCAGGGTCAACACATAAGAAAATCCTGAAGAAGTCTTAGGAAGAGGGCCCACAATATCCACCAACACACGGGTGAAAGGCGCCTCAAAAGGAGGAATGGGAACTAGAGGTGCAACCTTTTCAGTCTGATTACACTTCCCTACAACTTGACAGGTGTGACAAGACTTACAATACCAGGAAACATCCCTGAAGATACCTGGCCAGTAGAAGTGTTTCAAAATGCGTGCCACAGTCTTCCTCACTCCAAGGTGTCCTGCCAAACTGGAATCATGAGCCACTCTAATGATATCCTGCCTACAAACACGAGGGATGACAACTTGATGTACAACCTCCCATTCACAGTCGGCTGATGCTGTTGGGGGTCTCCACTTCCTCATAAGTACTCCTGACTTTACATAATAACAAGTAGAAGCACCAGCTGACTCTTCCTCACTGCAAGCAGAGTTAGCTAGACCTTTCAACTCAGGGTCAGCAACCTGCAACTCAACCAACTCTTGACGAGACAAATTATCAACACTACGGGGTACTGCCTCATCTGGTGAGTGGTCCAAATTAGCAAGAAAAGTGTCAGCTAGGATAACATCATCATCATCATCATTATCCTCTAAATCACCAGTAACTTTAGACTTAGCCCTAGTGACAGCACATGCAGGGAACACATCAGGGACATCACAATCCTGGGACACAGCCGCTGGCTCGCTAGACAACTGAGGAACTGGACACACTTGACTTCCACCAATATCATTTCCAAGTAAGAAAGTTACACCTGACATTGGGAGTGTCTCAACCAACCCAACCATAACGGAACCATTAACAAAACCAGACTCTAAATTCACTCTGCACAGAGGGACAGAGAAGTAATTATTCCCTACACCTTGTAAGATTACAGTTTCATCAGAGGAATTAACATTAGAGCCTAGAACACTGGTCAGCATAAGGGATTGGCAAGCACCTGTATCACGATATATATGAACTGATTTCCTGCCATTACTGTCCAGAGGACTGACAAAACCATCAGACAGGAAATTAGCACATGAACTCTTGAGAGTGTCACCCACGTTACTGCTCAAAAGAGGAGCTCCATCATGAGAATTTAAGTTACACCTCAAAGCAGGTTCAGTTAACTCAGTTAAAGCATTCTGGGAACTCTCAAGAGTGGACACTAGACCAATTGACTGAATATTTAAAGACTCCTTTTTGTTCACATCACGCTGTCTCCTCAAACATCTCTCCGTAGTATGACCAAGCTTACTACAATAAGTACAGTTACTGTTCTGTAATCTGGAGGTGAAGCTGGTATTTACTTCCTGAGAAACATCATCCTTATTCTCTTTCCTGTTACCTGTACTCTGAGCAGAGGCAACGTACTTACCCTCAGCTTTCCTTTTTCTCTAGAATATCTCTTGTGAGTGAGAACATACTCATCAGCTAAAACTGCAGCATCAGACAAATTATCTATTCTTTTCTCATCAAGATATAGGCTTACATCTTTACTAATACACCTTTTGAAATCCTCCAGCAAAATCATCTGCTTAAATTTACCAAAATCAGAATCCACATTCTTAGAATTTAACCACTGCTCCAACAAATCTTCTTTGATTTTTGCATACTCAAATATGGGATTGCTTATCTTGCTTGTAAGTTGTCCTAAATTTTACTCTATAAGCTTCAGGAACAAGCTCATAGGCCTTAAGAATCAAGCTCTTAACTACATCATAATTATCAGATTGATCCTGAGGCAAAGATGCATAAGTTACTTGAGCTTTACCGGTGAGAACAGTTTGAAGGAGTACTGGCCAATACTCCTTAGGCCAATTAAAACCTGTAGCTACCCTCTCAAACAACTGAAAATACTTTGTTAAATCAGATTCATTAAAAGGAGGGACAAGTTTAACATTTTTAGCCACATCAAAATCATCAGAGCTAGATGATCCAGTTCCACCTTGTTTCATGCGATACTCATGGTCTGCCTGAATCCTGGCAAGTTCAACTTGTGCCTCAACCTCCCTAGCACGGGCCTCCTGCAGGGCTAGCTGTAACTTAGCTAATTCAATCTGCGTTTGCTCATTTGGAGGAGTTACATTAAACAAGCTTTCATTAATAATGGCAACAATTTGATCTTTAGACTGATGAGAGCGAACAACAAATCCCAATTGTTGAGCAACAATCTTAAGTTCATTCTTTGTTCTGTTTTCTATATCACACACTGTTTGCACATTTGACAAAAAATCTTTGGCTTCATCAAGTGTAGAAATAGTAGCCATCATGAATATATCACAGTCACAAAATATCAAACGATATCCTTATGATAATATCCTGAATATCCTGATATGAGGTCGCCAAATTTATGTTACGGAACAGAGAAAGATAACGTACACTTTAAGTGAGAATGCTAAAAATCACTACTGTCCCGTAAAGTTCCAGGTTCAAAACAAAGAGTTAGGTAAAATTACAAGTCAAAGTTTAATGCTCAAACTAACAACAAAACATTCAGGACTCATGAGGATAATGTAATGGCAAAACAGGTTAAATATATGGTTAACTGCAATAGCCTCTATTAACACGAAATTAGCAAGAATAAATTTATCTAAGTCAGCCCTGATAAAATGAGATACCAGATAATACTCAGTGAATGCCAGATAAATTATTACAGATACAAACTCTTATCAAAAATGACTGACATAAAACCCAACATTAATTACAAAAACTTCACTAGGCCTACAAATTAAACTTATGCTATACAGTACAAGAAAAATGCAATAACAGTAATACTCAAATTACACACAGCTGCTAGATGGTTGGAGACTTCTTGAGCACTCACAATAATATCTGTACAGGGGAGGACAGAGATGTGAACAAAATGAGGAGCAGATCTAAGTGGCCATGATGCAGAGACTGAGCTCATTATATAGGGGCCAGCAGAGCCTGATACAACTTGTAATAAGGACGCGCAAATGAAGCGATGGGGACAAACGGTCGACAATCCCGCACTGAATAACAGAAAGGACGACTTACTCTACTATAACGGTAGAAGGGGGGGACTGAGGCAGAACACGCTCGTGATCAAACATGCAGCATACTGTGCGTTAAAATTACACAAAGGATGATGAAATCATAGGCTATGTAACAATATATATATATATATATATATATATATATATATATATATATATATATATATATATATATATATATATATATATATATATATACACACACACACGAGTAAATGTGGTTGCTTGGATGGTTATGAGAGGTTAAAACTAGACATACAAAGGGATTGGGGCTGGTGAAATTTGGTAGAGTGGTGTATTTCTCTTTTGGTGTATGCACATGATAATATGTTGCTTGCTAATAATGAACAAAAACTTTTCAGGCTGCTTCGATTTCGAGAGTATGAGTGGTGTGGTTTGAAAGTAAAAATAAATAAGAGTAAAGCGATGATTGTTGAGGGAAGCTGATTCTATGTAATATGTGCTGGTGTTGGAAGAGACTTGGGTCACAAACTGCATGAAAACCCTCATTAACAAATGATGACAGTTTTATGACAGTGATTATCTTTCGTGTGTGTTCAATTAATTTCCGACACTTAAATTCTGAGAAAATAAAACTGTTACAAAAGAGCACCGAGTTAGGTTTGTTGACGTAGGCGGTTGCGTCCTACAGAGGGCAATGGGTCGATTCGGACCCGAGACTCATTCGTCCCCAAAGTGTTCTGTGTTAAATTAAGTTAGGCTAGGTTGAATTAGGCTATGTTGTGTTGGGTTAGGTTATGTCATATTAAGCTAGGTTAGTATGGACCAACGATTACAGACGGATTGACTTTAGAGCCGAAACAACTTGAAAGTCCGACAATGTCACCAGTGTTGCCATCTTTTTGGTGCAAAGCTGATGAGTTTGTAGTTGTCTTCAGATCTCCGCATTTACGCTTTTTTTTTTTTTTAGTTATCACACTGGTAATCATAGATTAAGAAAAAAAAAAAGGTAAATTTTCGGAAAACTACATTTCTCCATTTCGAAACCGAAAATATTTTTTCCGGTCAATTTTAGAGTGATCTGAATGAATTTGACCTTCATTTTTGTCACTCTTTTAGAGATAGGCCTACCCAAGCCTATCTCCAAAACCAGTAATTTCCAACAAAAACCAAGGTCAAATTCATTCAAATCACACTAAAATTGACCATAAAAAATACTTTTGGTTTCGAAATCGAGGATATGGGTTGAACCGTATACCTTAACTGGAGGGGCTTGGCCCCCCCAGACCCCCCATATTAAACCTAACCTAACATTAACCAAACCCAACCTAACCTAACCTTACCTTAAATGTCGCCAGAGGAGGATGAGGTGGAAGGGTCTGATACACTAAACCCACATACCCTTCGCTTCTTTGAATTTGCGTAACTCTTAACATTCTTACAGCACCACCGGTGAAGGTCCTGTCTATAATGTAGGTCACTTCCACACTTCTCACACGTCGGGCAGGAAGGCAGAACACCGTGACTGCCTAGGAAATTCACACTTTAATGAGCATTCTTCAGAAAAAAAAAAAAAAAAAACGAGCGATGGCCTGGTAATCAGTCCCAGCAGACCCACTACAAGTGGAAGCCATCGTAAACTGACAGTACTGACTAAAGTAAGGGATGTTTGAAATTGGAAAATATCCTAACACTATCAATGATTTGATTGGCCCACAGTTTGGCTGATTTTAATTTCATTGGCCGTGACGTCAGAGCATGTTCTGTAGTGGCATGACGTCACGCCCGGGAGCTGCCGTGACAGGGAGAAAGACCGACGCTAAAGTTTGAAACTGAGGGGAGATCCAAGGTAATATTATATAGGATTTTTACGTTAAATATACCTTTCCGAAAACAAATGTATAGTGGAATAGATTCAGAATAACATGGTCTACAACGTGGTTGTGTCAGAAATCCTGGATCGAGAAATGTAGTTTTCCGAAAATTGACCAACAAAAGTTAATTTCTATGTAAGGAAGCACCCCCGCAGTTTTACTGAGAACAAGTGGCAAAATTTAAGTACTTCTGTTTAGTTACAATTAGGAGAGGTATTTTGTAAAGGAAGTGGATATTAGTGTCTCAAGGAATACAGAAGATTTTTTTTATGCAAGGAAGAAGGAACCAAAGGCCAGGAGCCTGCAAACCGTTCCCTCCAAGAAAAAAAACAAACAATATGACAAAGAGCCAATTTCAAGATCCGTTCATTTCGAGATGCCTGGTCACACTGCGTTTGAAAGAGTAATCATAAGTAGGAAATACAGACAGAGGGAGACAGTTCCAGAGCTAACCTGTTACATAAATGAAGGACTGGGAGTGACGATTAACTCTTGTATTAGAGAGATGAACAAAAAAGGGATGAGAGTTTGTTGCTAGGTGGGTGCTACTTCCCTGCCGTAGAGATGGGGATGCAAGCGAACAATTCAGAAGAGCAGTGACCATTGAAGTAGCGATAGAAAAGAGATAAAGATGCAACAGTGCGGCGAAGAGACAGAGGTTGAAGAGAGCCGTAAGAAGAGGAGAGTTAATGAGACGAAAAGCCTTTGACTACACCCTATTAAGAAGAGCTGTATGTGGGGAGCCTCCCTACACATAAGAGTTGTAGGCTACTCTACACAGGGGCGAATAAAACTCATGTATAAAGTCAATAACTGTGAAGAGGTAAAGATGATACGGAGTCGACTTAGCACACCTAATCTCTTGGTGCAGATTTTACAAGAGATGTAATATGATCTTTCTAAGATAAATCCCGAGAGAATGAAACCCCAAGTATGTTTAAGGATTGACCTAGATATAATTAAACATTAGTGAGTACTCATGTGGAAGATTTTGTTGGGTTGATACGTGTAAGAACTGAATCTTTGATGCATTAAAACCAATAAGATTACTTTTACACCAGTCAGAGATACGAGCCAAGTCAGACATTAGGTGTGCCGTAGCCTCATCCCTTGCTTGTTGAAGTAACTGCTGAGATGGACGTTGCGAGAACCATATGGAAAGGTGAAGGGTGGAATCATCAGCGTATGTGATGATAGGGTTAGATGCACAGTTTAGAAGGTCATTGATGAATAAAAGGAAAGCAGTTGTTGATTGGAAAGAGACCTGAGGAACACCACTGTTGATAGATCTAGAAGAACGATGGTCGCCTACAACAGCGGCTATAGAACGACCAGAAAGGAAGCTGTAGATGAAGGCACACATAGAAGCCGTAAGAGGGCAGTTTGGAAATTAAAGATTTATACTAGACTCGATCAAAAGCGTTTGAGATGTCAAGTGCAATGGCAAAGCTTTCACCAAAGTGCCGAAAGGAGGATGACCAGGAACCTGAAACGTAGGTGAGAAGATTGCCAGTGGAGCCTCCCTGACGGAACCCATACTGACGATCAGAAAGAAGGTTGTGAAAGGAAAGATGCATGCTTCAAAATTTTTCTGTTAAGAAGAGACTCGAAAACTTTTAAGACACAGGATGTTAAAGCAATTGGGCGATAGTTAGGGGGTTGGGAATGGTCACCCTTCTTTGGGACAGGCTGCGTGAGAGCAAACTTCCAGCAAGAAGGAAAGGTACAAGTTGATAGACAAAGGCAAAAGAGTTTACCTAGGCAGGGTGTAAGCATAGAAGCACAGTTCTTGAGGACATCAGGAGGGACCCCATCAGGCCCATATGCCTTGTTAGTATTGAAGCCTGTGATGGCAGAAAATACATCAGCTGAAGAAATTTTAATGTCAGCCATGAGGAAGTCAGAGGAGGAAGTGATGGAGGAACAGCACCGGAATCTCCTAAGGTGGAACTGGAGGAGAAAGTCTGAGCAAAGAGATCATTCTGCTTTATCAGTAGAAGAAATAGCTACTGAGCCATCAGAATAGAAAAGAGGGAGGAAGGATGATGAGGTAATGTTGTTAGAAAGGCTTTTGGCAAGGTAACAGAAGGGGCGGGAAGAATTCGAGTTGGACAGTTGAGAGCATGTAGTATGGATGAAATTATTATTAGTAGAGCGAAGAACTGACTTAGAATGATTCCTGACAGAAACATAAAACATATGTGATTCAGGAGTGGCCCCTCACCTTGTTACGGACAGCATTAGAACAAGCGTGATTAAACCAAGGCTTTCTTGCATTAGTTAGAGGATATGAGAAAGGAATGTATGCTTCCATGCCCGAGAGAATAACCTCTGTAATGTGCAAGGCACACTCAGATGGCTCTCGGCCATGGAAGCAATAATCATTCCATGGAAAATCAAAGAAGTACTGCCTGAGGGCCTCCCAATCAGCAGCCTCAAAGTGCCACAACCGACGTTTCTTTGGAGGGTCCACAGGCCGTACCGGAGCGATAGGACAGGTTAAGGTAATAAGATTGTGATCGGAGAAGCCCAACTGATAGGAAAGATTATCAGTGTAAGCAGAAGAATTGGTTGTAAGGAAGAGGTCAAGTACGTTGGAGCTCTCTCCAAGGCGGTCAGGGATACGGGTAGGGTGCTGTACAAGCTGCAGTAGGTCATTAAGGATAGAAAAGTCGTAGGCTTGTTCACTAGGTGGATCAGTGAAAGGTGAGGAGAGCCAAAGGCGGTGGTGAACAATGAAATATCTTAGAATGGAGATTTTAGAGAAAGTAGAAACGGACAGGATGTGTTCCATTGCAGAAGTAAGATAGTCGAAGGATTTTTCTTAGCAGAATTAGGGGATAAGTAAATGTACAGATATATGTAGTCAGAAAATGACAGGGAAACCGAAGCCAGAGTGTAGAGAATTCAGAAGAATCAAGTTCAGGAACACAGAGCAAGATAAGTCGTTGCGTGCATGTACACAACAACCACCTCTGGCTTTGAAATGAGTACAGAGAATGTAGGAGGATACAGAGAAGGTTTTGCTATCAGTTGCCTCAGACAGCTGAGTCGCAGTTAAGAAGAGCAGGTGAGGTTTAGAGGAAAGGTGGTGGTGCTCAACAGTGAGAAAGTTAGAGGAAAGGCCGCGAATGTTGCAGAAATGAAGAAGAAGTGAGCCAGACAGTGGTTCCATGCAACTCGAGTTGTCACCAGGAGAGGGGCGGATTGTGGGGGCATTTATGGTCTCCCTCCTTCCACCCTCCCCGGGGACTCCGAGGTTTGGTATAATGATGCCATTTTTTAAAAAATAAATTTTGAACAGGAAGTGTAGTGTGCAATGTGCATGTAGTTTGGTGTTGACAGTTTGAGAAACTTGTACTGTAGTGCATGCTGGTCTACTCTCTGTGTTACTCAAACACTGAAAAAGTACAACAAAGCTGGGGGGTCAGGATCTAGTCCCGAGGGCTGATGAAACGGGGGCTCCAGCTCTCCCTGTCATCAGCTTTCCGTCCACCTTAAAAGTACTGCCCTGCTCGACTGGTACTTTGAAGACCTTGTTACGAATCAAAACAATGGGTAAGGACGTCACGAGAGAATTCCATGTGGGAATGTTAGCGTCTTCTTTAACGCTTGGGTTTGAGACATTGGTATGGCATGAGTGTAACAAGTCAATGTTAAGGAGCATATGTGGAGCCCGCCGAGTGGCTATGATATGAAACGTTGTGGTTCCCGTGGAAGTCGATAAACAAAAAGGTGACAGTGTGCTTAGATACTATAGTCACAGAGGGAATGGATATAAGCTAGGTATGATGGCGAAAATAGTGTATAGGAATATATTCGAAGGTGGGAGGAGGAGTGGTGAGTCAAGGGAAGGTGGGTGGCTATGGTACACCATTATATGACGACGCCAAATATGGAAAATTGATGGAGTGCTTTCCTTATACAATCGTCTCCATCACAAAATTTGACGCATGTCTTTCATCAGAGTCCCAATACTGTGATGTCCAAGGCAATTCCAACTTAAAGCAGTTGTCATCATTACAGATCTCACGTAATTCCTTCATTTGCTATTCTCACGAATTCCTTTCACTGTAGGCTGCACACAGTCACTACAATACTTAGGCCTCAGTTCCAGGGCACATTTCATCACAGTCTTCACATCTTTCTTTCCGTCATAATTCTCATGCCACGCATATCCACTGCATTTCTCATACGGTTCTTAGTCTTTTTTTTTTTTTTTCATCCTACTCCAGCGCAAAGTTGTTTATCTTAGAATTGACATTATTCATTCCGTTGCTGTTTGCAAGTATTTCCTTCCATCAATTTCCACGCAGTTGCCTCTGTTTCAGATCTTACGCACTTCCATCCATTGTGATCATCGAGCATTTTTCATCACTGCAATTGCACTACATCATAACCGTCAGGAATTTCCCTTCGCCGTCTTTGTACTGCACTTCTCGCATCACATGTCCTAAACTTCCCTACATATACAATTCCTCCATCACCGTAATTGTCATGCATGTTCCTCCATCACCGTAATTGTCATGCATGTTCCTCCATCACTGTATTTCTCATGCATGTTCCTTCATCACAACTTTCATGCAGTTCCCGTCATCCATGATTAATATCTACTTCAAAATAGACGCAAAATTTCTGCTTTTCCAGGTCGACACCGGCGGACCCTTAGCGACTGAAGAGGGCGGCGTATACACACTATAGCTGACATTGTGCTCGGCGTCGCTTCCCAGCGGTGAACACCAGGGTCGGCAGTAAGTTCACCACGACACCAGGAACATCGGCTTGAACATTTCTGCCTCCTATACTCACTCTCAGCTAAAATGACTTCTCTGTTGTTAGTTGGAATAAAATACTATAATTGTCCCAGCCATGTGAGCTGGTGGAACTGCGCCAGTGTTAGCGCGATCAGGCTTAAACCAGTGTTTTTTTTGTTTTTTTTAATTTGGCGCTGGCTGGAACTGAATACTAGCGCTGTCCTGACCATGGCAAGATTCATCATTTTGTAATACTAAACTCATGCCAAGATTGCTCCAAAAGTCTTGCAGATAACCGTTAGTTTCTACAAAGATTAAACCATCATCATCCCCATCATCATCTTCATCCGGACCTTTCCCACCCTAGGGCAGGGTGAGGAGTAGCAACGGCCAGACAGCCTAAGTTTACCCACTCCAATGGGCCATGTAATCATTCACTCATCATTCAAGACCCCGGAATCCTGGCTGTATCTGATACGCCAAAAACCTTCACCACATTTCGTAGCTTCACATAAACGTATCTGATAGAGTCAGTCCGAACGCTGTCACGTTAAAAAAAAAAAAAAAAAAGTGCCAAATCCCTGATCATGCACTTCTCACAATATTCGTCCAGTCAGTTCGATCTCTTGTCAGTTCCCTAGATTCACCGACTTCCATACCTCTCTTCCTCACACACTTATCCACCATATCCCTCTACCTTTATCGTGGCCTATCTCGCCTCCACCCTCCTTCAGATTCGCTCAGATGTACCTCTTTTCACCATTCAGTTGTTATCCATTCTCTCCACATGACCGTACCATCTCAGTACACTCTCTTCGATTCTGGTGTCCACAGACTTTCTCACTCCGCATCTTTCACGAATCACTTTATTTCGTATCCTATCCACCCTCTGTACTCCACATACATTCCTCAGCAGTCCCATATCCACTGTTCTCACTCTTTACTTTCCATGTTCATGCCACACCATAGTCTCATATCCATATGTTAAAGTTGGCACTAACACTCCTTCATGTAAGCCTCGTGCAGCTACAACACTCAAGCCTCTGTTTCTTATCAAGGCTTTCATAGCACCAGCTACCATCCATCCTTGTGTCACTCTACTTTCCACTTCTTTTGCACATTTTCCTCTCGTCACTGTCATTGTTCCCAGGTACTTGAACTCTAACCAATTCCAGTCTCTCTCCATTCACTGTAGCATCACACTGAGAGTATCTAACTTCTACTTTGATGGTAAGAGGAGTGATAATAAAAGGCGAAGGACAGGATGGTGGAGGGAAGGCGAGAAATTTGGGCTAAGTAAATTATTCATACATCGGGTCAACACACATGCAGACGTAGTTTAAATGAAGTGAATACAATAATCTTGGAGGAG
Source organism: Coenobita brevimanus (assembly GCF_032717465.1). Lineage (NCBI taxonomy): Eukaryota > Metazoa > Arthropoda > Malacostraca > Decapoda > Coenobitidae > Coenobita > Coenobita brevimanus. The sequence goes on along the minus strand of NC_137070.1, from coordinate 2,752,853 downwards.
CTCGAAGGCAGACCAACAAGCCAAGCCTCCTCTTGCAGAATAAGGTAACGACATACTCATCGTGTTACTTGCGTGATTATCGCCACAATCTTTCTAACACTTAACACCCATGGCATAATTTGTATTTATTTTTACTACCATTGTAGATTTTATTCGAAGAGGAGGAATTAGATATGGCCTTCATTAAAACCTTTACTACGAGATGTTCCCCCTCCCCAGTTGAAGAAAAGAATTGTCTGGTAGTAGCAAGAATATAAACATTAAAGACAGCGTCATCGGATTGAAGGGGTTAAAACAGCCGGTATAGGAAAGCTGGTGTAAAATTATATTAAACATTCTTTTCTTGGTTGCTGCCTTTCCTAAAAATGAAATAAGTAAACAAGAGTGGTAACAGTGAGTGCTGAGCTGGTAATTCTGGTAATGCAAGTTCGTATCTCAGTGTAAATAGGGAAGTTATTACTGGGGTTCAGTTGGTTTACACTGTATTTGTTTCAGCACAGTTTCAAAGGTCCACCCGCATTCCCTGTCTCAAGAATGCGGTGGCCAAATTGATGACATGGGTGAGAGAGGAGGCGCTTATTAACACTCTCAGGCTTCAAAACTCACTTTCAACTGCAAAAATTAGCAGGAACAGAGAACATGGGGTGTTCCGACGAAGTGAGGGTTATTCACAACAGTATTTCATGCTATCAACTTCATAAAATCTATTGGCGTTAGCTAAAATAAAACAGTAGAGTTGTCCCGACCATGGCAAGGTTAACTATCTGTTGTCAAGCAGTGAAAACAATTATTGCTGGGCCTCAGGCAACAGGCTGACTAGACTATGCTGACAGCTGGATACACACAAAAACAATATAGCTGATAAATCTTGAGCTGAAACAACTTTGTTTTTTTATGCTAGGAAGAAGGAACCAAAGGCCACGAGCCCGCAATAACTGTTCCTTCCAATAGAAGAACAAAATACAAGAGAGAGCCAAATTCAAGATCCGATCATTTCGAGATGCCTGGACACACTGCGTTTGAAAGACTGAAGATCATAGGAAGCAGGAAATACAGACAGAGGGAGACAGTTCCAGAGTCGACCTGTTGCATAAATGAAGGACGGAGTAACGGTTAACTCTTGCATTAGAGAGTTGGACAGAAAAGGGATGAGAGTTTGCTGCTTGACGGGTGCTACGCGCTCGTTGTAGAGTTGGAGGAATGCATGGAGAGTTCAGAGGAGCAGCGACCATTGAAGTAGCGATAGAAAAGAGATGAAGATGCAACAACGCGGCGATGAGACAGAGGTTGAAAGGAGCCAGTAAGAGGAGGAGAGTTAATTGGACGAAAAGCCTTTGACTCCACCCTATTGAGAAGAGCTGTATGTGGAGAACCTCCCTACACATGAGAGTTGTACTCCATACAGGGGCGGATAAAACCCGTGAATAGAGTCAACAACTGTGCAGGGGTAAAAAAAAGGAAAGGAGTCGGCTTAGCATACCTAATCTCTTGGAAGCAGATTTTACAAGAGATGTAATATGATCTTTCCAAGACAAGTCCAGAGCAAATGAAACCCCAAGCATGTTCGAGGATGATGCAGGATTAAGTTGAGTGTTATTAAACATTAGTGGGTACACCTGTGGAAGATTCTGTAGAGTTGATAGGTGTAGAAATTGAGTCTTCGATGCATTAAAAACAACAAGATTACTTTTACCCCAGTCAGAGATACGGTCCAAGTCAGACATTAGGTGTGCCATAGCCTCATCCCTTGTTTGTTGAAGTAACTGCTGAGATGAACGTTACGGAAACCGAATGGAAAAGTGAAGGGTGGAGTCATCAGCGTACGAGTGGATAGTGTTAGATGTACAGATTAGAAGGTCATTTTCATCATTTATTTTTCCACGAAGAGGCTGTAATTCATATTTGAGCTACGAACAGTGTTCTGCAGGTGCTAACTGAAAATACTCAGATGGGAATCAGAGACCCGCAGCCGTATTTTGCTTTAGTTCTGTTATCATGTGTCATGTTAATTTAACAGAAAAATAAAAACAACCCTTCAATACAGGCTAAAGCCCTTGCCTTGTTTTCGGATGCATGTCTACCACATATCTTTAGATATAACATCAAAGTAGTAAGTACCGCTTCCTGCGTGAAATATACAGCGTGAAATCAAAGTCAGATGTTCCTTACATGTTTCTAATGCTTGATAGAAATGTAGCAGGTCATATTACATAATATTTTTGAGTATATGCCATGAAAAAAGGTAGCATATGGCAAAACATTTATGTGGTTCGTAACCAGTACACAGTCTACAAATGATAATACAGTTTTTATATCTATCTATCTATTGCCAGACGCCATAATCCCGTAAGGGGTGGCCATTTGACTTTGAGTTATTGGTTTTATGAGGAGGGGCACTAACCCTCCACCAACCCACTTGTTGACACGTAGGGAGCACGTATGGGTTGGTTATATGGTTACCGCCCAGCGTTGCAAATGGTTTCTTGGCTTACAGGAAACCATTTGGCTTGTCACTCAATGTAAAGCCACCTGTAAAGGAAAGAAGAGCAATAAGACGTGACAGGAAAGATGGGAGAAATAGGAAGAGAGGGCAGGCACAGAAAAAGAATGATAAAGGATAAGGAAGAAGTAGGCAGCACTACATCAAGTGAATGGATGATGGTCGCCACCACCTACCACCAATGCCTATGTGTAATGATACAAATATGCTGGGCAGTTACCAAGTATGTGACATAACTGGTATTTTTTATCATACCAAACTTCATGATGCAAAAGATAATGAAATTTACATTGCAAGACGTATTGTACATACATACTGTGCTAACTGATGATCATATAAAACAAACAAACAAAAATAATAATGTAGGCTTGCCAACATCAGTGTACCTCACAGGAAACCAAACAGCTTGGGGTGGCTCAATTTGTGCACTGCTGCATGTAATGATAAACAAACTTCTATTAATACATACATATAGCCACAGTGTTACAACCAACCTAAATGCCTACCCTGTCTCTCTCTCTCTATCTACCTATATTATATACAGGGTGTCCTGCAAGTCAAGCACCACAGGGAAAACTGAAGTTTAGAGTATTTGTTGGAAGTTATGACCGTCGTGCCTCATAAAAATATTCAGACGCGTGATCCACTCGACTTGGACCTGTTGAATGGCCCTCGTGTAGCCCTGACCTCACACCTCTGGATTTTTACCTGTGGGGTTATTTAAAGGCCGTTGTGTATGCAGAGAAGATAACATCACTGCCTCATCTGAAATCAAGAATCACAGCTGCATGCAGGGAAATAATCCTCCCTGACATCTTACAACACGTCCTCGGTGAGTGAGTCACCCGTTTGTTTGAGGCACGACTGTCAGCATTTCGAACAAATCGGCCAGTATTTGGTGAAAAATACCAGATGGCAAACCTCGTGCAGGGTTCTGCCCGTGCACGGCGACGTCTAATGGCCCTGGGACGCCACGCAAGGGGTCCTGGGAGTCCTGGGGAGATGAGCATCATTGTTGAAATGTGCATCGCGACGGTGAAGGCTTTTTGCGGGGGTGATAGGGAGGCTTTGCACGTTCTCCTCCCCAAGATCTTTGAGGAGAGCAGACTGCCTCGCCTTGTCATCCTCGAGTGCTTTACCCACGATGTTCTGTCCTTCACTGAGGGGTACGTCGGGCCCGGCCGCAGCCTGCCATCCCCCACACAACATCGCGGAAGAGGCTGCGGCTGGAAGCTCCTCTCAACAGAAGGACTGCCACACCAGTCACCGAGAAGTGTGGTGGCCCAAGGACTGATGGATTTTTCACATGTATGAACATGTTTTAAATATCTAGGGTCACATGTTGCTGTGGATGGAAGAATAGATGCAGAAGTGAAGTTTAGAATAAATGAAGTAGGAAAGGTGCTGGGAGGAATGAAAAAAGTGTTTAAATGTCGTTCGCTTAGAATGGATGTAAAGAGAAGGCTGTATGAGGGTGTTGTGGTACCAACTGCGTTATATGGGGCTGAAACATGGAATATGGGTGTAGCAGAGAGGAAAAGTTTGAATGTAATGGAGATGAGGTGTCTGAGGAGTATGTGTGGAGTGACGCGTATGGATCGGGTGCGAAATGATGAAGTGCGAAGGAGAACTGGAGTTGTTCGGGAGATGGCTGGTAGAGTTGAGCAGAGGGTGTTGCGATGGTTTGGGCATATGGAGAGAATGGATAATGAACGATTGGTGAAAAAGATAACTAGATCTGATGTGAGAGGTGTAAGGCTGAGAGGAAGACCACGAATAGGATGGATGGACAGTGTGAAGAGAGCGCTGGATGCGAGAGGGATGTCTGTTGAGCAAGGAAGAGTGGCTGTGCGTGACAGAAGTAAATGGAGAGAAATTGTGAATGAATAAGTGATGACGCAGCCCTGAGGGGATATTCTCCCGCATTTGGTCTGATCAGCTAGTCAGGTCAGGTGCGGGTAAGGGGATGGGTCTGTTATGATGTGGCAGGGGTAAACCAGTTTTGCTGTCGGGCCCTGCTGCGGATGTCACTGATTGCATTGCGCAGTTGACCCTTGTGCGGTGTGGTGCGGTGAAGATCTGTCCGTTCTCCCCTTTGGGGCTAAGATGCGAATGAATGTGTTTGAATGGATGAGTAAATGGGGAGTGTGTCGTCCTGTCTCGGCTACCTCCCTTTCCTTGGGGGAAGCAGCCTAGGTATATAGATAGATAGATGAACATGCAGAGGATGGAGACGGTGAATTATCTGCTCTGATTAATCTGCTAACCTAAATAGTGCAGAAATAATCGACATATATCAATCAATCAACAATCATTTCCTGTGGCACCCCACGGGATGCATAGGGCGTCAATGAACTCTCTCCACCAATATTTGTCTCTTGCCATCTCCTTCAGGTTCCACCAACACTCCTCTCCTGTCCCACCAACACTCCTCTCCTGCTTCTTTTTTCATTGTCCTCAACCAGGTTTCCCTCGGCATATATACTGCTAATTACAAGGAGAGTGATAATTGCCATTTGTGTATATAACTAGTGAAGAATGAATTATTGCTTTAAGAATCTGGTGATGAAAAGTTAAAGTTGGTAATGAAAATTGAGGAGTTTGGTAATACGGCCGAATTGGCAACCCTCATAGATATAAATAAGCCTAGATGCCGCATGACACTACTTTCGATGCGTCTGCGCGGCCGCCATCTTGGAACTGTCAAGACAGACGATGTCGTGTTCCTGACAATGGGCAGACTTAACCACTATTTACCCAGAAATGCCGCAACACTGGGCTGCTTTTGGGTGCAGAAAGCGTCGGAATATGTCTATGTCGGCACCGATAGCACGAGCGGCTCAACTGTCTGGTTAGGCAAGCGTCCCTCAGCTGTTTCCCTATCGCCCGAAAGGAGGATGGTGGGTTGCAGGAGAAGGGAAACTTAAGCCTGCAGTCCACCGAGTTCACGTTACAGATGAACCAGGAACCACAACCACCATTACCACCATCACAACAGCCACAACCATAACAACAACCACCACCACAACAATCACCACAATAACAACAACCACCATCACAACAACAACAACCACCACAACAACAATCACCATTACAACATCAACCACCA
>NC_137070.1:2694744-2744744 GCF_032717465.1 Coenobita brevimanus | reverse complement strand
TGCCATCCTCTTCGACATTGGCACAGGGAACAAGAGAAGGCTCCTAAACATCTCTGATTTGGCAAGGCAGTATGGCCAAGAGATGTGCACAGCGCTGATGTCTCTTCATGCATTCACACACTGCGACACCACCAGTGCATTTAAGGGTGTTGGCAAAGTTCATTCATTCATTCATTCATTGCCAGACGCCATGTATCCCAGATAGGGTGGCCAAGGGCTTAGAGTTAATTGTTTTACAGGGAGGGGCACTAATCCTCCACCAACCCCACTTGACTATCAAATTGCTCCAGAAGACAGAAGCCTTCCAAAATGAATTTTCCAGACTAGGAGAAACATGGGAAGTCCCTGCAAGGTTGGATGATGAACTAGAGCAGTTCACATGTGCCATGTATGGGAGAGGACGGTTCAAGAGTGTGGATGCAACTCGTGCAGCAATCCTGATGGAGAAATGTGATGGCCCAGATGGTAACATCATCCTGAGTCGAAATATTGACCTCAGTCTACTTCCACCTTGTCAGAAAGCACTGCATCAACATATCAGACGTGCCAACTGGCAGGTTGCTATCTGGAAAGCTGCTCATATGCCTCGATCACGAGTACCACAGGCGACTGATGGACATGGCTGGACATATACTGATGGCAGACTTCAACCTATGTGGTTCCAAGGGCCATTGATTCCTGCTGATGTTGCTGTGGAAGATGACACATTGCCAGGTGATGACGAAATCATCTCATCTGATAGTGAAAATGAAGAGAATAACATGGCATCTGATGGTAACATAGTGTCAGGGAGTGACAGTGATGATGACTGAACATTTATTGTTGGTGGTGTCCCATGATTGGAAATGATATTTTTGTTATGAACTTCGCAGTATTTTATATTCATTAGCAATGGGTTGATTTTATTTGTTGTATGTTTCAATATTACAGTTTTGTTTAATGTATGAGAAGTTGGTATATATACATGTGTGATAATACTGTGAACTGAATTAGATGTGAGCATTAAGATTATAAATACTAAGCTCTGGCTATTATCAGTTCACTAGTCACCCGCAATAAGCCATGAAAGTAACTTGTGAAATGGTTTGCAGTAATTTATTATTTTGAAGCACTGCGTAATGCTTATTCTTATTAACTGCTAAGTGTGTGGAGGTCTATATCAATAATAATGCAGTAGATGAGTAAAAACTGTTGCAGGTTGCGTGCATCATCTGGACTGATTAACCAGACTATTCATTTGTTAAAATCATGACAGTATTGGGTTAACAACTCTAACGTATGGAAGTGAAGCTTGGACTTCGTTGGGGGGACATAAGTCAAGAGTGAGAGCAGTGGAAATGAGTTATTTGAGATGAGCATGTGGAGTCACATGGAGAGACAGACTGACATATAAGGTAGTGAAGGAGCGTTGTGGTGTGGATGTGCTAGAAAGAGTTAGGAGAAAATCACTGAGGTGGTTTGGACATGTGGAGAGGATGGAGAGCGAGACACTGACGAGGAGAGTGTACGTGAGTGAGGTGGAGGGGGGGGGGTAGAGGGAAGGGGAGGCCAAGGATGAGATGAGGGAGGGGTGTGTGAGCTGGGAGCAGGGCAAGGAAATGGTGGGGAACAGGGCGACATGAAGTTGATTTGTTTGTGGCCACTCCTTACGGGATTAAGGAGTCTGGCAATAGAGAGATATTTCATGTCATATTTTCTAGTCAAGCTGATTTTTTGTTGTCAGTTATATTTGGTTTTTGTTTTGTTGGATGATTTGATGGAGTTACACAATATATTTTATTTTGAATAAGTTTTTCTTGCTTCAAAATGTCAGTATGGAGCGGGTTATTATGTGGTTATGACTGACAACACGAACTCTGGCAATATCGGAAGCCATTCTGAATTCCAAGATGGCCCCCAGGTATTAAAGTATCACTAGGTTAAAACATCATACTGAAGGCTCAGAACCCATGAACAATCATCTACTTAACTTGTAAGTCAAAATATGGCGGAAAGTGTGATTTCGGCTGGTTTCAGTGGCAGCCATTTTGAATTCCGAGTCAAGCAAGAGTCATAGGGATATTTCGGCGCCATTATTGAATTCCTCGTCCTCAAAAACATGGGTGTAGACGCCAAGATCTCATCTCTATCTATCCTAAAAGCTGAGTTAGGCTATAGGCGAAAATGTTATTTCGCTATTTTTGCTGACGTCCATTTGACAATGACGTCACACAGGTAGTCCATCCCAATCTGGTGATGGTGGCAGCCATTTTTCAAGCCAGGAGAGGTGCCAGGAACAAAGCAAAATAGGTTTCATAGCTTCCTGGGGGTGGGGGTGCATGAGGGGCCTATCGGGCCCACGGACTAACAGCCTCCCAGATACAATTGACACCTTAATAAACATTGACATCAAACATGAATTCCTTTTATATATAATTGATTATGCTAATCCTGGGCCAGGAAGACTCGGGACGTAACTAAAATTACATGTTTATCTATTCGCGTATTTGCCCCTAAATTACGGTAAAAGTTATTACTTATCATTTTAATTACTATTATTCTCGATAAGTAATCGAATGTTACAAGGATTTTACTGTACTCCCTTTCATTGCTCTCATAGATCCTTCAGTTACAACTAACATCTAAATCCTATCGTGTTCTAAGAATAATGCTTTATGGATCCTAGCTGCATCGTCTTTGTAAAGGAATAGGCTGGAAAGTGAGCAGTTTCGCCTTAGTAATTTGTTAGAGGCATACGGGAAAATAATGGCATATCGAGTTTATACAAATAATTTATACCCAACCTTTGGACAAGGTACCAACATTTCCGATGCAAAGAGACTGGGATATATGAAATTTTGCGATATTGTAGGGGCTTTTTCGGCATAATTTAGTTTACAATAGAGGTAAAGGAACTGGTGAATAGAAAAAAGAAAGGTTTACAGGAAAAAAAATTACGGTATGTGAATGGGTGATGATGCGAAACGATTGAAGTGCATGCCCCGACACAGTGCCAGTGTTACCAGATCTAGCATAATTTTATGCTGTTAGCATAATCTGAGGGGAATTTCATAGGCTAGCATAATATATGGCATACTCATGAATTTAGCATAATTTTAGCATTATTTTGGTACATATGGCATAAACATAGAATAATTTGAGAAAATTTAGAGAAATAACAGTGGAATGTGAAAGTAGTAATAGAACTCAAATGGAAATAAACAATCATGTTTATATGACTAGCTATTATTCCATGTTTCATAGTCAGTTGTGTTTAAAATGTAATTTTAAGAAGCTTCAGTAAAAGAAAAAAAAAGTTTTGTTTATGTGTTGCTAATTAGCTGTGATCTTGGGCTGATCCTTTTAATCAGTCACCTTTATTAGCTAATAGCAGAAATTTTAACAGACTTAATTCCTTGTAGTAGAGTGGCTAACTGCAGTCTTTTTTTTTCTTTTTTTTTTTTTATTCAAATGCTGATCGCTAATGGTCATAACATCATACTATGTAGAAAGTAGAAGGATTATGTTAACGATCTCATCTCAGTCACAAAAATGTTTAGCCATGTTTAATTTGTAACAGCTGAAAGTCAGCTTATGTTCTTATTCAGTATTATCTCTAATTAGATCCCTTTATTTTTCTATGTGCAGTGCAGCTGACCAGTGCCAACTATTACGTATGCTTATTAAGGGCTGTATAATTGTTTACTGTGAAAAGAAACTAACTCTGAAAGTTGGCATAAAATTGGCATAATTTCGTCACCCCAGTAGCATAATTTTGCTGGTTTCAGCATAATTTTAAATGGAGTCTAGCATAATTTGGCAGTGGAGATCTGGTAACACTGCACAGTGCCCACTGGCCAGGAGGTCCAGTAGGTCGCCTGTGGCGGTTGACGCCGGGAGTGGTGCGTGGTATTTTCGATGATTTAGCGTGGATTATCTCATCATCGGCAGACAAATTAATCACTAGCAAACCCTGAACACACAGGCACGCCGAGGAACTAACCCTTATCAGTGAAACCACCCGATAAACTGAAACTGGTGAGATAAGAACATGAGCACTTGCAGCATCGTGGGCATATTGAGACTTGCCAGCTATTCCAGTGTTGACAGTGATAAACTTCGTACTCTTAACGTTTCTCCAGGGATAACTGACTAAAAGCTAAAGTGTTGATAGGTTTGCGATTGCGATGTTAGCGTGTGGCTGGATTGTGTGTTTACTGGGCTGGAATGACCGAAATGAGACAACGGTCGGCCGGTTGTTCGTCTGGGAGCAACGGTGAGGTGAGTAGCGTTGTAATTTTTGTGTGGTGTTCGTGAATCTTCGTAACGCATCTTGTTTACCGATTTATTTATGTGCAAGGCTCAGTATTTTTCTCCTGTAGGTGATTTGTGCAGTCTCTAACAGTTTTAGAAGGATGCTGATGGCTTGAAATATTTAGGTGTTACGAAGCTTCCATTGACCGTATTCTCGTAGCGTTGGAGGCTTCGTAGCTCCGTTTTTAGTTATTTATCCCCAGCCTATTACTCCGTGATAGTCTCCCATTCCTGGTTGGCCCTTAGTTTATAGTTACCTGTACTGGTGGGGTAGGTGGGCAGTATAGCATATAAATCCTGCCTGCACATTGGGCAGTTGATTTCCTCCATTTTCTATGGGTTCTGGGGGACTGATGAGCCAACGGACCAAGCGGGATTTGTAAATACCTAAGGATATAACGTACTAAACCATGAGCGATGTGCTTCAGAGTGAGTAGATGTAGGTAATAAAACAGCTACGGGCATTTTATAGCGGTTTGCCTTAGTAACGCACGAGTTAAATTCAAAATAAATCTCGAGGAAAAGTTGCAACGACGACTCCCCTGTTGCGTAAAATAGATTATTATTATTATTATTTTTTTCAAACGTTTGTTTTATAATATTTGGTCGTGGTTTGGTTATATTGTTTGGCATATTCAGTGTTAAAGTTGTCTAAGCTTGGTTCGGTAAAGTTATATTGTTAGTTGTCGCCTTCTCCCATCCTGGAGATTTGTCTTTAAACAAGATGGCATTTTCTTTTCTCTCTCTCTATTGTTCATTTCTCTGTTGCGCCTTATATTCATAATTCTCTTCGTTTCAGTATTCTGCCCACTGTATTTGCTACCACCTGTAATTCATTTTGTTTTAGTATTTCTATTATTGATTCTTTTCCTTTCATTTCTTTTGTTATATCTTCGTATGCTTCACATATGAATAAATGGTGTTGATTTCCGTTCTCTTCTTGACATATCTCATATATTAGGTTAGGCTCATACTTTTTCTTATAATTTTCCCTCAGTTCTAGAGTTTTGGTTCGCATCAAAAATATTATCTTTTCACTTACAGACTCTAGTTTCTCTAATTATCTCTGTAGGCCTATTTCTTCTTCCACTGATTACTTTGCCATACTCCCTTTTCTTATGTCTTCACAAATTTCATCTTTATTTTTTGTCATTATTTTTTCTTTTATTACCCTTTTTGCTACTCTCTCTTCTAATGTTTCTAAGTTTTCAGGTATGCTGTACTTTTCTTAATGTCTTTTATTTCTCTCATGTACTCTCTTTCAAAATCTTCACAATGTTTCTCACCTTCAACAACTTTTTCCCTATTCTGAGTTCGGTGTAATATTCCAAGTTTTCTCTGGTTAATTTTGTGTTCTGTTTTTACTTCCTTTGTTTTATTTAGTAAAGCACATTTCGGTGTTGTCCTTGGTCCTTTGATTAATTTTCTTACTTGAGTTTGAACACTATATAGAGCTTTCTTTTCCTTTTCTCTTATTGTTTTCCCGCTTTCCACTCCAAACAACATTATTGGTAATACACAGATATTAAATAATTTTAGCCCACTTATAATTCTACTTTATTTTTCAGTTCTTTTCTATTTATAATGTTAATACATTTGCCGCTACTCTTGCCATATTTACCATATTTTCATCTTAATTATTCAGTTTCCCTTTTTCTTGTATAATTTTTCCCAGGTGCTTAACCCTATTCGGTGCAACCCGTATCATTTTTGATACGCCCTAACTAATTTTTACCAATAAACTCTAGTTTGTAAGCAATGCATGGTCTCACGATGGTTTTCTTATTAAATTACTGGAAACACAACAAATGGTGATTCTGAGCGAAAAAAAACTGTGTTGAAACGAGCGTTTTCTCTCAAATTAACGATTTTTCCCCGTGGAGAGCGCTAAACAAAAAGAAAACGCTCGAAGATGAGTGGAATATCTGGGACCTTAGCCTACGCAAGCCTAACGGGCGTCAACACAGCTTCCAGACGTACGATACGTTTCCTATTTTCATTGTAACTATTTTATTTTCTATGTATTATTCATTGTTCATACTTTGACTCCTCATACCTAGTGAAATAGCTATTTCATTCACTAATTTTATTATCTATGTATTATTCATTGGTTTTTCTCTATAACTCATACCCAATGAAATGGTTGTTCGTACACATACACACAGATACACACATGTGCACTGTATTGTGCACACAGATACACACACGTATTGTAATATGCACACACACACACACACACAAACCTCGCGGCTCTCGTGTAGGCTTGCCGGACGACGGTTAGTTATAACAATTAATTAGGGGACGGGGTGGATGTGCTGACGGACGTAGTCATGGCTTTTACTTTCGACTATGTTGACGACCCAGTCGAAGATTACTTGGAAGAGGTAGTTGGCGATGATGATGATGATGACCTTGCCTTGGATAGAGTAGCTGAGGGCGACGATGAAGATGAGGATCAGAATGATGACAAAATGAAGAAGAGTGGGTACCACTTAGAAACTGAAAGCCACTGGTGAAAAATAGATTAATCAGTACTTTGGACCAATGCTTGAACAAACAAAATTATGACGAATTTGTCCTGCCACACGAGCTCAGGGAATATACCTGCGTTTTAGAGAAACCACAGAGAAAATTAGATATCGATAAGTCAATAACATGGACCAATCATACAGAAGGTAGGCCTGTTGAGAAGGTATTGCCTAGTGAAGGATGTTTGTTAGGAGAGGCAAGGTCAGCTAATACAGAAATAATGGCATGGGAGTTGTTTATAACATCTAATGTGATTGATGGTATTGTAACCCATGCTAACACAAGGCATAATTACCGAAATTTCTAATACTGACAGTGCTGAAATACCAACACACGTCAAGATGACTGATGCCATTGAATTGAAAAGCTTTTTTGGCCTGCTTTATCCAAGAGGCTTGTTGGGATAATATAAATGTTGCTATAATCGTCTCTTCATGGAAGGGTTTGGTCACCCAATATTTGGAGCAGTCATGTCTGTAAAACGATTTGGTTTCTTACATGCCAACATAACTTTTAACAACATTGATACCAGACACCAGAGATGGGTACATGATCAACATTGACACCAGACACCAGAGGTGGGTACACGATCGGTTTGCAGCAATCAGGGAGCTTTTTGAACAGTTCAGTAATTGTTGTTGCTCAGTGTTAGAGCCAGGTGACTTCTTGACCACTGATGAAACGTTGTATGGGTGTAGAACATAAATAGGGTTCAGACAGTACAATAAGAGCAAACCCGTACTCTACGGCCTCCAATATAAATCTGTTAATGCTGTTAGATATCCATTTACCGTTAGGACAGCTGTATATTCAGGTAAACCTGGAGAGCCAGGGCCCAGATTCTACAAACCGTCATAGCTAAGTCCGTCGTACATATCTAAACAAAATGGCGCATTTTAGACATAACTCCGTCAGAAACTCGTATGGTCGACCATAAACTCCTATGGACGACCATAATAAGACGCGCGATGGTATGTTCGGGTTCACCCTGTCTTAACGCCGCCTATGACCGTCAGAAGTGTGTCAACATGGCCGCACCACAGCAAGCAGATCCCCAGCCGAGGAATATTTTCCGAAGAAGGGACGTGCTTAACGAGCTCAGTGATGCTGAGCTTATCAAGAGATACCGGCTAGACAGGGACGGTATTTTGTATGTCACCAATCTTGTGAGAGACGCCTTATCGAATGACACCAAGAGGAGAAACCCACTCACCCTGGAGCTTAAGGTCATCATAACACTACGTTATCTTGCTACCTGAAAAATGCAAATGTGCAGAGTTTGGGCTTTACAGTACTTGTAGGGCTAGCCCCAGCAGGTTAGGTTAATTATGGACGTCTAAAAAATATTAAATAATAAATAATTAAATATAATAAAATAATAATAATGGGATAGGTAAAGTTTAGACTGGTCGAAAAAATAATACTTTAGGTTAAGGTTAGTGTAAAAAAATATGAAAATATTAAATAAACCAGAAACAAATTATAGAAATATATAACTCAACCTAACCCAGATGAACTGGTTATTGTCCCATTGCTGTCCATAGCAATGAACATTTTCTTTAACTTTCTTTGGACTTAAGAAAATATTTGTAAGGTAGGTTAAGTATATTATAATAAATAATGATATGAATAAAAAATATATATATATATATATATATATATATAATAAAATTTAACCTAACCAAGTTTAGCCTAGCCAACAAAAAAATACTAATATGAAATTAGATGAAATTAATAAGGTAGGTTAAGTTTACACTAGTCAGACAGTGTTTTTGGTTACACACTTTTCAACGGGAATACGTTTCAGCGCATTTTCTCACAAACGAATTCCTATTTTACTATGTCTAACTTCCCCAAAAGTCGTAATATGAAGTTAAAACAATTTAAATCCAAGAAAATAATGCCAAGAACCTATTTTATTCCATAAATTTAAAGTTGACAAATTGTTAGCGGTGCGTTCTAGCAGCTGACGGTGTTGTTGGATTAGTGAGGTATGGCCGACGACTTCCGACGGCCATAAGACTGACTGTCATAAATTTGCTTAGCTATGACGGTTAGCTAGGGTCGACCATAAGCACTATGCAGAATACAGGGCCAGGACCACACTACATACGCGGTACAGTCCCAACAGTGAAAGCTCTGGTAAGTCAGTTACAAGCCTCAGTCGACCTTAGAGGTAGGATTATTAGCCTGGGTAGATTGTACACCAGTATAGAGTCACTGGAGTGGCTTCAATCACAAGGTATCTCAGCCTTAGGTACTATATATTCTACTACTAGGAAAAGCATACCACCAGAGATAAAGACAGTCACAGAAAGGGAAGATAGGTCATACCAAATTTACTGGAAGAAACACGGGGAGGAAATGACACTGAATTCTATGTAACACCCACCAAAAGCAAAGGTAAGAAAATGTGTTACTTCTGAGCACAATTTCCCCTATATTAGGCATTACCAAGGATGATTAAAAAAAAAAAAAAATCTATATTTAAATTGTATGATTTCACTAAAGGAGGCACTGTTTTCATACAGTACACACTAAATCTAGAAGATGGACAGTGAATGCCCTTGGCTACATTGTCGACACTGCCAGAGTAAATTCACAGACAATTTATTCGTTATATAATAATCAGGACCCAAGAAAAATTGCTTCAGTCTCCTATGGCTGGCAGTTAGTGAAGGCATTGTGTAATCCGCAAATTGAAAGAAGAAAAGTTCAGGCTTGTGGTCTGACCAGGAATACAATAGCTAAGATGAATCTGATGCTCGGACAGGGAGATGTAGAGGAGGCCATCCCAGAAGTAACACATGAGGTCAGGCAAGCGGCACAAGTATCATTCATGCCTGGAGTCTCTTTATGGTCCAGGATACACTCAGAATCGCCTTAAAGTAAAATCGTCCACGAAACAATGTCAAGTATGTCACAAGCACACCTGTGATCAGCATTGAAATAAAGTATGTATGAAATGCTATAGTAACATGCCAAATCAGTGAAAGTCTTGTTTTGGAAATTAAGAATGAATATGCATGTCTGCGAATATGTATAGATTATGACTGAGTTTACGTTATATACGGATTATATTTTTGTTTAAAAATTTCCTTATATGATAGATGTAAATAAAGATACGGAAGGTGAGGATCTTGCAGCATAAGAATCCTCCAGCTTACTTAAATTAGTTGTAAGTGTAGAGTAAAAAGGATGTTCGAGTGCGTAGGATCAAATACCGCCGGAAAATACATAGATTAGGAACACAGGCATGGATAGCCCCGAGTTAACGGTTACTACTCTTTCGACATGTGACGGGCTGTGGGTCACTGAGGGCCCTGTTAGTTAATTGGCACCCGTCGGGATCTTTTTAACTTACCAGAGGTCGATGCTGCAGGGAGTGGATCAGCTGAAATGAAGCATGGTCTCGCAGTGGAGAGGAGGAGCTGGGGCCTGACTGACTGCTGTCTCCCTTGAAAGCGCCAGGCAAGGCTCTGGACCTAACCCCTCATATCCACACTGTGCCTGTGCATTAACCAGGGAACAGCTTGTTCTCCGGTTAATAGAGATATAGGGTTTAACGAGAAAGCTACAGGATGCTCTAAGCGATTTAGTAATCCAAGGACTGGCACGTTTCCTGGTTAACAGTCTACTCGTAAGAATTTAATGGTGACCCCGCATGTACGGAGCTTTGGCTGGCAGCTGCATTTTCTCGTGGTGACTACTAACAAAGGATCAAGGGACTGACTTCTGGAGAGACTGCCTGGCTGACCGACAAAGGTCTGAGTGATAGGCTAGTGATTGACCAGTGGGAAATTACTAATAAACTGACATCAGAAGGACAGTCTTCTGACTAATTTGTCGGTATTTTGGGATTGATTGCCCCACTGAATAACTAATGATTTATATTGTATACTGATGATGTTTTGGGTATAACTATTCATAATTGAATATTTGTTATTGCATTGCTCTGAATACTCCTTGGGGCGTAGCATGAGCAGATAGAGCTACCGTGCCCTTTGAATAATTGGTTACAACTAAATATTTCTCTCTGCCCTTCAATTTTAATTTGCAGTACTCAGATTTAGAAATACCTATATAATATATTGGTGACAACAGATTCAGCCTTCTCAAGGACCTCCTTCAGCTGTAAGTAAGGAGTGAGAAGCAGGTAGACCTTTATTATACAACAGAGGGACAGGCAGAATAGGAGGTAGGTAAGGCACAAGGCTGTTGATGTGAAATTTTGCAATTATTATGCAATATGTATGCCTTTTCAAGCATTTATCTCCCGTACATCTACCGCCTTCTGCCTTATCTACCTCCTGTTCTCCCCGGCCCTTTCTCACTCACCATCCATTTGTATGATAAAGGTCTACCTGTTTCTCACTCCTTAGTTATACGTGAAGTGGGTCCATGAGAAGGTAAAGTCTGTTTTGTTCTCACGAATAGATTATATTTCACAAACCAACACAATCCTCACAAACCACCACAGACCTCACACACGAGCACAGTCCTTACACACCACCACAGTCCTCACACACCACCACAGACCTCACACACGAGCACAGTCCTCACACACCACCACAGTCCTCACACACCAACGCAATCGTCACACACCAACGCAATCGTCACACACCACCACAGTCCTCACACACCAACACAGTCCTCACACCACCAGTCCTCACACCACCACTGTCCTCACTCAACACAATCCTCACACACCACTACAGTCCTCACACACCAACACAGTCCTCACACACCAACACAGTCCTCACACCACACGTGTAAAATTAATTAATAAGAATAATCTTTTACTTCTATAAATTAATTATTATATAGTGGTAATGACATCTGAAAAATAAATAACTACTTTCTAAAGGGAGGAGGTTGGGGAAAGTGGGTGGTGGGATACATGGCGAGTTGGGTCCTCGTCCCGTATCCTGGTTACACACTTTTTTTGAGTGTGGCTGAAACTCACTTAGCTAAATATTATATTCAGTCATTAGAAAGAAATATATGGTAGTATTCTCATCATCATCATTATGTACTTTCCATTTTTAGTCCACAGCAGGACTGGACTCTTCACTTAGGGAGGTTTTAGTCAGGAAGCCCTAACCCACGGCCCTGCACAGTTGTTGACTTTATACACGGGTTTTATTCGCTCCTGTGTAGAGCACAGCTGTCATGTGTGGGGAGGCTCCCCACACAGTTCTTCTCAACAGGATGGAGTCGGAGACTTTTCGTCTCATTAACTTTCCTCTTACTGGCTCCCTTCAACCTCTGTCTCTTCGCGGCACTGTTGCGTCATTGTCTCTTTTCTATCGCCACTTCAATGGTCACTGCTCCTCTGAACTGTCTGCTTGCATCCCTCCACCACCACGGCAGGCACGCAGCACCCGTCTTAGCAACAAACTCAGCCGTTTTCTGTCCAACTCTCTAATGCAAGAGTTAACCGTTGCTCTAGTCATTCATGTATGCAACAGGTCAACTCTGGAATTGTCTCCATCTCGGTTTTTCTTACTGCCTACGGTCTCCAGTCTTTCTTACACAGTGTGTCCAGGCATCTCGAAATAACTGATCTTGAATTTGGCTCTGCTGTCGTTTTTTTTTTTCTTGGAGGGAGCAATTTGTAGGTCCTGCACTTTGGTTCCTTCTTTCTTGCATAAAAAAAAAAATACTTGCATGTATAACCAGAAATTATTTACATGCTTACATTATTAGATTTCCTTGACTAATAGCTACCTCTCCATCAACTAGTCTACCTAGTAGTAAATCCACTGAAAGTGGGTTTAGGAGTTACGATGGTGAGGAAGAAAGGGAGAGTATTAGTGGCGGAGAGTGAGTGAGAGAGATGGTGGTGAGAAAAAAAGCGGTGGTAGTGAGACAGGGAGAGTAGGGTAGAAGGGAATATAGTGGTGAGTGTGAGGGTGATGGAGGGAGGGAAGGTGGTGGTGAGGAAGATGGAAGGTGGTGAGTGTGAGGGAGGAAGGGTGGTGATGATGATGAGGAAGATGTGTAAGCTATCAACTTCCATGTTATGGACGGTGTGTGTGTGTGAGAGACAACAGTAAACGGTTTATTGATACTGCAGCCCTCAGACTGAAAATATAGCCTGCAGCTTTGATATATGGCAAACATGATAAGCGTTGGTGAATGGTAAAATATATGGTCATTTGATATTTACATTAATTTTAAATTTGATAATAGTTAAACGTGTGTGTGTGTGTGTGTGTGTGTGTGTGTGTTTCAGTGCGCCCGGGTGCGGTACGATATGTTTGGCGGCCCTTGCTTTGCAACGGCGCCGACGTGTCCGAATGCGTTCCTTTCACTTCGTCAAACCAATAATATTACTCAAGATTCTTTTCACTGTACTAGGGTCGTAAGTGTGGGAAATCGCCAAGGGTTGCACTGAATAGGGTTAAGGCTACGTGTTGTTATAATTTCTTTACCCTTTATTTTTACTGTTTTTCCCTTCCCAACTAATGCTGATTGCTTTATGTTCATTCATTTTTAGTCTTTAATTTTAGAAACTCTTCTATAGTGATTATCCTGTATTTTGTATTTTTGTAATTTTCAACTATTGCCTTGATATCATCTTGAAATATTAATGGGCGTATCCTTACATTTCCTGTCTTGCAGTTATTTTCTTTTTCCCTCATCATTCTCCTTAGTGAATCCATAGTTATTGAACTTATCTTGGCCCCCAGCACTGATCCCTGTCTTATCATGTCCTGTACATACACTCCTTTACATACCCCAATGTCAGTCATTGGTATCAATTAATTTTTCATATTAATTTCATATATCATTCTCCAGTTTTTATCCTTTATTCCCATTAGCCATAACGCCTTCATTACTTCCTTTAATACCATTTTGTCAAAGCACTTTGATACATCAAAAGATACTGCTACTTCTTTGCCGTGCTTCTTCGATAATAATAAAAAAAAATATATATGTTCCCTCACTGATTTTCCTTTCCTTGTCCCGCACTGATAATCACTCATGTTCTCCAGCTTTTCTGTCTCCTTCATTTTATTATTATCTGCATCATTTTCATCAGGTGTGAGTTCAGTATCAGTCCTCTATAATTGTTTAAATCTTGTTACCTTTTCCCTTATATATATTTTTTATGTATGCCTTGTGCCATTCATTTGTTATTATTTCTCTTTCATATATTTTCATCATCATTCTTATTATTGAATCCTTCATACTTTTCCCACATCTTTTTATCATTTCATTGCAAGTTTATCTGGGCCAGTTGCTTTACCAGTCTTTAGCTTTGTAATTACCCTTTTCACCTCTTCCTCACTTAAATTTGTCCTCTTCCTTGTTTTCATACATCCAACATTCTCTTATCATACTCTCTAAGCATTCTGTGTATTCCACATATCCTGTTACTTCATTTGTTTTGTATATCTCTTTATAGTATTCCGTGACTCTTTCTTTTATCATTTCTGGGTTTCTTTTATCATTTCCATCTTTATCTATCACTATATATTGCCACTGGGGTTTCTTGTAAGTCTTTTTAATTTCCACAGCGTATCACCATTAGTCCTATTATCATTAAGCTGATTGGTAATTTCTTCTATCCTACTTTCCTCATTTTCGTTTTTTTATATATTGCTATATTTCGTTCAGTCTCTTTCTGTTATAAAGTTTGCTTTTCTGGTTTTATCATTCTCTTTTTTCCTTTATTTCTTTATCTTCCTTTTCCTTTCTATTAATATCTGCACCCTTTTATCTATTCCTTTTTTTTTTTTTTCTTGTTATTTTCCCAAATGCTCTATCCAGTATATTATACACTGCTTCCTTCCACTTATTCCACTCAATTTCTATACATTATTCTTGGTTGTTTACTCTTTTCCACATGCTCTCAAAAATTTTCATTTTTCACATTTCTTTAAACTTTTCCCATCCTCCTCCTTATTTTTTTAAAGTACTTCTTTACATTTTCATTCCTTACTTTCATTTTATCATCCATTGCAATTAATAGTGTATTGTGGTCTGATTCTTTAACTTCTTTGTTTTTGTATTTCGTTAGCTTGTACATTCCGTGCCCATCTATATTCATATATATTATGTCTTCATATACACTCCTGTTCATTATCACATAATCTAGTCGCCTATAGATTTTTCCCTTATTATTTCTTATGTTTACTCCTGTCCATTTACGTTTACATTTTTCTGTTCCATTTACAAATACACCTTTAACATTCTCTACCATTTGGATCAGCGCTTTGCCTGCTTTATGTTTCCCTACATTATTTCCAACTATACCATCCTCCTCATTTCCAGATTTTGCGTTTAAGTCTCCAATGATTGTATAATCTTCACCTATTATTTCTGTGTTTCTAATATGTTCTTTAAGATACAGTACTGAAACTGTTCCCAAATTTTATTGTTCTTCACACATCCTTCTGTTCTTCCATATACACTAATTACATTCAGGCTTCTTTTTCTTGTTTCTCTTGTTACTGTCATTTCTGCATCTCCTGTTTCCTCACTAATTTTTACTGTGTTTAACTCTGAATTTATTTTGACCATAATTTCTATTCCTCCACCCACTTTATTTTCTCTGTTATTATTATATGCTTTATAACCTACCTTCACCACTTCTCTTCTCAAGAATGTTTCATTAAGGACTATAATTTCTGGGTCTGTTTTGTTTGTCACTTCTCTTAAACTTACCTGCTTTTCTTTACTTCCTCTACAGTTTGCATACAAAATTTTAATTTCACTTTTACCATCATTTTGTTACTTTGTACTGTTATGTTTTCTGTTTTCATTTGTTTTATGAGTGACTTTGTTCTTTATTTTCTCTTTCACTCTCACCCAGATACTCATTTTCCCTCACATTCTTTCTTCCTGCAAGTTTTTCATTTCCTTCCATGTCTTCCACTCTCAGTATTAATGTTTCTAGTACTATTTTTCTGCTTTCCCCCAAATTTTTTTCCTTCAATAGTTCTCTCATGTTCCTCATTTTTGTTTCACTATTTTCATTTGCCGGTGCTTTTTATTAGTGTAAAAACTTTAAGTTAGAGTAGAAATGAGCCTGTTATGTTAAATTCATCTAGGTTTTAAGTTAGAGATGAAGCTGATATAAATTTTCTCTGTGTAAGAATTTAGAAATGAGGTGGTTTCGATAAATTTGCCTAGGCTTTTAAGTTAGAAATGGACATGTTTTAAATTTGTCTGGGTTTTATGAAGATAGAGAAATGAGACTTTTATGTCAAAACTGTGTAGGTTGTATTTGAGCTGTTGTTAGAATTGTGTATGCTTTATTTGTGCTGGTGTATTATTGTATAGGTGTTATTTGTACTAGAATTGTGTATGCTTTATTTGTGCTGGTGTATTATTGTCTAGGTGTTATTTGTACTAGAATTGTGTATGTTTTATTTGTGCTGGTGTATTATTGTATAGGTGTTATTTGTACTAGAATTGTGTATGCTTTATTTGTGCTGGTGTATTATTGTATAGGTGTTATTTGTACTAGAATTGTGTATGCTTTATTTGTGCTGGTGTATTATTGTATAGGTGTTATTTGTACTAGAATTGTGTATGCTTTATTTGTGCTGGTGTATTATTGTATAGGTGTATTATTGTATAGGTGTTATTTATACTAGAATTGTGTATGCTTTATTTGTGCTGGTGTATTATTGTCTAGGTGTTATTTGTACTAGTGTTAAAATTGTCAAAGCTGTATTTGTGCCAGTGCTAGAATTGTGTAGGTTTTATTTGTCTATCTATGTATCTATTGCCAGACGCCTCAATCCCGTACGGGGTGGCCACAAACAAATCGCCTCCACGTCGCCCTGTCCCCTGCCATATCACTGCCCTTCTCCCAACTCACACCCCCCTTCTCTCACATACCTCTCCACCCCATCCGTCCATCTCATCCTCGGCCTCCCCCTTCCTCTCCCTCCTCCACCTCACCCAAATACACTCTCGTCAGTCTGTCACCCTCCATCCTCTCCACATGGCCAAACCACCTCAGTGTGTTCCTCTTAATGCTCCCTATCATATCCACATCCACACCACAACGCTTCTTTATATCCTCATTTGTCAGCCTCTCTCTCAATGCGACTCCACGGGCTCCTCTTAAATAACTCATTTCCACTGCTCTCACTCTTGACTTGTGTCCTTTCAACAACGTCCAAGCATCACTTCCATACGTTAGAGTTGGTATCACAATACTGTCATGAAGTAACTTTTTCACTTCCATGCTCACTTCCCTGTTTCTTATCACTACCTTCAAGGAACCAGCAACCTTTCTTCCTTCTTGTACCCTTTCAAGCACTTCACCCTCCAAACTTCCATCCTGACTGATCACACTACTCAAGTACTTAAACTTACTCACATTTTCCATTTCCTCTTCCAACCTCACTGTACATTCACTGACTTCACCTCACTCAAAGACCATCACTTTACTCTTCCCTGCATTCACCTTTAGATTCCGTTTCTTACACACACTCCCAAACTCATCCACCAAGCCTTGCAGCTCCCCTTCGTCTTCACTCAACAACCCAGTATCATCTGCAAAAAACAGTACAGGGAGTTTCCAAACACTACCCTCTCTAACCAGGGCCACTCCAACATCCACTGCCCTACCTTGTACCTCTTATTACCCCATCCATGTATAGATTGAACAACCATGGAGACATGACACATCCCTGTTTCAACCCAACCTTCAAAGAGAAAAATTCACTCAGTTCAGCATCCACACGCACTGCAGCCTTAGCACCATCATACATACTCTTCACAGCGTTCAACAACTTCCCATCTACTCCATATATTCTTAATACTTTCCACAATCCTTGTCTATCTACCCTGTCATATGCTTTCTCCAAATCCATGAAAGATGCATGCAACTTCTTTCCCTTCTCTAGAAACTTTTCCAGTAAAGATCTAAGAATGAATATCTGATCTACACAACTTTTCCCCTTCCTAAAGCCTCCCTGTTCTTCCCCAACTAATTCCTCTGTTCTTTCCCTAACTCTGTCAATAAGTATCCTACCATACACTTTTCCTATTACACTAAGAAGACAGATGCCCCTATGATTACCACACACTTCTTTTTCCCCTTTTCCTTTGTACAAGGGAATAATTATACCTGACTTCCAATCCTCCGGGACTCTACTTTCCTCCCAGGCCAATCTGCACATCTTCCACATCCATTCTACTACTATCTCTTCCCCATGCTTCAGCATTTCACCACACACTCCATCAATTCCTGGGGCTTTCCCCAATTTTACTTTCTTTATTACTTCCACAATTTCTATCCTACTGACTTCTGTCTTCCCACCTCCCTCCTTCTCCCAGCCATTCTCCAGCCACTTATACTCGCATTCCTTCCATCCTCTATGTTCAACAATTCCTTAAAGTGTTCTCTCCATCTGCTCACTTTTTCTCTCTTGTCCACTAGTAATCTACAATTTTTATCTTTCACTCCCCAGCTAACTTCACTGCCACCCTGTCTTACTCTCTTCACCTCATTCCAGAACTTTTTCTTACAGTTCGTCCACTTTGCACTCAAATTCCTTCCAATTCCTCATCCACTCTCTTACCCGCTTACTAATCTCTTCCTTTCTACATATAACTCTCTTCCGCCTCTCAACTTCTTCCACACCCCTATTTCTCCTCCATTCATTGTATGCTTTCTTCTTTTGTTCCACAGCCTGGTGTATAAATTGTCTAGGTGTTATTTGTACTGGTGTTCAAATTGTCAAAGACTTGTTTGTGTCAGTGCTAGAATTGTGTAGGTTTTATTTATGCCAATAATTAAAATGTCTTGGTTAAATTTGTGCCAGTGGTAAAATTGCTTGTGTGTTTTGAAGATGTCAGAAATTTTGCTGTTGGATGAATTTGTGTAGGTTTTAAGACATGTTTGACTAAGATTGGGTAAAGATGGGGAGGGCAGGGCGACGTGGAGGCGATTTGTTTGTGGCCACCCCGAACGGGATTGTGGCGTCTGGTATAGATAGAAAGATAGGTTAGGCTGGGTTAGGGTAGATCAAATGATGTTTAATGCCGTCTGTCCAATGACATGGTTTTATTCTTGCTAGCCAGACAATTTTTTTCAGCTCTTGAGATACTTTTCAAACAGGTTAGGTTAGATGCAGCCTCCGTGTCCCCCTCACTACACTAGGTCTTCCCACAGCTGAATAAAGTCGCTGAAGTTAGCAAGAATAAAACAGTAAAAGCCACCAGATTGATGGATTAAAAATTGTCGAGGCTTGGTTAGGTTAACCTAGAGCCGCTTACATTATTCTCTCTAATCTGATATTTATAATTCCCTTTATTTTTTTGTCTATCTATCTATATACCTAGGCTGCTTCCCCCAAGGAAAGGGAGGTAGCCGAGACAGGACGACACACTCTCCATTTACTCATCCATTCAAACACATTCATTCTCATCTTAGCCCCAAAGGGGAGAACGGACAGATCCTCACCGCACCACACCGCACAAGGGTCAACTGCGCAATGCAATCAGTGACATCAGCAGCAGGGCCCGACAGCAGAACTGGTTTACCCTTGCTACATCATAACAGACCCATCCCCTTACCCGCACCTGACCTGACTAGCTGATCAGACCAAATGCGGGAGAATATCCCCTCAGGGCTGCGTCATCACTTATTCACAATTTCTCTCCATTTATTTCTGTCATGCACAGCCACTCTTCCTTGCTCAACAGACATTCCACTCGCATCCAGTGCTCTCTTCACACTGTCCATCCATCCTATTCGTGGTCTTCCTCTCAGCCTTACACCTCTCACATCAGATCTAGTTATCTTTTTAACCAATCGCTCATTATCCATTCTCCATATGCCCAAACCATCGCAACACCCTCTGCTCAACTCTACCAACCATCTCCCGAACAACTCCAGTTCTCCTTCTCACTTCATCATTTCGCACTCGATCCATACGCCTCACTCCACACATACTCCTCAGACACCTGATCTCCATTACATTCAAACTTTTCCTCTCTGCTACACCTATATTCCATGTTTCAGCCCCATATAACGCAGTCGGTACCACAACACCCTCATACAGCCTTCTCTTTACATCCATTCTAAGCGAACGACATCTAAACACTTTTTTCATTCCTCCCAGCACCTTTCCTACTTCATTTATTCTAAACTTCACTTCTGATGTATTCTTCCATTCACAGCAACATGTGACCCTAGATATTTAAAACACTCTACCTCCTCAAGCAACTCGCCATTCAAAACTATATTCATCCCCCTACCATCTACCAACCTCGTACACTTCATCACTTTACTCTTATTCTCATTTACTTTCAATTTCCTCCTTTCACACACCCTTCCAAACTCCTCTACCAACTGTCTCAATCTCTCCTCTGAATCAGCCACCAGTGCAGTATCATCTGCAAACAGCAGCTGCTTCAGATTCCACTCTCCACCATCAACATTCACCAGACTCAGACCTCCACCTAAAACTCTTACATTCACCTCCCTTACAACACCATCCATGTAAATATTAAACAACCAAGGCGACATCACACATCCCTGTCGCAGCCCCACTCTCACAGGAAACCAATCACTCACAACATTTCCCACTCTTACACACGCTCTACTATTTACATAAAAACTTTTCACCCCTTTTAATAACCTGCCATCAAGTCCATACAATCTTAAAACAGTCCACAAAGCCTCCCTATCAATTCTATCATACGCTTTCTCTAAATCCATAAATGCCCAAAACACATCCTTGCCTTTTGCTAAATACTTTTCACACACTTGTCTCACAGCAAACATCTAATCCACGCATCCCCTCCCTCCTAAAGCCACACTGCTCATCACCAATCACTTCCTCTGTACCCTCTCTAACTCTCATAATTAACACTACCATACACCTTACCTACAACGCTCAACAGACTTATACCCCTAAAGCTAGTACATTCATACTTATCACCCTTGCCTTTATACAACGGGATCACACAAGCACTTGCCCAGTCAATTGGCACCATACCTTTCACAAAGCACACATTCAACAATCTTACTAACCAGTCAACAATAGTCACTCCACCACCCTTCAGGCATTCCACAGCACACCCATCCATACCTGCAGCTTTCCCTGTTTTCATCTCCTTTACTGCCTTCTCCACTTCCTCCTTCGTGATCAAAGAATCATTGAACTCTCCCAACACATTTATTCCTTGCACCCTTCCATCCGCCATAATCTCAGCCACCCTTTCATCCTCTACATTTAACAATGTTTCAAAATACTCTGCCCACCTCTTGCTTACTACATCCATCTCAACATCCTTCCATCCTCTGCTTTTACTCGTTCTTCCTTCCCAGACTCTCCCTTTCGCACCCTTTTCACCTCCTTCCAAAAAATTTTCTTATTCTGTTGAAAATTCTCTGTCAGCCGCCTACCCCACCTCTCATCTGCTGCTACTTTAGCATCACGCACAGCTCTTCTTGCCCTATTCCTCTTTTCCTTATACCTTTCATATGACAGCTCATCCTTCCTCTGCAGCCACACTTCATATGCAAGTCTCTTCACAGCCACAGCCATACTTACTTCCTCACACCACCATTCACTTCCTTTTCTTACACCACCACCCACACGTCTCACACCACACACCTCTTCTGCATGCCCCACCACAGCACTCTTAAACAACTGCCATTCCTCCTCCACACTGTCATTTTCCCGATCTTTCACTGTGTTCCACTCATCTTTCAATTTCTCCTGATACTCTATCTTTTTCTCTCTTTTATCCAGCTCACTCACTTTCAAAACCTCCCTGCCACACCAAACCCTCCTAGCTCTCACCCATCTCTTACCTACTCTTAACTTTCCCTCCACCCTCCACTCTCAGAACTCTCACATCCAACAATCTTCCTATTACATTCCTAGACACAACCGCATAGTCCATCAAAGCTCTATCAACAGTCCTTCCACCCTCCTGTCTCACCCATGTATACTTATAGATATCTTTCTTCTCAAACAGCGTATTTCCAATCACCATCTCTCGCTCAACACACATCGCTATCATTCGTTCCCCATTTTCATTTCTTCCAGGCACACCATGCATACCAACTACACCTTCAACTGCTACATTTCCCACTCTAGCATTCAGATCTCCCATCATTACCACATTCACATTCGTTCCAAAACTCTGCAGACACTCAACAACATCATTACAGAATGACTCCCTCTGTTCTTCATCCCTTTCACTACCAGGCCCATATGCACTCACAAACACCCACAACTCACGTTCAGATTTCGCTTTCACCCACATCAGTCTCGATGACACCTCCTTCCATTCAGTCACACACTGCTGTGCTTCCGGACTCACTAACAAGGCCACACCTTCTCTTGCCCTTCCTGTATCAACATCTGACAATCTTCCATTCACACTTCCAAACATAGACTCACCCTTCCCTTTCATCTTCGTTTCATTCAAAGTTAACACATCCAACTTTCTTCTCACAAACATTCTCCCAATCTCCCCCCTTTTAGCCTCAATCGTACTACATCCACGCACATTCATAGACCCAATCTTCAGGGTACCTGGCATTTTATTTAGCGCAGGAGAGTTTTATAACGACTTTATTCAGCTTAGGAGAGTTGTAGAACGTTTTTATTCAGCTTAGGAGAGTTTAAGAACGTTTTTATTCAGCTTAGGAGAGTTTAAGAACGTTTTTATTCAGCTTAGGAGAGTTTAAGAACGTTTTTATTCAGCTTAGGAGAGTTTAAGAACGTTTTTATTCAGCATAGGAGAGTTGTAGAACGTTTATATTGAGGTTAAGGGATTTAGAACGGTTTTAATCGGCTTAGAGAATATAGAACAATTTTAATTTTCGTAGGAGAGAACGATTTTTTTTTTAGCTTAGAAAAGACTTAGAACGATTTTAGTCAGCTTAGGAAAGACATAGCCAATTTGTTCTGCTTAAGAGAGACTTAGAACGGTTTTATACAACATTTGAGCGACTTGGAACGATTTTATTCAGCATAGTAGAGACACAGAACTGGCGGGGTTAGGTGCATCGTCCATTGGTCTGCCACTACAGGTGCGATCTCCCATATTGAGTAAAGCTGTCTGGAGGTAGCAAAACCAAAATATAAAAAGCGTCTTTGAATGGACGTAGTTGTGTATGGGGAATATTAGATTAGACTAGGCTATGGTTACGTTAGGTTGGTTAGATTAGGTTAGTAATCGTGTTGGGGAAATTTAGATTGTACCAGGCTGTGGTAATGTTAGATTGGTCAGATTGGGATAGTTGTGTTAGGATGTGCAAGTCTAGATTAGTTTGTGCAGGCACAGGCTCATTTAATGTGAACCTTTTTGACTACAGGCTAGAATAAAATTGGACTAGGATAAAGAATAGATTGGGTTAGGCTGTGGTTGTTAGATTAGTTAGGTTAGTTTTGTTAGGATGTGGAAGTCTGGATTATTATAGTAATAGTTGCAACCCCAGGCGCATCTGAATGCGACCCCAGTTGACTAGAAGGTATTTAACTGATATACTGATAACTTGTCATGGTTGGCTAGCAACTTGCACTGTAGGGTATTAGGAGGTAAGTTGCAGTAATTATGTTTTACCATTATTTTCCCGTTAATTGTTGCATGGTAGGATATTTTTTTTTTTAAATAAATAGGCCGGTATTATCATATTTTTGTTTATTATAGAATATAAGTATTTGTTTTATGTAGCTACGGTATTTATGTATTTTTATGTGGTTTGGGACAGGTAGACATTTTTTGTTGTTGTATACCGTAAATGTTGCTTGGTATGACGATTTTGTAAATAGCCTAATTAGAGATGCTGATGTTATAAGGTAACCAGTACTTTGCTCCTAATCATCACTGTTTACATACACTTGCGTACCATATTCCACTAACATATCTTTGCTGTTTATTGTATTACTTAGTGTTATTTCATTATCTATTCGTTCTGTATATTTATAACGTTTCTTGATAATCGTTAGCTATTTCATCTACATACTCGTTCTATATAATTTTGCTACGTCATTTACATATACAAGGCTTGGTGAATGAGTTTAGGAGTGTGTGTAACGAAATCAAATTTGGGTGTAGGGTTGAGTATAGTTATGGTCAGAGATCGGATGAAAATATTATTTAGGCCCTTTTAGCATGCAGAAGAGGTGTGTGGTGTGAGACGTGTGGGTGGTGGTGTAAGAAAAGGAAGTGAATGGTGGTGCGAGGAAGTAAGTATGGCTGTGGCTGAGAAGAGACGTGCATATGAAGTGTGGCTGCAGAGGAAGGATGAGATGTCATATGAAAGGTATAAGGAAAAGAGGAATAGAGCGAGAAGGGCTGTGCATGATGCTAAAGTGGCAGCAGATGAGAGGTGGGGTAGGCGGCTGACAGAGAATTTTCAACAGAATAAGAAAATGTTTTGGAAGGAGGTGAAAAGGGTGCGAAAGGGAGAGTCTGGGAAGGAAGAACGAGTAAAAGCAGAGGATGGAAGGATGTTAACTGAGATGGATGCAGTAAGGAAGAGATGGGCAGAGTATTTTGAAAGATTGTTAAATGTAGAGGAGGAAAGGGTGGCTGAGATTGTCTTGGATGGAAGGGTGCAAGGAATAAATGTGTTGGGAGAGTTGAATGATTCTTTGATCACGAAGGAGGAAGTGGAGAAAGCAGTAACGGAGATGAAAACAGGGAAAGCTGCAGGTATGGATGGGTGTGCTGTGGAATGCCTGAAGGGTGGTGGAGTGACTATTGTTGACTGGTTAGTAAGATTGTTGAATGTGTGCTTTGAGAAAGGTATGGTGCCAATTGACTGGGCAAGTGCTTGTGTGGTCCCGTTGTATAAAGGCAAGGGTGATAAGTATGAATGTACTAGCTTTAGGGGTATAAGTCTGTTGAGTGTTGTAGGTAAGGTGTATGGTAGAGTGTTAATTTTGAGAGTTAGAGAGGGTACAGAGGGAGTGATTAGTGATGAGCAGTGTGGCTTTAGGAGAGGGAGGGGATGCGTTGATCAGGTGTTTGCTGTGAGACAAGTGTGTGAAAAGTATTTAGCGAAAGGCAAGGATGTGTTTTGGGCATTTATGGATTTAGAGAAAGCGTATGATAGAATTGATAGGGAGGCTTTGTGGACTGTTTTAAGATTGTATGGACTTGATGGTAGTTTATTAAAAGGGGTGAAAAGTTTTTATGTAAATGGTAGAGCGTGTGTAAGAGTGGGAAATGCTGTGAGTGATTGGTTTCCTGTGAGAGTGGGGCTGCGACAGGGATGTGTGATGTCGCCTTGGTTGTTTAATATTTACATGGATGGTGTTGTAAGGGAGGTGAATGCAAGAGTTTTAGGTGGTCTGAGTCTGGTAAATGTTGATGGAGGAGAGTGGAATCTGAAGCAGCTGCTGTTTGCAGATGATACCGCACTGGTGACTGATTCAGAGGAGAGATTGAGACAGTTGGTAGAGGAGTTTGGAAGGGTGTGTGAAAGGAGGAAATTGAAAGTAAATGAGAATAAGAGTAAAGTGATGAAGTGTACGAGGTTGATAGATGGTAGAGGGATGAATATAGTTTTGAATGGTGAGTTGCTTGAGGAGGTAGATTGTTTTAAATATCTAGGGTCACATGTTGCTGTGGATGGAAGAATGATGCAGAAGTGAAGTTTAGAATAAATGAAGTAGGAAAGGTGCTGGGAGGAATGAAAAAAGTGTTTAAATGTCGTTCGCTTAGAATGGATGTAAAGAGAAGGCTGTATGAGGGTGTTGTGGTACCGACTGCATTATATGGGGCTGAAACATGGAATATGGGTGTAGCAGAGAGGAAAAGTTTGAATGTAATGGAGATGAGGTGTCTGAGGAGTATGTGTGGAGTGACGCGTATGGATCAAGTGCGAAATGATGAAGTGCGAAGGAGAACTGGAGTTGTTCGGGAGATGGCTGGTAGAGTTGAGCAGAGGGTGTTGCAATGGTTTGGGCATATGGAGAGTATGGATAATGAGCGATTGGTGAAAAAGATAACTAGATCTGATGTGAGAGGTGTAAGGCTGAGAGGAAGACCACGAATAGGATGGATGGACAGTGTGAAGAGAGCGCTGGATGCGAGAGGGATGTCTGTTGAGCAAGGAAGAGTGGCTGTGCGTGACAGAAATAAATGGAGAGAAATTGTGAATGAATAAGTGATGACGCAGCCCTGAGGGGATATTCTCCCGCATTTGGTCTGATCAGCTAGTCAGGTCAGGTGCGGGTAAGGGGATGGGTGTATTATGATGTGGCAGGGGTAAACCAGTTCTGCTGTCGGGCCCTGCTGCGGATGTCACTGATTGCATTGTGCAGTTGACCCTTGTGCGGTGTGGTGCGTTGAGGATCTGTCCGTTCTCCCCTTTGGGGCTAAGATGCGAATAAATGTGTTTGAATGGATGAGTAAATGGAGAGTGAGTCGTCCTGTCTCGGGTACCTCCCTTTCCTTGGGGGAAGCAGCCTAGGTATATAGATAGATAGATAGATAGATTTTAGCATTTTTATATATTACGTGTTTGCACTAAAATGTGTGATGGAAGAACTAAAATATGTAGTTTTAATCAGTGCTCTATTTCGGTTAAAATTAGGGAAAACAAAATCAGAACTAATACACAACCAATCCTGCATCCAATGGGGACAGGGGTGGATTATCCCTGAAATCTATTGACATTTCAAAACAGTAGCTTATATAATACCGAATGATCAATTGATCGTATCAGCAAGCCATAAACTGACATTAAGTACATATACCGTAGCTAAAAAATGAGAAAAAGGGAAAGAAACATATGATTAAATTTTTGAATTAGCTGACGATTCCTCCCGAAATAAAATTCTGGCTACAGACCTGTATACAAAACATAGTACTGTAAGATAAAGCTCAGACTGCAGAACGATTGTAAAAACAGTTTGTAACCATGATTTTGTTCAGATTTTCTTCCGTAAGACGCAGTCTTCTGTCAGTCATTACCAGAGATCTGATAAAAATGTTATTTAGGCCATTTTGGTGCATCTATAACGGAAATCATAATTTACTTATTTTTTTTTTCTTTGCAAAAAACGTGAGAAAATATTTTTTTGTGCTTCACATATTTTCCTTGTCTCTGGTTATGGTGTTTGAGAGAAGTGAAGTCAGTGAATGTACAGTGAGGCTGGATGAGGAGGAAATGGAAAATGTGATTGCGTGTAAGTATTTGGGTAGTGTGATGAGTAAGGATGGAAGTTTAGGGGGTGAAGTGCTTGGAAGGGTACAACAGGGAAGAAAGTTTGTTGGTTCTTTCAAAGCAGTGATAAGGAACAGGGATGTGAGCATGGAAGTAAAAAGGCACTGCATGACAGTATCGTGATACTAACTCTAACGTATGGAAGTGAAGTTTGGACCGTATGGGAAAGACGCAAGTCAAGAGTGAGAGCAGTGGAAATGAGTTATTTGTGAGGAGCATGTGGAGTTACATAGAGAGACAGACTGACAACTGAGAAAGTGATGGAGCGCCGTGGTGTGGATGTAATAGCAAGCGGTAGGAGAAATGTATTGAGGTGGTTTGGCCATGTGGAGAGGGTGGAGAGCGAAAGACTAACGAGGAGGGTGTATGCGAGTGAGGTGGAGGGGGTAGGCCGAGGATGAGATGGAGGGATGGAGTGGAGAGGTATATGAGAGAGGGGTTTGTGAAGTGGAAGCAAGGCAGTGAAGTAGCATTGGACAGGATGACGTGGAGGCGATTCGTTTGTGGCCACCTCTTACGGGATTGTGGTGTCTTGCGATAGATGGATAGATAGGTAGATAGATAGATCTACATATTTCTTCCATAGGTTTACAGTAGGTGTGGATTTTCATAGTTGTGGTTCTTATTTATTTTTGCATTAATAATCCTTTTGTGTGTATTGCTGTTTTTGATTTTCCTGTTTTCGTGTTTATTTTAGGATGGAGTTGAGAGGTATATGAGGGAGGGGGGGGTGAGTTGGGGGGAGGGGAGTCAAATGGTGGGTGACAGAGTGACTTGGAGGCGTTTTGTCTGCGGCCACCCTTTGCGGGATTAGGGCGTCTGGCTATAGATAGATAGATAGATTATTTATACTTGTGATAATTGTTTACACTAATTCAGCAATTTCATAAATTTACCCAGTGCATAAGAGCATACCATATCAACCAACGAATAAGGGAATAACTAAATGATTCAGCTTGTAAATAACGGCATAAATAATTAATCGTACTCTACTGTTTATCGCTTCAGGCCCTGGACATTTTTGTTTTATTGTTGCCCTCTAGACGATTTTATTCTGCTGATGGGAGTCCTTGTGCATAGGATTATTATTATTATTATTATTATTATTATTATTGCTGTTATCATTACTGTTATTATTAATTATTATTTGGAGAACGCATATGACAGGGTGGATAGAGAAGGAATGTGGAATGTAGTAAGAATATAATTGTGGAGTAAATGGGAAGTTATTGAATGCCATGAACAGTATGTATGAGGGGCCTAAGGCTGCAGTGTGAGTGGGTAGGGAACTGAGTGAATTTTTCAGTTTGAATATTGGATTGAAACGGATGTGTCTTGTCCCCGTGGTTGTTCAAATATGTATATGGATGGTGTTATAAAAGAGGTATAAGGTAGGGCAGTGAATGTTGAAGCGACCCTAATAAGAGAGGGTAGTGTTGGGAAGTTCCCTGTACTGTTGTTTGCAGATGATACTGTGTTGTTAAATGAAGGCGAAGGGGAACTGCAAGGCTTGGTGGATGAGTTTGGGAGTGTGTTTGTACGAAACGGAATCTAAAGGTGAATGTAGGGAAGAGTAAAGTTATGGCTTTCGAGAGAATTATAGCCACTGAACGCACACCCTCAATAATTTTTAAAATCTTTCTTGATACCTTTTCCCGGGAATGGAAGGTGGTATCCAAGGCTGTAGTTAGTCCTGCTGGGTCCCCGGAGGATGGCTGCTGGCGTCACTAGCGGGTAATGGCTGTTGCTCCTCCTCAACCTCCCTCATAAATCCTTCGAAATCAAACCTCCCTCATAAATCCTTCGAAATCACACTCAGAATCACTATCTTCGTCCACAGCCATGGAAGATCCTGTTTCTGCCTGTCCTAACCCGGCAAAGTGCATGCTTCTCACACTGTTGCCAGAGCCCCGTCTCGTGACTGTGGAAAGTGATCGCTGTCGCTGACTCGGTAGAGAATAAGGAGAAGCAACTTTGTTTATAAACTGGTACGCACGCCGATGAGAAGGGTTTCAAAACGATTGATATTTATTCTAAAATATTAATATGTATTCAGTGTCAGGCTAAATGTTCAATGCTGTAGTACGATACATTCTCTGTCGAGTCGCCTGGGTTTTGGTCACACTGTTTTCCCCATCGTATGCTAGGCAGGAATCCATCCAGATGAATTCCAAATGCCCGTGGTATCGTCGGCAATTTTACCACGTTACGGTTCCGATTTACCATCGTATCCTCGGCAAACCTGGTATGAAGTGCCGTGTGATAGCCTTCGGCTGCCAGGATCTTAAGTTTTTTATTATGATCAAGTTGGCTTCATTCATGTCGTAGGCCCAGGCAATGTCAACTTTCCATTCGTCTACTACTCTATTACCAAACCAATTTCTACCGATTTCCTTACTGAAACGGAATTTTTCTAGAAATAATGGTTTCAAACTAGAAAAATTCCGTTTCAGTAAGGAAATCGGTAGAAATTGGTTTGGTAATAGAGTAGTAGACGAATGGAATAAGCTACCTAGTAAAGTAGTTGATGCCTCTTCCATTGAGAGTTTCAAGCATAGGCTAGATAAGCATATGACAAATAAGGGGTGGATATAGAATAAAGAAAATCTTATAACCAATACTAATTCAAAAAAATTTTCTTTTCAGGTTACACTATGATAGTCTCTATTCTCCTTTCACACTTTCCTGTAAAATGTCCACGCCAGTTTTTCTATACGGCGTGGTGTTCTTTCTGACTTTCCTGCCGGCTTCAGCTGGAGGGTTTGGAGGGCGGGGGAGAGCCTTCTTTTTTGCTATCCTTATCTCATTCTAGTAGTTTAGTTACTCTTCTAGGAGCTGCCTAGCATGGGCCAACCGGCCTACTGCAGTTATCCTCTCTTCTTATGTTCTCTCGATGATTTCTGGCCTGAGGGAGGTGCCAACGCTTCTTGGGGTTCTCAGAAGGCTTCCTAGGCATCGTGAGCAGGGTAAAATGCAGTAACAAGGGCAGAAAATGCAGCAAGAAAAAAGTACTTTCCAATGCAATAATACGACTGAGTGGCGCTGTGGCGGGAGAAATGTAAACAAAACATCACGTGACACCAGAAGCGTTTTTAATTGGGCGGCATCACGATCACGTCACGATAGCGGGCGGGGAAGGCTACTTGATCAGAAGTTTTTCATTGGCTATCATCATCATGGGATTGTC
The DNA here is from genome assembly GCF_032717465.1 of Coenobita brevimanus. Lineage (NCBI taxonomy): Eukaryota > Metazoa > Arthropoda > Malacostraca > Decapoda > Coenobitidae > Coenobita > Coenobita brevimanus. The sequence goes on along the minus strand of NC_137070.1, from coordinate 2,714,559 downwards.
CAGTATGGCCATGTTGGACCGGGGATGATCGTGGTAGAGTGAACTCTACGGATTTGGCCCACTTCTTGGAGCTCTGTGCGTGTTATGCTAACACACTCGTGTTGCAGTAATTAAATCGTATTAAATAATACTAATTAATTGCTCACCGTGCTGGACTCGAATCGTGCTGGACTAACGCGTGCTGGACGCGAGGGTAATATATATATATATATATATATATATATATATATATATATATATATATATACTGTGTATATATATATATATATATATATATATATACTGTATATATATATTGTATATATATTATATATATATATATACTGTATATATATATATATATATATATATAATATATATATATATATATATATATATATATATACTGTATATATATATATATATATATATATATATATATATATATATATATATATATATATATATATATATACTGTATATATATATATATATATATATATATATATGTATATATATATGTATATATATATATATATATATGTACTATATATATATATATATATTTATATATATATATATGAATATATATATATATATATATATATATATATATATATATATATATATAATAGTATTGTGATACCAATTCTAACGTATGGAAGTGAAGCTTGGACGTTGTTGGAAAGACACAAGTGAAGAGTGAGAGCAGTGGAAATGAGTTATTTAAGAGGAGCCTGTGGAGTCACATGGAGAGACTGGCTGACGAATGAGGGTATAAAGGAGCATTGTGGTGTGCATGTGGATGTGATAGGTAGCGTTATGAGGAACATACTGAGGTGGTTTGGCATTTGGAGAGGATGGAGGGTGAAAGACTGACGAAGAGAGTGTATTTGAGTGAGGTGGAGGGGGGAAGAGGGAGGGGGAGGCCGAGGATGAGATGGAGGGATGGGGTGGAGAGTTATATGAGAGAGGGGGGTGTGAGTTGGGAGCAGGGCAGTGAAATGGCGGGGGATAGGGCGACGTGGAGGCGTTTTGTTTGTGGCCACCCCAAACATGAGTTGGGAGCAGGGCAGTGAAATGGCGGGGGGAAGGGCGACGTGGAGGCGTTTTGTTTGTGGCCACCCCAAACGGGATTAGTCTGGCAATATATATATATATATATATATATATATATATATATATATATATATATATATATATATATAATTTATTAATTTATGTATGACGTGCCATGCATTTGTTACAGGGTATTATTTCTCTCATATTTTCATCATTCTTATTATTGAATCCTTCATACTTTTCCCACATCTTTTTATCATTTCATTGCAAGTTTATCTGGGCCAGTTGCTTTACCAGTCTTTAGCTTTGTAATTACCCTTTTCACCTCTTCCTCACTTAAATTTGTCCTCTTCCTTGTTTTCATACATCCAACATTCTCTTATCATACTCTCTAAGCATTCTGTGTATTCCTCATATCCTGTTACTTCATTTGTTTTGTATATCTCTTTATAGTATTCCGTGACTCTTTCTTTTATCATTTCTGGATTTCTTTTATCATTTCCATCTTTATCTATCACTATATATTGCCACTGGGGTTTCTTGTTAAGTCTTTAATTTCCACAGCGTATCACCATTAGTCCTATTATCATTAAGCTGATTGGTAATTTCTTCTGTCCTTGTTTTCTCATTTTCGTTTTTTATATTTTGCTATATTTCGTTCAGTCTCTTTTCTTTCTGTTATAAAGTGAATTAATAGAAAAAAGAAAGGTTTACAGGGGAAGAAAATTATGGTATGTGGATGGGTGGTGATGTGAAACGGTTGTACATGCTCCGACACAGTGCCCTCCAGGATTGCCATTCGTACGATAATTATAGTACATGTACGATTAAACTGCCTCTGGTACGTGTATGATACCTTATTATCGCACGTTCTGTACGATAATTCTGTGTTTTATGGCATAAGTTTTAATTTAAGAATAAAAAAAGCCTTTTCATCAAGAGGAAATTTTTCCATAGATAGTATATCATCTGTAAAATGGGAAGTCGTAATTTTCTTTAGTGCACGTAAGGTAATTGTATCTTTGAGATAGCTAGGTTTGTTGTGCTTGTACTGTACGAAATGTACAGGCACATTTCCAGTCACATTGACGGTTGACCGTTATGGTTTGAAGTTGATATTCGTCAGTAGTGGTGCCCGATACCAGCTGTTTCATATCGATACGATACCGATTACTTTTTTGACTAGTATCGGCGTTATCGATTACCGATACCGATACCTTTGCTTAATGCTGTTTTATCTATCTATGTATATTATGTATCTCTCTCTCTCTCTCTCTCTCTCTCTCTCTCTATATATATATATATATATAGCCTAGGGGTGCCAGCACTGCTGTAACAGTGGTCTCCTGTCAAGGTCAGTGGTGTTACTGTTATACAGTAGTAACAGTACGGTCACATGCCCGGTGACGTGGGACGACAGGAGACAAGAGACACTTGGCTGCCAGACGCAAAAATATTATCCCTGCCTTTCAGTTTACTAAATAATTATTTGTCTGCATATTGAAATTACTTAATTTCTCCTTAAAAATGTCCAAACTGGATCATTTTTCTTTAGTAATCGAAATATCGATACCTAGGCACCAGTATCGATACTTAAGCTTAAATAGCTGGTATCGAAAGGATCGATATTCTGGTATCGATACGGCCACCCCTATTCATCAGGCGTCACCGCGAAGCTGTTGGGCGCAGTCACCACAGTGAAAGGCTCAATATTAGAGCTAGGAATCGGACACCGTTTCCAGGTCTTCTAATGTGGGTGATAAGGAGCAGGACAGTGAGCAGGAAGTGCTTCCTGTAACGCCACAAAAAAAAGGAAAAGGTAAGTTATATGGCATAGTTTTAAGCCGTTGTTCTTGTATAATTTAAAGTTCTTTTACACGTTAAAGTGCAAGCCCAGATAAAGAAAACAACGACATGGAATTCTGTACACGTGTGAATTTCGTAACGAAGAGGGGAAAAAAGTGTTTTGATCTGACAAATTTCCCGTTTCGAGTCAGTACACCAATGTGTCGCACACACACACACACACACACACACACACACGGTATTATATATATATATATATATATATATATATATATATATATATATATTCCTCAGACTAGTTCGAGTTCGGGTTTACATCGTCAGCAAGAGTACAGGAAGAATCTGACTTCAGGCCATGGCTACGTGGGCCTGTAGTAGTAGCAGTTAAAATATACGATGATTTTCACATGCATCCGATATATTTTTACAATAATTTGGGTGGAAAAACGATAATTTTGAAACATCAGTACGATAACTCCATCAAAAAAATCAGGCAACCATGGTGCCCACTGGCCAGGAGGTCAGGGTTGCCAAGGTCGCGGTTTTCCCGCCAAATTGGGCTCGTTTTGAAGCTCTTCCGCGGGCAGATTTTACCGGTCGCGGGTTGCGGTTTTTTGGGCTGGTTTGAAAACTGTCGCGGTTGTTTGGGCTAGTATGGAGTTAAACCACATCACGACAATATACTGAGAGAGAGAGAGAGAGAGAGAGAGAGAGAGTTTAAACATATGGCGGAGAGAGACCCCCTAATACTCCCACAGGGACCAGTGGATGCAGCCAGTGCGGAGACTCCGGAGAGAGTTTTGTTTTATCCCAATTATCGTTGCCAGCAAGCACTGCTGCAGTAGAGAGGATTTTCTCTCAGTATAATTTAGTGAAAAGTAAATGAAGAAACAGACAGCAACATGAAACAGTTGAAAACACTCTTCATGTTAGAGCAATATGCGGACATAAAATCTGTTGTAATGATTTCACAAACAAAATTATGTTAGCAAATTTCACATATGACGTACACAGCATCGAAACACAGTGATGATGATCATATAGATTTTTGAATAATATAAGTGTGATGGAAAGTTGACTCAGAGGGAGAGAAAATACCTTCACTTGCATGTTGTATTACCTAGTGTAATGATAAGTATATTTCAACAGAATCATTGTTGTTTTATGGGCAATAGTGTTTTTATGGGAAATAGAGAAAGTTTAAGTGAATCAAGTGATCATTTCAGGCATTAATAGGGACCTATATATGACTTATTAATATAAAACACTAATTTCGCATAAATAGAGGATTTTTAAAATAATTATTGGTGTTGGGCTACTTTTGGGCTGGTTTTCAGTTGGGTTTCCGCGGGCAGAGCAGGGTGCGACTTGGCAACCCTGCAGGAGGTCTAGTAGGCCGCCCGTAGCGGTTGAAAGCGGGAGTGGTGCGTGGTATTTCCGATGATTTAGCGTGGATTATCTCATCATCGGCAGACAAACCAATCCTTAGCAAACCCTGAACACACAGGCACGCTGAGGAACTAATCCTTATCAGTGAAACCACCCGATAAACTGAAACTGGCGAGATAAGAACATGAGCACTTGCAGCATCGTGGGCATATTGAGACGTGCCAGCTATTCCAGTGTTGACAGTGATAAACTTCGTACTCTTAACGTTTCTCCAGGGATAACTGACTAAAAACTAAAGTGTTGATAGTTTTGCGATTGCGATGTTAGCGTGTGGCTGGATTGTGTGTTTACTGGGCTGGAATGACCGAAATGAGACAACGGTCGGCCGGTTGTTCGTCTGGGAGCAACGGTGAGGTGAGTAGCGTTGTAATTTTTGTGGTGTTCTTGGATCTTCGTAACGCTTCTTCTTTACCGATTTATTTATGTGCAAGGCTCAGTATTTTTCTCCTGTAGGTGATTTGTGCAGTCTCTAACAGTTTTAGAAGGATGCTGATGGCTTGAAATATTTAGGTGTTACGAAGCTTCCATTGACCGTATTCTCGTAGCGTTGAAGGCTTCGTAGCTCCGTTTTTAGTTATTTATCCCCAGCCTATTACTCCGTGATAATCTGCCATTCCTGGTTGGCCCTTAGTTTATAGTTACCTGTACTGGTGGGGTAGGTGGGCAGTATAGCATATAAATCCTCCCTGCACATTGGGCAGTTGATTTCCTCCATTTTCTATGGGTTCTGGAGGACTGATGAGCCAACGGACCAAGCGGGATTTGTAAATACCTAAGGATATAACGTACTAAACCATGAGCGATGTGCTTCAGAGTGAGTAGATGTAGGTAATAAAACAGCTACGGGCATTGTATAGCGGTTTGCCTTAGTAACGCACCAGTTAAATTCAAAATAAATCTCGAGGAAAAGTTGCAACGACGACTCCCCTGTTGCATAAAATGGATTATTTTGTTTTTAATGTTTTGAAACGTTTGTTTTATAATATTTGGTCGTGGTTTGGTTTTATTGTTTGGCATATTTTGTGTTAAAGTTGTCTAAGCTTGGTTCGGTAAAGTTAGATTGTTAGTTGTCGCCTTCTCCCATCCGGGAGATTTGTTTTTAAACAAGATGGCATTTTCTTTTCTCTCTCTCTATTGTTCATTTCTCTGTTGCTCCTTATATTCATAATTCTCTTCGTTTCAGTATTCTGCCCACTGTATTTGCTACCACCTGTAATTCATTTTGTTTTAGTATTTCTATTATTGATTCTTTTCCTTTCATTTCTTTTGTTATATCTTCGTATGCTTCACATATGAATAAATGGTGTTGATTTCCGTTCTCTTCTTGACACATCTCATATATTAGGTTAGGCTCATACTTTTTCTTATAATTTTCCCTCAGTTCTAGTGTTTTGGTTCGCATCAAAAATATTATCTTTGCACTTTCAGACTCTAGTTTCTCTAATTATCTCTGTAGGCCTATTTCTTCTTCCACTGATTACTTTGCCATACTCCCTTTTCTTATGTCTTCACAAATTTCATCTTTATTTTTTGTCATTATTTTTTCTTTTATTACCCTTTTTGCTACTCTTTTCTGATGTTTCTAAGTTTTCAGGTATGCTGTACTTTTCTTTAATGTCTTTTATTTCTCTCATGTACTCTCTTTCAAAATCTTCACAATGTTTCTCACCTTCAACAACTTCTTCCCTATTCTGAGTTCAGTGTAATATTCCAAGTTTTCTCTGGTTAATTTTGTGTTCTGTTTTTACTTCCTTTGTTTTATTTAGTAAAGCACATTTCGGTGTTGTCCTTGGTCCTTTGATTAATTTTCTTACTTGAGTTTGAACACTATATAGAGCTTTCTTTTCCTTTTCTCTTATTGTTTTCCCGCTTTCCACTCCAAACAACATTATTGGTAATACACAGGTATTAAATAATTTTAGCCCACTTATAATTCTACTTTATTTTTCAGTTCTTTTCTATTTATAATGTTAATACATTCATTTGCCGCTACTCTTGCCTTGTTTACCATATTTTCCACTTAATTATTCAGTTTCCCTTTTTCTTGTATAATTTTTCCCAGGTACTTAAGGTTATGTGTTGTTATAATTTCTTTACCCTTTATTTTTACTGTTTTTCCCTTCCCAACTAATGCTGATTGCTTTATGTTCATTCATTTTTAGTCTTTAATTTTAGAAACTTTTATTGTGATTATCCTGTATTTTGTATTGTTATAATTTTCAACTATTGCCATGATTTAATCTTGAAATATTAATGGGCTTATCGTTACATTTCCTTTCCTCCAGTTATTTTCTTTTTCTCTCATCATTCTGCTTAGTGAATCCATAGTTACTGAGCTTGTTTTGGCCCCCATCACTGACCCCTGTCTTATCATCTCCTGTAGATACACTCCTTTACATTCCCCAATGTCAGTCATTGGTATCAATTAATTTTTCATATTTCATATATCATTCTCCAGTTTTTACCCTTTATTCCCTTTAGCCATAACTCCTTCATTACTTCCTTTAATACCATCTTGTCAGAGCACTTTGATATATCAAAAGATACTGCTATTTCTTTCTTTGCTGTGCTTCTTCAATAATATTTCTAAAAAAAAAAAAAAAATTATGTTCCCTCCCTGATTTTCCTTTCCTTGTCCCGCACTGATAATCACTCATGTTCTCCAGCTTTTCTGTCTCCTTCATTTTATTATTATCTGCATCATTTTCATCAGGTGTGAGTTCAGTATCAGTCCTCTATAATTGTTTAAATCTTTTTACCTTTTCCCTTATATATATTTTTTATGGATGCCTTGTGCCATTCATTTGTTATTATTTCTCTTTCATATATTTTCATCATCATTCTTATTATTGAATCCTTCATACATTTCCCACATCTTTTTATCATTTCATTGCAAGTTTATCTGGGCCAGTTGCTTTACCAGTCTTTAGCTTTGTAATTACCCTTTTCACCTCTTCCTTACTTAAGTTTGTCCTCTTCCTTGTTTTCATACATCCAACATTCTCTTATCATACTCTCTAAGCATTCTGTGTATTCCTCATATCCTGTTACTTCATTTGTTTTGTATATCTCTTTATAGTATTCCGTGACTCTTTCTTTTATCATTTCTGGGTTTCTTTTATCATTTCCATCTTTATCTATCACTATATATTGCCACTGGGGTTTCTTGTTAAGTCTTTAATTTCCACAGCGTATCACCATTAGTCCCATTATCATTAAGCTGATTGGTAATTTCTTCTATCCTTCTTTCCTCATTTTCGTTTTTTATATTTTACTTTGTTTTATTCAGTCTCTTTTCTTTCTGTTATAAAGTTTGCTTTTCTGGTTTTATCATTCTTTTTTTATTTATTTCTTTATCTTCCTTTTCCTTTCCATTATCATCTTCACCCTTTTATCTATTCCTGGTTTAACCGTTTTTGATATTCTTATTTTCCCAAATGCTCTATCCAGTATATTATACACTGCTTCCTTCCACTTATTCCACTTAATTTCTATACATTATTCTTGGTTGTTTACTCTTTTCCACATGCTCTCAAAAATTTATTTTTTCACTCATTTCTTTTAAACTTTTCCCATCCTCCTCCTTTTTTTTTTAAAGTACTTCTTTACATTTTCATTCCTTACGTTCTTTCATTTTATCATCCATTGGAATTAATAGTGTATTGTGGTCTGATTCTTTAACTTCTTTGTTTTTGTATTTCGTTAGCCTGTACATTCCGTGCCCATCTGGATTCATATATATTATGTCTTCATATACACTCCTGTTCGTTATCATATAATCTAGTCGCCTATAGATTTTTCCTCATTATTTCTTATGTTTATTCCTGTCCATTTACTTTTACATTTTTCAGTTCCATTTACAAATACACCTTTAACATTCTCCGCCATTTGGATCAGCGCTTTGCCTGCTTTATGTTTCCCTACATTATTTCCAACTATACCATCCTTCTCATTTCCAGTTTTTGCGTTTAAGTCTTCAGTGATTGTATAATCTTCACCTGTTTTTTTCTGTTTCTAATATGTTCTTTAAGATACAGTACTGAAACTGTTCCCAAATGTTATTGTTTGTCACACATCCTTCTGTTCTTCCATATACACTAATTACATTCAGTGCCCTTTTTCTGGTTTCTATTCTTACTGTCATTTCTGTATCTCCTGTTTCCTCACTAATTTTTACTGTTTAATTCTGAATTTATTTTGACCATAATTTCTATTCCTCCACCCACTTTATTTTCTCTGTTATTATTATATGCTTTATAACCTACCTTCACCACTTCTCTTCTCAAGAATGTTTCATTAAGGACTATAATTTCTGGGTCTGTTTTGTTTGTCACTTCTCTTAAACTTACCTGCTTTTCTTTACTTCCTCTACAGTTTGCATACAAAATTTTAATTTCACTTTTACCATCATTTTGTTACTTTGTACTGTTATGTTTTGTGTTTTTATTTGTTTTGTGAGTGACTTTGTTCTTTATTTTCTCTTTCACTCTCACCTAGATACTCATTTTCCCTCACATTCTTTCTTCCTGCAAGTTTTTCATTTCCTTCCATATGTCTTCCACTCTCAGTATTAATTTTTCTAGTACTATTTTTCTGCTTTCCCCGAATTTGTTTTCCTTCAATAGTTCTCTCATGTTCCTCATTTTTGTTTCACTATTTTCATTTACCGGTACTTTTTCTTAGTGTAAAAAGTTTAAGTTAGAGTAGAAATGAGCCTTTTAAGTTAAATTCATCTAGGTTTTAAGTTAGAGATGAAGCTGATAGAAATTTTTTCTGTGTAAGAAGTTAGAAATGAGGTGGTATCGATAAATTTGCCGTGGCTTTTAAGTTAGAAATGGACATGTTTTAAATTTGTCTGGGTTTTATGAAGATAGAGAAATGAGACTTTTATGTCAAAATTGTGTAGGTTGTATTTGAGCTGTTGTTAGAATTGTGTATGCTTTATTTGTGCTGGTGTATTATTGTATAGGTGTTATTTGTACTAGAATTGTGTATGCTTTATTTGTGCTGGTGTATTATTGTATAGGTGTTATTTGTACTAGAATTGTTTATGCTTTATTTGTGCTGGTGTATTATTGTATAGGTGTTATTTGTACTAGAATTGTGTATGCTTTATTTGTGCTGGTGTATTATTGTATAGGTGTTATTTGTACTAGAATTGTGTATGCTTTATTTGTGCTGGTGTATTATTGTATAGGTGTTATTTGTACTAGAATTGTGTATGCTTTATTTGTGCTGGTGTATTATTGTATAGGTGTTATTTGTACTAGAATTGTGTATGCTTTATTTGTGCTGGTGTATTATTGTGTAGGTGTTATTTGTACTAGAATTGTGTATGCTTTATTTGTGCTGGTGTATTATTGTCTAGGTGTTATTTGTACTAGTGTTAAAATTGTCAAAGATTTATTTGTGCCAGTGCTAGAATTGTGTAGGTTTTATTTGTCTATCTCTGTCTATTGCCAGACTCCTCAATGCGGTACGGGGTGGCCACAAACAAATCGCCTCCACGTCGCCCTGTCCCCTGCCATTTCACTGCCCTTCTCCCAACTCACACCCCCCTCTCTCATATACCTTTCCACCCCATCCGTCCATCTCATCCTCGGCCTCCCCCTCCCCCCCTCCACCTCACTCATACACCCCTCGTCAGTCTCTCACCCTCCATCCTCTCCACATGGCCAAACCACCTCAGTGTGTTCCTCCTAATGCTTCCTATCACTTCCACATCCACACCACAATGCTCCTTTATATCCTCATTTGTCAGCCTGTCTCTCAATGCGACTCCACGGGCTCCTTTTAAATAACTTATTTCCACTGCTCTCGCACTTGATTTGTGTCCTTCCAACAACGTTCAAGCTTCACTTCCAAACGTTAGAGTTGGTATCACAATACTGTCATGTAGTAACTTTTTCACTTCGATGCTCACTTCCCTGTTCAAGGAACCAGCAACCTTTCTTCCTTGTTGTACGCTTTCAAGCACTTCACCCTCCAAACTTCCATCCTGACTCATCACACTACTCAAGTACTTAAACTTACTCACATTTTCCATTTCCTCATCCAACCTCACTGTACATTCACTGACTTCACCTCTCAAAAACCATCACTTTACTCTTCTCTGCATTCACCTTTAGATTCCGTTTCTTACACACACTTCCAAACTCATCCACCAAGCCTTGCAGCTCCCCTTCGTCTTCACTCAACAACCCAGTATCATCTGCAAACAACAGGACAGGGAGTTTCCAAACACTACCCTCTCTAACCAGGGCCACTCCAACATCCGCTGCCCTACCTTGTACCTCTTTTATTACCCCATCCATTACAGATTGAACAACCATGGAGACATGACACATCCCTGTTTCAACCCAACCTTCAAAGAGAAAAATTCACTCAGTTCATCATCCACAAGCACTGCAGCCTTAGCACCATCATACATACTCTTCACAGCGTTCAACAACTTCCCAACTACTCCATATATTCTTAATACTTTCCACAATCCTTGTCTATCCACCCTGTCATATGCTTTCTCCAAATCCATGAAAGCCACATACAACGTCTTTCCCTTCTCTAGAAACTTTTCCACTAAAGATCTAAGAATTAGTATCTGATCTACACAACCTCTCCCCTTCCTAAAGCCTCCCTGTTCTTCCCCAACTAATTCCTCTGTTCTTTCCCTAACTCTGTCAATAAGTATCCTACCATACACTTTTCCTATTACACTAAGAAGACAGATGCCCGTATGATTACCACACACTTCTTTTTCCTCTTTTCCTTTGTACAAGGGAATAATTATACCTGACTTCCAATCCTCCGGGACTTTACCTTCCACCCAGGCCAATCTGCACATCTTCCACATCCATTCTACTACTATCGCTCCCCCATGTTTCAGCATTTCACCACACACTCCATCAATTCCTGGGGCTTTCCCCGATTTAACTTTCTTCATTGCTTCCACAATTTTTATCCTACTGATTTCTTCCTGTCTTCCCACCTCCCTCCTTCTTCCAGCCATTCCCCAGCCACTTATACTCCCATTCCTTCCATCCTTTATGATCAACAGTTCCTTAAAGTGTTCTCTCCATCTGCTCACTTTTTCTCCCTTCTCCACTAGTAATCTACAGTTTTTATCTTTCTTTCCCCAGCCAACTTCACTGCCTCCTTATCTTACTCTCTTCACCTCATTCCAGAACATTTTCTTACAGTCCCTCCACTTTGCACTCAATTTCCTTCCAAATTCCTCATCCACTCTCTTACTCTCGCTTACTAATCTCTTCCTTTCTACATATAACTCTCTCTTCCGCCTCTCAACTTCTTCCACGCCCCTATTTCTCCTCCATTCATTGTATGCTTTCTTCTTTTGTGCCACAGCCTGGTGTATAAATTGTCTAGGTGTTATTTGTACTGGTGTTAAAATTGTCAAAGATTTGTTTGTGCCAGTGCTAGAATTGTGTAGGTTTTATTTATGCCAATAATTAAAATGTTTTGGTTAAATTTGTGCCAGTGGTAAAATTGCTTGTGTGTTTTGAAGATGTCAGAAATTTGGCTGTTGGATGAATTTGTGTAGGTTTTAAGACATGTTTGACTAAGATTGGGTAAAGATGGGGGGGACAGGGCGACGTGGAGGCGATTTGTTTGTGGCCACTCCAAACGGGATTGAGGCGTCTGGCATAGATAGATAGAAAGATAGGTTAGGCTGGGTTAGGGTAGATCAAATGATGTTTAATGCCGTCTGTCCAATGACGTGGTTTTATTCTTGCCTGCCAGACAATTTTTTTCAGCTCTTGAGATACTTTTCAAACAGGTTAGGTTAGATGCAGCCTCCGTGTCCCCCTCACTACACTAGGTCTTCCCACAGCTGAATAAAGTCGCTGAAGTTAGCAAGAATAAAACAGTAAAAGCCACCAGATTGATGGATTAAAAATTGTTGAGGCTTGGTTAGGTTAACCTAGAGCCGCTTACATTACTCTCTCTAATCTGATATTTATAATTCCCTTTATTTTTTGTACCTGGCATTTTATTTAGCGCAGGAGAGTTTTATAACGACTTTATTCAGCTTAAGAGAGTTGTAGAGCGTTTGTATTCAGCTTAGGAGAGTTGTAGAACGTTTTTATTGAGGTTAAGGGATTTAGAATGGTTTTATTCGGCATAGAGAATAAAGAACAATTTTATTTTTCTAAGAGAGAACTAAGTCTTAGAAAAAACTTAGTACGATTTTAGTCAGCTTAGGAAAGACATAGCCAATTTGTTCTGCTTAAGAGAAACAGAACGGTTTTATACAACATTTGAGCGACTTGGAACGATTTTATTCAGCATAGTAAAGACAGAACTGGCGGGGTTAGGTGCATCGTCCATTGGTCTGCCACTACAGGTGCGATCTCCCATATTGAGTAAAGCTGTCTGGAGGTAGCAAAACTAAAATATAAAAAGCGTCATAGAATGGACGTAGTTGTGTATGGGGAATATTAGATTAAACTTGGCTATGGTTAGGTTAGGTTGGTTAGATTAGGTTAGTAATCGTGTTGGGGAAAATTAGATTGTACCAGGCTGTGGTAATGTTAGATTGGTCAGATTGGGATAGTTGTGTTAGGATGTGCAAGTCTTGATTAGTTTGTGCAGGCACAGGCTCATTTAATGTGAACCTTTTTGACTGCAGGCTAGAATAAAATTGGACTAGGATAAAGAATAGATTGGGTTAGGCTGTGGTTGTTAGATTAGTTAGGTTAGTTTTGTTAGGATGTGGAAGTCTGGATTGTTATAGTAATAGTTGCAACCCCAGGCGCATCTGACTGCGACCCCAGTTGACTAGAAGGTATTTAACTGATATACCGATAACTTGTCATGGTTGGCTAGCAACTTGCACTGTAGGGTATTAGGAGGTAAGTTGCAGTAATTATGATTTACCATTATTTTCCCGTTAATAGTTGCATGGTAGGATATATATATATTTTTTTAATAAGTAGGCCGGTATTACCATATTTCTGTTTATTATAGAATATAGGTATTTATTTTACGTAGGTACGGTATTTATGTATTTTTGTGTGGTTTGGGACAAGTAGACATTTCCTTTTATTGTATAAGTGTTGCTTGGTATGACGATTTTGTGAATAGCCTAATTAGAGATGCTGATGTTATAAGGTAACCAGTATTATCTCTTGGTTACATGCACTTGCGTACCATATTCTGCCTAGCTACATATTTGTGCTGTTTATTTATTTTTATTACTTGTTATTTCATTATCTATTCGTTCTGTATATTTATAACGTTTCTTGATAATCGTTAGCTATTTCATTTACATACTCGTTCTATATATTTTGCTACGTCGTTTACATATGCAAGGCTTGGTGAATGAGTTTAGGAGTGTGTGTAACGGAATCAACGGTGGGTGTGGGGAAGAGTAAAGTTAAGGTCAGAGATCGGATTGAAATGTTATTTAGGCCATTTTAGCTTTTTTATATAATACGTATTTGCACTGAAATATATGACGGTAGAACTAAAATATGTAGTTTTAATCAGTGCTTTATTCCGGTGAAAAATTCAGGAAAACAAAATCAGAAATGATACACAACCAATCCTGCATCCAAGGGGGACAGGGGTGGATTATCCCTGAAATCTATTGACATTTCAAAACAGTAGCTTATATAATACCGAATGATCAATTGATCGTATCAGCAAGCCATAAACTGACATTAAGTACATATACCGTAGCTAAAAAATGAGAAAAAGGGAAAGAAACATATGATTAACTTTTTGAATTAGCTGACGATTCCTCCCTAAATAAAATTCTGGCTACAGACCTGTATACAAAACATAGTACTGTAAGATAAAGCTCAGACTGCAGAACGATTGTAAAAACAGTTTGTAACCATGATTTTGTTCAGATTTTCTTCCGTAAGACGCTGTCTTCTGTCAGTCATTACCAGAGATCTGATAAAAATGTTATTTAGGCCATTTTGGTGCATCTCTAGCGGAAATCATAATTTATTTATTTAATTTATTTTTTTCTTTGCAAAAAACGTGAGAAAATATTTTTTGTGCTTCACATATTTTCCTTGTCTCTGGTTATGGTGTTTGAGAGAAGTGAAGTCATTGAATGTACAGTGAGGCTGGATGAGGAGGAAATGGAAAATGTGATTGCGTGTAAGTACTTGGGTAGTGTGATGAGTAAGGATGGAAGTTTAGGGGGTGAAGTGCTTGGAAGGGTACAACAGGGAAGAAAGGTTGTTGGTTCTTTCAAAGCAGTGATAAGGAACAGGGATGTGAGCATGGAAGTAAAATGGCACTGCATGACAGTATCGTGACAGTAACTCTAACGTATGGAAGTGAAGTTTGGACCATGTTGGAAAGACGCAAGTCAAGAGTGAGAGCAGTGGAAATGAGTTATTTGTGAGGAGCATGTGGAGTTACATAGAGAGACAGACTGACAAATGAGAAAGTGAAGGAGCGCTGTGGTGTGGATGTGGATATGATAGCAAGCGCTAGGAGAAATGCACTGGTGGTTTGGTTTGGCCATGTGGAGAGCGAGAGACTAACGAGGGGAGTATGCGAGCGAGGTGGAGAGGGAGAGGGAGGCCGAGGGTGAGATGGAGGGATGGAGTGGAGAGGTATATGAGAGAGGGGTGTGTGAGCTAGAAGCAAGGCAGTGAAGTGGCATTGGACAGGGCAACGTGGAGGCGATTCGTTTACGGCCACCTCGTACGGGATTGTGGTGTCTTGCGATAGGTGGATATATAGGTAGATAGATAGATTTACATATTTCTTCCGTAGGTTTAGGTGTGGATTTTCTTAGTTGTGGTTCTGATTTATTTTTGCATTAGTAATCTTTTTGTGTGTATTGCTGGTTTTGAGTTTCCTGTTTTCGTGTATTAGGTAGCTACTTTTTGCAGTTTTTTTTTATATTTATGATCATTGTTGACATTAATTCAGTAACTTCATAATTAACCCAGTGCATAAGAGCATACCATATCAACCAACGAATAAGGGAATAACTAAATGATTCAGCTTGTAAATAATGGCATAAATAATTAATCATTCTTTACTGTTTAACGCTTCAGGCCCTGGACATTTTTGTTTTATTATTGCCTTCTAGACGATTTTATTCTGCTGATGGGAGTCCTTGTGTGTAGGATTATGATGATGATGGTGATGATTATTGTAAAGGGAACGGGGATCGTGTTGAAAGAAACCTTATTGATTACGTGCTCGTAGAGAGGTCGATGATAGGAATGGTTGCTGATACGAGGGCTGTGAGAGGTTGATGTGGAGGTAATTCACCGGGTCGGTCAGGATCACTAGATGGTCGTGATCGTCAGCTTTTACCCTCTCGGAAGGGAGCTGAGAGCTCATATAGTCCGATCTAAGGGCAAGGCTGTGACCTTCACACACGCACACACCCGTCCCCTTGCTCCAGGGGGACAGTAACCACCCACTTCGTCAGTGAAACTTTTCGCAACCTGAGCGAGGCGCGAACTCCCGTCCACCAGTTGGCAAGCGAGAGCGTTACCACTGCACCAGCGAGCAGTGTCTGTCAGATCATATGATTGTGGTATGCAAGATCAAGCTGAGAGGAGTGAGATGGATCAGGGGGGAGAGGAGCAGTCAGAGAGAAAGACTGAAAGTTGAGAAGCTGAAGATCAAAGAATAGCAGATGAATACAGGACCAAAGTAGAGGACGAGTTAGAATTACTGAATTGGAATGACATGGATCTGGACAGACTGTGGAATGCACATAGGGATTGCTTAGTGAGGAAAGCTAAAACGGTGTGTGTTGTGGCAAGAGTAACAACAAAGAAGAATGGTACGGCATGGTGGGATGAGGAGGTAAAGAGCGGTGAAGGAAAAGAGGAAGAAGTGACCAAAGTGGTTACAGGATAGGGGTTTGTTGAAATAACTGAATATGTTGAGAGCAAGAAACACGTAAAGCGACTAGTGAAGAGGAAAAAGGAGGAGGTAAATGAGGATCTAGGAAGAGAAATGAATGCGAACTACTCTGAAAATAGAAAGTTATTTTGGAAAGAGGTGCGGAAATGTAGAAGTGAAAGCGGAAAGAAATGGGATGGTGTGAAGGATGCAGGTGGTAGATTATTAACCCATGGAGATGAAGTAAGGACCAGTTGGAAAGAATATTTTGAAAGCCTGATGAATGGGGAGAGAGAGAGCAGAGCAGCTGTAAACATGATTGGTTTTGGGGGTGTGCAGAGAAGGAATGCAGTGCCGGGAGGTGTGACACTCGCACAGGTGAAGAGTGCTGTGAAGTGGCTGAAAAATGGGAAAGCAGCTGGGGTTGATGAGGTGTACCGGTATACAGAGTTGCTTAAATGTAGTGGAGAGAATGGAATGAAGTGCTTGTTGGAGACATGTAAGAAGGCATGGATGAGTGAAACTGTGCCTGCAGAGTGGAAAAAGGCTGTGACTGTACCCCTGTGCAAAAATAAAGGTGAACGAAATGAGTGCAAGAATTGTTGTGGCATAAGGTTACTGAGTGTGGTAGGGAAGGTACATGGAAGAATTATTATAGAGAAAGTAAGAGAGATATCAGAAGTCCTAGTGAGTGATGAACAGGGTGGTTAAGGAATGGCAGAGGATGTGTGGACCAAATATTTGCAGTGAGACAGATAGTACAGAAGGCTTGTGAGAAGGACCATAAGATGTTTATGGCATTCATGGATCTAGAAAAAGCATATGACAAAGTGGACAGAGAAGGATTGTGGAAAGTTTTGCGCATGGACGGTGTAGAGGGTGAGCTGCTAGGTGCCGTCAAGAGTTTTTATGATGGTAGTGAAGCATGTGTCAGGGTTAATGGGCATCTAAGTGAATGGTTTACGATCAGTGTGGGCGTGCGACAAGGTTGTGTGATGTCCTCATGGTTGTTCAATGTATAGGCTATATGGATGGGGAGATGAGAGAAATGAAAACACGAGTGATGGAGAGAGGAATGGCATTGGTGATGGATGGAATATCTCAAACTTGTATGCTGATGATGCAGTACTGCTTGCAAGTACCGGACGAGAACTTGGTAGGCTAGTGCAGAGTTTTGCTGATGTCTGTAAGCGTCGTTCCTTGAGAGTAAATGTAGAAAAGAGTAAAGTGATGATTATTGAGAGAGAAGGTGACTCCCAGTGCAATGTAACAGTGAATGGCTAGAGACTGGAATTGGTGAGAGAGTTCAAATACCTGGGTACAGTGATAGAGAAGAGAGGAAAATGTGCAAAAGAAGTTGAAAACAGAGTGACACAAGGAAGAAAAGTAGCTGGTGCAATGAAGGCCTTGATAAGAAACAGAGGCTTGAGTGTTGCAGCTGCACGAGGCTTACATGAAGGAGTGTTAGTGCCAACTTTAACATATGGATGTGAGACTATGGTGTGGCATGAAAATGAAAAGTCAAGAGTAAGAGCAGTGGAGATGGGACTGCTGAGGAATGATTGTGGAGTATAGAGGGTGGATAGGATACGAAATATTGTGATTCGTGAAAGATGCGGAGTGAGGAAGTCTGTGGACACCAGAATTGAAGAGAGTGTACTGAGATTTTATGGTCATGTGGAGAGACTGGATAACAGTAGAGTGGTGACGAAGGTATATCTGAGCGAATTCGAAGGAGGGAGGAGGCGAGGTAGGCCAAGGAGAAGGTGGAGAGATATGGTGGATGAATGTGTGAAGAAGAGAAGTTTGGAAGTCGGTGAGGCTAGGGAAGTGACAGGAGATCGAGCCGGCTAGATGAATTTTGTGAGAAGTGCATGATCAGGGATTTTTGGCACCCCTTTTTAACGTGGCAACGTCTGGATTGACTCTGTCGGATACGATTATGTGAAGCTACAGAACGCGGTGAATGTTTTTGGCGTATCCGATAGAGCCAGCATTCCGGGGGCTTGAATGATGAGTGAATGGAAGCATGGCCCATTGGATTGGGCAATTTTGGGCTGTCTGGACATTGCTACTCCTCACCCTGCCCTTGGGTGGGAAAGGAGGTCCGGATGATGATGATTGTTGTTGTTGTTTAACTATTATTATTATTGCTCTTGTCATTACTTTTATTATTATTATTATTTGGTGAAAGCATATGACAGGGTGGATAGACAAGGAATGTGGAATGTAGTAAGAATATACCGGTAATTGTGGAGTAAATGGAAAGTTGTTGAATGCCATGAAGAGTATGTATGAGGGGCCTAAGGCTGCAGTGTGAGTGGATAGTGAACTGAGTGAATTTTTCAGTTTGAATGTTGGATTGAAACGGGTGTGTCTTGTCCCCATTGTTGTTCATATCTGTATATGGATGGCGTTATAAAAGATGTACAGTCAGGGAAAGTTCCGCATTACCCACCTCCCGAAGCACTGGTGTGAGACGGGTGAATGTGAAGCAGCAGCCAGACCTCACATGTCTGGTAACTGTGAGTGTGAAGGAGGGGGAGGCGGGAGATTGGGGGTCCAGGAGGGTTTAGTGATAGGTTAGGAATCACTTGTACAGTAGGTCTGCAATGTACGACCTGGATTGTGTCTTGGAGTTAATTTACTAAGGATAGATGACAGTGTGATGCTGGCATTTTATGAGAAAAATAACGTATGTGTCTGTAGTGTTCTCAGGAAAGTTATGGAAGTTTGCTGGGTTCGGAGAGAGGTTTGAATGCTTTCATTCCTTCTCGACTTAACATGAGACGTTTCCCAAGGAGGTATTCATAATGATATATATTTTGTGTTGAAAAAAGAAAACACTTATCTATTTATACATACATGCATATATATATATATATATATATATATATATATATATATACACACATATATCTATCTATCTATATAATACCGTGTATATATATATAATACCTTGTATATATATATATATATATATATATATATATATATATATATATATACATCTAGCTATCTATCTATATGATATATACATACACACACACACACACACATATATATATATATATATATATATATATATATATATATATCATATAGATAGATAACTAGATGTGTATGTATATATATATATATATATATATATATATAGATATATATATAATATATATAATATATACTGTATATATATATATATATATATATATATATATATATATATATATATATATATATATATATATATATATATATATATATATATATATATATATATATATATATATATATATATATATATATATATATATATATATATATATATATTTTTATGCGAGGAAGAAGGAACCAAAGGCCATGAGCCCGCAGTAACAGTTCCCTCCAAGAGAAAAACAAAATACAATAGAGAGCCAAATTCAAGATCCGATCATTTTGAGATGCCTGGACACACTGCGTTTGAAAGACTGGAGATCATAGGCAGGAGGAAATACAGACAGAGGGAGACAGTTCCAGAGCTGACCTGTTGCATGAATGAAAGACTGGGAGTAACGGTTAACTCTTGCATTAGAGAGTTGGACAGAAAAGGGATGAGAGTTTGCTGCCTGACGGGTGCTACGCGCCCGTCGTAGAGGTGGAGGAATGCAAGCAGACAGTTCAGAGGAGCAG